>NC_090447.1:740551726-740861498 GCF_031143425.1 Pleurodeles waltl | reverse complement strand
TTATTTTGAATTGGAGTGGGGCAGACTGGAGTGTGGAAGATTATTTTTGGTTAGAGTGGGGTGGATTTGATTGGGGTGGGGTGGGCTGGCTATATTGGACTGGAGTGGGGTGGACTAAACTGAGGGGGGTGAATGTGATTGCAGTAGAGTTGGGTGGATTGGATTAGAGTGGGGTGAGGTGGAGTGGGACGGACTGGATTGGAGTGTGGTGGACTGGATCAGAAGGACTGGAGTGGGTGGATTGGAGTGGGGTGGATTAGAATGGAGTGGGGTGGATTGAAATGGGGTGGGGTGGACTGGATTGGGGTGGTGTGGATTGAACTGGGGTGGGCTGGACAGGGGAGGGGTGGACTGGATTTACTGAAGTGGTGTGGATTGGGGTGGATTTGACTGGGGTGGGACGTGCTGGACTGGATTGGGGTGGGTTGGGTTGGGTGGGGTGGGCCCTACTGGAGTGGGTTGGGAAAGGGCGGACTGGAGTTGGTTGGACTGGACAGGAGTGGGGTGGGATGGATAGATTGGATTTGAGTGGGGTGGACTGAACTGGAGTGGTTTGGATTGGATTGGGGTAGAGTCAGTGGACCTGAGTAGATTGGATTAGAGTGGAGTGGGGTGGACTGGAGTGGAATGGGTTAGACTGGAGTGGGTGTGGCAGAAAATGGGATTGACTGGGTTGAATTGAGGTGGATTGGTGTGGGGTGGATTGGAGTGGGGTGGATTGCACTGAGGTGCTATGGATTTCAATGGTGTGAACTGGATTGAGTGGGGTGGATTAGATGGGGTGGAGTGGACTGCAGTGGTTTAGACTGGAGGGGAGGGCTGGACTTCATTTCCCCACCCCAGCTTACTCCAGTCCACCCCACTGGAGTGGGTGGACTGGATTGGAGTGGGGTGAACTGGAGTGAGGTGTATTGGTTTGAGTGGGGTGGACTGGATTGGAGTTGGGTGGATTGGACTGGATTGGATTAGTTGGGGTGGACTGGATTGGGTGGTGTGGTTTGGATTGAGGCAAATTAGATTGGAATGAGGTGGATTGGATTGGGTAAGGTGGGTCGATTGGAGTGGTGCAGATTGTGGTGGGTTGGAGCGGGGCAGGTTGAAGTGGGGCAGATTGGAGTGGACAGATTGATTTGAATTGGAGTGGGGCAGATTGGAGTGTGGCAGTCTGTTTTTGATTGGAGTGGGGAGACTGGAATGGGGCGAGGTGGACTGGATTGGGGTGGATTGGTTTGAGTGGGGTGGACTGAATTGGATTGGTTGGGGTGGACTGGAGTGGGGTGGATTGAAGTGGGTGAAGTGGATTGTTGTGGGGTGGACTGGATTGGTGAATTGGATTGGAATTGGGTGTATTAGATTGGAGTAGGGTTGATTAGACAGGAGTGGAGTGGGGTGGACTGGAGTGGGTGAATTGGATTGGTGTGGGGTGGACTGGATTGGAATGGGGTGGATTAAGGTGGTTTGGAGTGGGGTGGATTAAAGTGGTTTGGAGTGCGGTGAATTAAGGTGGACTGGATTGGACTGGAGTGAGGTGTATTAGGGTGGATTGCATTGGTGTGGGATGGATTTGAGTGGGGTGGGTGGATTGATTGTAGTGGCGTAGATTGGGTTGTGGTGGAATCAATTGTAGTGGATTGGATCTGAGTGGGCAGGGATGGATTGGAATGGATGGATAGGATTGGAGTGGGCTGGGATGGATTGGATTGAAATGGGGTCTATTTTTTTTTAGAGTGGGGTGAGTTAGGTTGGACTTGAATTGCTTGGATTGGAGTGGGGTGGATTGGCCTGGTGAGGGATGGATTGGAGTGGAGTGGTTTAGATTGGAGTGAGATGGATTGTGTTGGACTGGAGGGGAGTGTATTGGGGAGAGGTGGATTGGATTGGTATGAGGTAGATGGATTGGGGTTGATTGCGGTGGACTGGACAGGGGTGGGGTGAATTGGGATGGAGTGAGGAGGACTGGATTTGGTGAGGTGGATTATTGGACTGGAGTGCTGCACACTGGTGTGAAGCAGACTGTTTTGGATTGAAGTTGGGGGGGTTGGAGTGGGCCAGATTGTTTTGGATTGGAGTGGGTAGATTGTTTTAGATTGGAGTGAGACAGATTGGTTTGGACTTCAATGGGGCAGACTGGAGCGGGATGGGTTATTCTGGATCGAAGTGGGGCCGATTGTTTTGGATTGGAGTGGGGCAGATTGGAGTGGAACAGATTTCTTTGGATTGGAGAGGAGCAGACTGGAGTGAGCAGACTGTTTTGGATTGAAGTGGGGCAGATTCTTTTGGATTGGAGTGGGACAGATTATTTTGGGCTGGAGAGGGGCAGATTATTTTGGATTGGAGTGGGACAGATTGTCTTTGATTGGAGTGGGGCAAATTGTTTTGGTTTGGAGTGGGGCAGATTGCTGTGAATTGGAGTGGAGCAGTTTGGTGTGGATTGGGGTGGGCAGATTGTTTTGCATTGGATAGTGGCAGATTGTTTTGGTTTAGAGGGGCACATTGGAGTGGGGCATACTGGAGTAGTTTGAAGTGGGGAAGGTTGGCATTGGGCAGATTGTTTTGAATTGGAGTGGGGTAGACTGTTTTTTTATTGGAGTGGGACAGGTTGTTTTGGATTGTTTACGGACTGGAGTGAGGCAGAGTGATTTGGATTGCAGTGGAGCAGAATGGAGTTGGGCAGATTGTTTTGGATTGGGGTCAGGCAGATTGTTGTGGATTGGAGTGGGGTAGATTGTTTTGGACTGGAGTGAGGCAGATTGGAGTAGGGTGGGTTGATTGGAGTGCAGTGGATTGGATTGGGGTGAGTGGTGTGGAGTGGTTTGGACTGGAGTAGGTGGATTGGTTTGAGTGGGATGGATTGGATTCATTGGATTGATGTGGATTGGACTGGAGTGGGTGGAATGGAGTGGGGTGGATTGGATTGTATGGGAGATGGTCGGATGGGACCGGAGTGGGGTGGATTGTATTGGCTTGGAGTGGGATGGAATGGATTGGAGTTTGGCGGATTGGACATGAGTCAGGTGGATCGGACTGGAGTGGGGGGACTGTATGGGAGGGGCTGGCTTGGATTGGGGTGGGGTCGGCTAGACTGGAGTGATGTGGGCTGGATAGATTGGATGGGAGTGGAGTGGGGTGGATTAGAGTGGGATGAATCGAAATGGAGTGCGATGGATTGAAATGGGATGGGGTGGACTGGATTGGGGTGGACTGGGGTGGGGTGGACTGGATTTACTGAAGTGGTGTGGACTGGATTGGGGTGTGGTGTGGTGGGTTTGACTGGGTGAGATGGGTTGGATTGGATTGGATTGGTGTGGGGCCAATTGGGGTGGGGTGGACTGGACAGAAGTGGGGTTCATTGTGTGGGAGTGGGTTGGATTGGATTGGAGTGTGATGGGTGGGGTGGGCTGGATAGATTGGATTTGAGTGGGATGGGGTGGACTGCAGTAGAATTGGGTAGACTGGAGTGGAGTGGGGTGGATTGGAGTGGGGTTGATTGAAATGGAGTGGGGTGCATTGGATTGATTAGGGTGGGTTGATTGGATTTGGGTGGGTTAAATTGGACTGGAGTTGGGTGGATTGGTGTGTGGTGGGGAGTTTGGAGTGGGTGGATTGGAGTGGGGTAGACAGGAGTGAGGTGGATTACACTGAGGCAGATTGGATTGGATTAGAGTGGGTGAATTGGAGTGGGACAGCTTGAGTGGGACAAGTGGGGTGGATTGCACTGGGGAAGATTGTTTTGAATTGGAGTGGGGCAGACTGGAGCAGGGCAGATTGTTTTTGATTAGAGTGGGGCAGACTGTTTTGGATTGGAGAGGGGCAGAGTGATTTGGATTGGAGTGGGGCAGATTGTTGTGAATTGGAGTGGGGTATATTGTTTTAGATTGAAGTGAGGAAGACTGGGTTGGGTGGACTGGAGTGCAGTGGATTGAACTGGGGTGAGTAGTTTGGAGTAGAGAGGTTTGGATTGGAGTGGGGTGGACTGGATTGGACTGGGTGGACTAGATTGAGTGGGGTAGATTGGATTGAGTGGTGTGGATTGGCATGGAGTGAGATGGGTAAATGGGATTGGTGTGGATTGGAGCGGGCAGATTGGTCTGGAGTGGGATGGAGTGGGGTGTACTGCAAGATTATGTTATTAAAGCATAATTGTGGAAACTACATATAGGAAGCAATGTTGCTTTGCAATATTTAGAAACAAGCTAATCGTCATCTTTTGAAAACAGCACCCACAAGGAAATACAAAAGAAAATATGAGTGCAAAGTAGCAAAAGAAGACTTGGTAAACTAAAAGAAAAGAGTTAACTATAGAAAATAAAATGTTGCATTTTTGTTCGTCCTGCTGGGCGCGTTTTTGCCAGTCACACGCCTTCTGTTTGCAAGGCACTAGAAGTTAAAAAGAACAAAATAGAACCAAAATCACTTGTCTGCAGCGGATGGGCGCAGACGAAGTTGAATCAATCAGTGCTTGGTCCCTGCTCCACGTACAGGAATGGAAATCATGATATGCCTGCAGTGACCAATTGCAAGGCTGTAAAAAAGAGTGCCAGGCAAGCTAACAAATGGTAAGCAACAGGTGGTGGCCTCCAAGCCCTTTTTTATTGCGGGCTGCAGAAGCAATACAGGTCTTTGCAGTGGGTCCAATCCATGCACATGCAGTGATGCATTGGTTCTGCTTGAGAATGCGCTGTGCAGCACAGGAAATGCATTGGTTCAGCTGGGTCCCCAGAGGCTGGCAGAGCACCTTAAGCCCACTTCCAAGGGTCCTTGACTGGGGTGGCACCACTTGGCAGTGTAGACTCACAGATGGCAAAGACAAGGGGCAAGGTTGTTGGGAGCCCCCTGAGTCTTTAGACAAGGAAGGCCAGCCAACTAGCACTTGGAGTCACTCTGGGGTTCTGGGTTCACGAGATGCAGATCCAATCCTTCTTACCGAGGCAAGAGGGAAGCAGGTCAGCACAGCAGAGCAGCACTCCTTCACAGCAGCAACCCAGCAGAGTCCTTCACAGCAGCAACCCAGCAGAGTCATAGTTCTTTTAGAAGCACAGGAGTCCTTCTCCCTGGCAGAGTATCCACAGGTTCAGATGTGTACTGAAGTGTTGGTGTTTGAGGTCCAGTATTTATACCCAGTTGTGCCTTTGAAGTGAGGAGAAGATTCTACAGGGATGACTTTGAAGTGCAGAGATGCCCTGCCTTCCTTCCTGTGGCTCCAGGCTAACAATAGGGAGTATCCAGACCTTTATGTGGAGGCAGGACACAGCCTATTCAAGCATGAGAGGGGCTGGGCCCAGCTCCTCTCTCCCATCTTGTCAATGATGCCCATCCAGTCACACCTAAGGTCCCTATTGTGTGCAGCTGTCTATAAGGAATACAGAAAGTCCAACTGTCAACCACACCTATTCATGTGACTCAGAGGCAGGCTGGAGGCACCAAATAGCTATTGCAGGAAAAAGCTAACTTTCTAAAAGTGATATTTTGAAAATTGTAATTTTAAATCCAAGTTACCCACAAGTTGGGATTTTTCATTACAATACCAAAGACACCAAACATGAACTGATTTAGAAATTACAGTAGGCTTGCAGTAGTGAAACATCTATTTAAAGTTTTTTTGCACTACTAGGGCAGGTAAAACTTAAAATTACAGGTTCTATGTTTTAAATACATTACACCCTACCCTCTGGATTGTCCAGGACCTACCCTAGGGCTAATTTATGTTAATTAAAAAGGACTGGCAAATTGTTTATTCTGTCAGGTCGAAATGGCAGTTTAAAACTGCACACGCACAGGCTCCAATGGCAGGCCTGAGACATGTTTCAAGTTCTACTTAGGTGGGTGGCACAAACAAAGCTGTAGGCCCACTAGTAACACTTAATTTACATACCTTGGACATAGGTAGTGCTACTTTACTACGGACATACAAGTAAATTAAATATGCCAATTTGGGTATATGCCACATTTACCATGTTTTAAGGTGAGAGCACAAGCACTTTAGAATTGGTTAGCAGTAGTGTGTGGAGTTCTGAATTTAGCAAAAACTAGGTCAGTAAAACTGGAGGGTTGGAGGCAAAAAGCTTGGAGAAAAATCATGCCTGGGATGCCAGGTACAACATGTGTCTTCCTCAGTTGAAAGGGGGGAGAACTACAGAACCCCTTGGGTGTTCTCTTCACTAAAGCAGAACAATCTTGAGAGGCCATCAGCATTGGTGTGGTCTGTTCCAAGATGGTGTTCCACCATAAAGTCCATTCTCTGTAGGGAGATGGAACACCACAACAGTTTGGGATTCTCACTCTCATCTGCATTAACCAACTGAGGGGTCTGAGGCCTGTCTGAAACCGGAATTGGGCACCCAACAGGTATGTTCTTAGCTTCTTCAGTGTCCAGACCACTGTAAAGGCTCCCCCTGTCTATTGCACTCCACGTCCGTTCCCGGGGAAGTAACCTCTTACTAATGAAGACTACAGGTTGATCCAGGCCCTCCTTTGTTCGGCTGTCGGACCACGGCCCTTATGCCATGCTCTGGGGCATCCATCTGACAATTAATTATTTGGCGGAGTCAGGGGCCTTGTGCACAGTTGCTGTGCATATGGCCTCCTTCAGCATGTCAAAGGCATTCATCAGTCCCATCAACTGTCTGGGCTGCTTCCTAGAAGTCAGCTTTGTAAAGGGTGAAACAATGGTGCCACACGCATGGATGAAGCTCCTTTAATAACCTGTGACGGCTAAGAAGGCTCTCACCTCTGCCTCAGTCTTGGGGTGGGGGGGGTTCCCAAGCCAGTATGGTATGGCTTTTGGCCTGGAAGGGCGGCGCCTCGGTGACCCAAGTAGAGCACTGAACCCTACCCTATCTGGCAATTACTGTCCTTGATAGTCAGGCCTGCTCTCTGCAGAGCCTGAAGCACTTCCCTGATGTGGCACAGGTGGTCCTTCCAGCTAGAACTGAAGACTACAATGTCGTCTAAATAGGAGGCACTGAAGTTCTCTAACCCAGCCAGGACTTAGGGTACAGAAAGTGGACCTCTCTTTACCCCCTTTGGTTAAGGCAATCTATCAGTAACCAGACGTTAAATCAAATGTGCTTGCTCTTCCACCTCATTGAGCCCAGACCCATGGTCTTGCAGGGCCCTGGGCACCACAGGCTTTGTCACCCACACTTTTTGGCCAGGCTGGAACATGACCAGAGTACCCTTCTGTTTATACCACCATATCATGACTTCCTGGACTGCTTCCATATTATCTGTGGATTACTTCCAGAAGCACTTAATCTGGGAGCAGCGTGCCAGCATGTAGCTGATCACATCCTGGGGGTCTTGCTGCAAGCTTGCTCCCACCTCTCCTTCAACAGACTGAAAGAGCCTCTCACAGGGTTCCCATACAGAAGTTCAAAGTGGCTGAACCTTTGTACTTCCCTACAAGCAAACAAAAGGCATGGCAAGAGAACATCCCACTTAAAGCCTCTGAGAGGCCCATAATCATGCCTTTGATGGTCTTGTTGAACCTTTCAACAGGCCTGTTAGTTTGGGTTTGGTACGGAGTGGAGAAGCTATTGGTTACCCCACACTACTTCCACATCCTTGTCAGGGATCCCAGGTGGCTGTAAAGCCATTGTAAATGCTTAAAAACACTTGTCGATGTCGTCCCCCACAAAAAGGTCAGGCTCCAGATCTTTGTGAATGTGGGCCCTCTTGTCTCCGGAGGACACTGCTGGCATGTTGCCATCAATAATGCTTTGATGAGCCAGTCGCTCTAAGGCCAGTTTCTCCTCCTTCGTCGTTTTCTTTTCCCCCATGGCCAGTTTCCTCAACTGGGGCATCTGCAGCTTAAATTCCCACTCTGCCTTTCTTTCTGTCAACTCCTTTTGGGGAGAGGTTGTAAGAAGGAACAATGCTCCCTGCTTTGGCAGGGAGCTCAAAGTCAGGATCCAGTAATCCGCCTCATCTGAAGGCTGCATCTCAGGGAGATCGTCTTCTTGTCCTTCCACCTCATTATCCCCTTCTGTGGCTTCAACCAGTGACTGGTGAACTTCCGCCCAGGCCCTCAGCGATTTCTGGAGCTTCACCTTCCTGGTGGTGCTCTTGGCTAGATGTCCTCTCTCCTTGCAGAATTCCTTGAGATGAGCCACACCATAGGTATCCATGTTGGCCAGCTGCATTTCTGCCCTTGGAGGTCTGGTTTCAGGCAAAAGTGTCAGAGGGAAAATTTGGGAAAACAAAAATAAGCCAATGAAGGAGAATTTAAACTGTAATTGGTCTTAGATATGGGATGGTACTGTACAACAAATCACTCTATAGATCAGCACAAATCACTCATCACATCTTTATTGTCTCAGCAAAACCAGCAATCCAACTAATTAAATATACAAGTTTCATTTTAAAACCTCATATCAAACACATTACGTTCGTACAATAATCTCAAAATGCAAAAATTAATATAAAAAATCAGCAATAAAAGTAAGTTATAAGTTGAATCCTTTTAACAAAATGTAACTTAGCATAAAAACTCAAGGCAAACAAGATCAAGTGCTATAATATAGATGTTTTGATAATGTGCAAACAGAATAAAAATATAAGCAACCTAACATCTACAGTACTCTAGTCTGAGATGCAGAAACATGAGCCAAGGCTGAAAAGCTAAAAAAAAAAAGAAATAGGGGTACAGATATAAGCTAATCCCAAAAACAAAAGGACCTGAATATCACTCCAAATTTGAGCAAGACATAAGAAGTCATGACTTGTTCACCATACCTCTCAAATAAACTTCATGTATTTGCATGTATTATCCAAGGAATTTCTAATCTTTGTTTCCATGCAAAGAAAATATATGATGAAACAGCCATCACAACATCTCATGTGTCAGATCACATGCACAACTCTTCTGCCTTCTTACACTTTCTGATCTTTATACTTTTTAAAAAGCAGACGTAAATAATATTTACGGAGACAGAGTGGGCAGTGACAACCAAAGCACATGGGCAACAATCAGCCCCATGCACAGGAAAACCTGACCATCTCTCAGTTACTGAGGCCACCGGTAATACTCCCAAGTGGTATTGTAAATAAAGATGTCTTTCTTCCTCTGGATGGATATCATCAATAAAGATGGCAGGATCGCGCTCCCGATTAAATGTCAAGTAGCATTTTTCACAAGGGGCCTTGCTTATTATAGACCATTACATTTTTGTAGTCCTAGTATGCCTTTTTGGTCATAGCTAAACTGACCTTCGTGATACTTTCTGAATGAACGCAAAATTCTTCTAGGTAAATATCAACTAAAACCTTGAACAGATGGGTAAACCAAAGAATATTATGATGGTCTTGTGAATTAATAATATCCATTAGGGCTGCTCTATATGGTTCTAGTTCCTCTTTGGACCAGATACAGAACCAGTATTTTATTGGTGCTAATGTGACACAATCTGCAATTTTTCCTTTTTGCAGCTCTATTTTTTCTGCATCCATTAGCATTCCACGACCCAAACACATCAGCCGTCTTAAGAAATTATTTTCCGTGATTTGTAATACGGAGGAATTCCTATACCCCCAGATCTCAGTGCCGTATATGCATGACAGTTTCGCCTTCATTTTATAAGCTAGTAATCCCGACCTCACAGAGTGATTGCCACAGGATTTTGAGAATCTTAGCACTGCTCTAGCTTGCTGGGACAAGGACGTATTACTTTTTGATAGCTGCAATAGTCATGAAAGCTTTCCATCCACACAAATACCCAGATAATCAAATGTGGATACCTGAAACAAAGGTTTATTATAAACCTTGAAAGTAGCTTGAAGCTTCCTTTTCTGATTGAGAATCATATACTTTGTTTTCCTGACATTGATAATCAATTTTCTGGTGGCACAAAAAGACTCCGACCCTTTTAAGAGATGGTGCTTGATATCTCAGAGTTAGCCAGCAGCACTACGTCGTCAGCAAAAAGCAATATAGGTGTACTTTAGCTGCATATTTTGGGCATGTCATGGTTAAGATCCTTCAGTGTTTTGACAACATCATTTACGTAGCAGTTGAAAAGGGTTGGATCAAGGACACATCCTTGCTTTACACCGCACTGGAGTGGGATTTCTGTTGTGTATTTGCCCCTGTTGCTATGGCTAACCCTGGTAGTATTGCCAGAATGCAATGTAAATAGTAGTCTTAAAATCTTGTCAGGGACTCTCATATCCTTCAAGGTTTGCCGTATATGGAATGATCTACACTGTCAAAAACTGTTTGGAGGTCATCATATACCAGGTAAAATTAGACTTTTTTAAATGTTCGTATTTTGAGCAAATTAGGTTCAGCCCAAAAACTTGAACGATAGTACTCTGGCTCTTCTGGAAACCTACTTGGGAAGATGATATTAAGGGGGTCATTACAACCCTGGCGGTCTTTGTTTTGGAGGAAGCACCGCCAACAGGCTGGCGGTGCTTCCAGGGAAATTACGACCACGGCGGAAGCACCGCGGTCGCACCGCCGGGACCGGCGGTTGGTCCCGGCGGTTTAAATCCCCCAGGGCAGCGCTGCACCCATCGCACAGCCGCAACACCGCCGGCTCCATTTGGAGCCAGCTCCCGTGTTGCGGCCGAGATCCTCGCTGGGCCGGCGGGCAGAAACCAGGTTTCCGCCCGCCAGCCCAGCGGGGATCTCATAATAGACCCCGCGGGAGTGCGGTCGCATTGGCGGCCGCCCGGCGGTTCAAACCGCCGCCCACCAAGGTTATAATGAGGGTCAAAGTCTCTTACTTCAAGCAAGTGCTCCAGACACGATAACACCAGTTTAGCAAATATTTTGCCTACCAATCAAGAAATGAGATTGTCAATAGTTAGAAACGAGTTCCCTAGAACCTTTTTTATGTAGCGGCACAATAATTGACTTTCTCTAAGATGAAGGAATTTCCTCTAGGGATCAAATGTTATTATAAGAGCGTGTTAGAAATGGCAACCTTAGGGCTAAATGATTACAATAAACATCTGTGGGAATTTTATCAGGGCCTGCTGCCTTATGCATTTTTTGTACCATGATAGCGTGCATAACCTCCTTTTCACTAATTCATGAAGTTACTCCATCATCCAGATGTTATGTTGAAACTAATGGAGATACTGTTGCCTGGTCGCTATCTATAATGTGCCACTTGAGAGCATCATACTCATTCTTTTTAGAAGAAGAGTCTATGGTCTTTCCATTTTTGTTTGATTTAGATGTCTTGATTTAGTTGGAATTACCCTTGTACACCTTCTGACATCGTACAGATAAATTGTTAGGACCTAACAAAGTATCATCAACTTTCTGGTACAAGGTAGCAAAATGGAATAGCCAAAGTTGTGAAATAATATTCAGCTCCTGATTTTTAGGGGGACCTTTGAACCCCCTTGTAATAATTTCCCAAAATGTCCTAGCATTCCATTAGGTTACTGCATTCAAAAGGTTCTTCCAAAGCTTATGCGGGTAGGCTTTATTTTGATATCTTAACAAGCCTTTATATTGCTTTCTGCAATCGAGAAATAATTGTTCATTCTGTTTACTCAAATGATGGTTCTTTAGGGCCAAAGACAGGGATTTTTAAACTTTAGACATCCCTTGTCAAACCAGCCGTCTTCCTCGGATGATGAATTAGTGGAGGTTATGCTAAATCTATTCCTCCTTTCCATGGAGGATTGTACAAGTAGTTTTCCGAATGTTTCCAATCGTAATTGCTGTGGCACCTCAGCCTTGAGTGGTGATAAGATCACATTATATAGTGCCATCCATTTGGGACTTGCTGTAAAGGTGTGTGCATCGCACTGTTTGTCGAGCATTAATATGTTTTTCCTATTAGTTTTTAGCACAATATTGGGATAGTTTACGTTTTTAGTTGGACTTGGCCCTGAAGAGCCTGAATAAGGATGTGCCAGCTCCAAAAGAACATGATCATGAATGATCGCTCTCAATCTTATCAAGCACTTTCACATCAATGATAGAATGCCATGCTTTGATGTTTATAGCCATATAATCTATGGCACTATGCCTGTCATTAACTCGGAAAGTAGATTTTAAAGCTTTGTCTGATTTGGTTTACCCATTCAATGTGCACATCACACCTTCAATAAGGGCCTCAAAATTCAATTCACCTTTCTTTGTGCTACGGGAGCATTCTGAGGGAGGTGATGGAATATTTCAGGTACTATCTTCTTCAACTACAGATTCATGCCACAACAGCACAAATACAAATCTTAATCATTACCGCTGATCACCATTATAACAAATTGGGTTGGTTGGATTGGTTGACTGAGGTGTGAGCCATGGTCAAGTAGCAACCACAATCCTTGTGAGGTTGATGCACAAGCCATCCCTAAGTTAACCTGTGCTCAACTCCCTGGTAGCTTTGCATATAAAAATATAGAACAATTATATAATGTGAACAATACACATTATAAAATAATGATCGGTATCTCAAGAGATATGTACAGAGCCAGAATATTATACGAACAGCCAACACGTGTTTCATTCTAAGACAACACTTCCTAAGGTCTAGAAGTGTGAACAGAGCTATATAGGTCAAAGGAGTCCAAAAGGAATGATCAAAGCAGAGGCTGGGTATTCTTAACAATCAAAACCTGGTAGCTTATTGTTAATTTTGCCAAGAAGATGGAAGGTCGAATTGTTCTCACAGAACACTGAATAGGTCAAACTGTAACAAAGCAGTAGTACTGGAATGACCCCCTGATAGGGGTTATATAAAATCACTAGCTAACTGATGACTTGGAGTAAACTGTGCCGACCTGATAAGGGATGGTATTAGTTTAAAAAGAGAAAAACAAAGTAAATAAAGTAGCAGAACACTGTTACATGAGAAGCTTAATAAGGGAAAAGTATCACTGATGTCAGAATTAACACACTGAGTTAGTCACAAGCCAAACCATAATTGAGATACCTATAATTATTTTGTAATGTGTATTGTATACATATATTATACAATAGTTCTATATTTTTATATGCTGATAAACCCTTTTGAATTTATAACTTAGAATTGGAGATTTATGGAATTTTATAACTTCGGAGTTCATTTTGTGCTCCAGACAAATTTATAACACTTGATTGCGTGTGGCTGTTTAGGAGGAATACACAAAGTCTAACTATCACCCACACTCAGTCATGTGACTCACAGACAGGCTGCAGTCAACAAATAACTAATGCAAGAAAATGCCAACTTTCTAAAAATGCCATTTTGAAAATGGAGATTTAAAATCTGACTTCACCACAAGTTGGAAATTTTCATTACAATTCCAAAGACACCAAACATGAACTGCTTACCTGATCCCGTTTGGAAATTACAGCTTATCAAATGTAATACAGAAATTCCTAAGGGAGAGGTAGGCCTTGCAGCAGGCTTTACACTACTAGGGCATATAAAACTTAAAAGTACATGTCCTAACTTTTATATACCTTGCTCTCTGCCCTCTGGGCTGTCCATGGCCTACATTAGGGGTGACATATGTATTAAAAATGAAGGTTTGGACCTGTCAAAAAATGTATTCTGCCAGGTGGAAATGTCAGTTTAATAATGCACATGCACAGGCTATAAAGGCAGGTCTGAGACCTGTTTCTACTTAAGTGGGGGGCACAATCAGTGCTGCAGGCCCACTAAAATAATTTAATGTACAGTACCTGGGCACATGTAGTGCCACTTTACTAGGGACATATAAATAAATTAAAGATGCCATTTGGTATAAGCTAATCTCACCATGTTTTAAGGACAGAGCACAAGCACTTTAGCACTGGTTAAGTGCACAGACTTCTGAAGCCAGCAAAAAGAAAGTCAGTAAAACAGAAGGGCAAAAACCACACCAAGGATGCTAGAGAGCTCGCAAGCAGTTCTTACATTTGCAGGTTAACCAATTGCACACATTTACATTTCATTCATGGTGGAGGTCCATAAAATGTGAGGCCAGAATTATATGTGGAAAAAGGATAATATGGCCAATCAAGGAATATTAACAAAAAAAGTTTAATCTGAATTATTTATATGGGATTTTTGTGTTACACAAAGGTATGGTAGCACACAAACATAAGTTCTGGACCCCATCATTGATCACCAATGTGAGAAACTGGGTTGTTGGTTGAGTGGGGTGTTAACCCTGCTCATGTAACAGTCACAATCGCTGTCATGGTGAACCACAAAAGTCTTTAATTAACCTGTGCTTAACCCTCCGGTAGGTTGGCACAAAAGTAATGTGCCTTAACTAAGTGGCAATATGTCAAGTATTTATGTAGCATAAAGCAGTATTGAAGCGAAAACACAACACAAGAAAAATCCCACACCACTTTAGAAAAATAGAGTAAGTTTTGAAAACGTATCTGACACCAAAACAACAAAAATCCAATTAGCAGAACTGGAGTTATATATTTTTTAAAGTACAAATTAGCACCTAAAAGATCAAAGCAGCAACCGCAGACATCCAGTCGCATGAGACCGGGTCAAAGTCGAAAAATATGACGACCACAATGGAGCGCATGTCAGATACCTGTAGTGGATTGGGCTCAGTCGGTGCTTACCACCGGACAACCTTTCAATAAAAAATTGCCTGAGAAAGTAACGTTTCAGCAGGACAAGGCTGCAGGTGGTGGCTGAGGAGGTGTCGCCGTCTTTGGGGAGCCGCTGGATGAAGTCGCAGTTAAGATTTCTATGTTCAGGCTTAGTCTTTTTTTTTAGCAGTCAAAAATCTCAATCAGGATGAAGCTGCAAGTTGTAGCCGACCAGCGGGACTTCACAAGGCCGGATACCACTTCTGTGAACGACCGCTGAACAGGATTTGCTGCTGTGGAGAAGAATGTGGCAAGAGCTGCGCTAAGTCAAGTTGACCGGCGATGCACCTTCGGCAGATCTATGAGCAGGTAGGCCCAGGTCTCTCTTGGTTCTCAGAGAACTTTGAACCATAAATTGTTGAAGTCCCAAGATTTGGATTCTGGCTATCGGGGCACCTTTTGCACCACTGCTAAGGGTCCAGGACTGAAAAGGCACCACTTGGAGGGTCAGAACTCACTCAGGGTGAATCCAAGTGCGGTTCCAAGATGGCTGGAGCCTTTTCTGTCCCAGCGGCTCTGATCAGGAGGCCAGCCAGCTAACCATTGGAGTTACTCTGGGAGCCCTGGGTCAAGGAGTGCAACAGGTCTCAAGCAGGAGAGAAAGGCCTCTGAGATTTAAAGGCAGGCTTCAGGCAGCAGAGCAGTCCTTTCAAGTGCAGCAGAGCAGTCTGCTGAAGCACATAGCAGGCCACAGCAGCAGGCATTCCTTCTTCAGGTCCAGAAAGTGAACTGAAGAGTGGGTCTGAAGGTCCTAATTTTATATGTGGAGCCTTCTTTGCAGAAGGAGACACTGCTAGAGAACTCTCTTTGAAATGCTAGGGATTTCTTTTCTTCCTTTGCCCTGGCTCAAGCCTACCTGCAGGCACAACGAGGTAGTGTGTAGTCCTCTGTGTAAAGACAGGCCCCAGCCTACTGATTTGCAAGCAGGCTGAGCCGAGCTCCGCCCCTCGCATTCTGCAGTGAAGACTCATCCTGATACACCTAATCTCTGTACTGAGTGGCTGCGTGGCTGAATATCAAAGTCCAAAGGCCAACTACACTAAGTCATGTGATCCAGGAGCAGGCTGCAGGCACCAAATGGTTAGGGCAGGAAAATGCAAACTCTCCAAAAGTGGTATTTTCAAAATTGGAACTTAAAATCCTCCTATTAAAGAGGATTTTAAATTACAATTTCTCAGACACCAAACATGAATTCCCTACCTGTTCCCAATCAATCGGGGAGTTTAAGGGTTGGTAAGGGGAGTATATGGCCAAGTCGACTTGGCAGTTTAAAACTGAATTCAAGCTGCAATGACAGACCTGTGACATGCTTAAAGGGACTATTTAAGTACTGCAGGCCCACTAGTAGCATTTAATTTTCCAGGCCCTGGGTATAAGGTATACCATTCTACTGGGGACTTAAAAATACATTAAATACGCCAATCAAGGGTAAGCCAATTTTACCATGTTTTAGGGAGCGAGGGCAAGTACTTTAGCACTGGCTAGCAGAGAGTCCTAAGGCCAACAATTTATTTTAGAAATACAAATATGATATGTGGGATTCATCCATCAAAAAAAGCGTGTTCTCCAGGGCTAAACTTCTTAGGTGTCACTTATGCTGATTTAAAATTTCAGTCTGCTCATTGAGCTAGTCAGGGTTATGATGTGCTTTGTTGTAGATTACACACACTGTCACAAATTAGTTCTAATACAGCAACCACTGGATGAGATAAAATGGCATGCATGGATTTCTAAGTTCCAGAGCTGACATGAGATGTACACAAGAGATGATTTCGAATTACCTGATGATGAAGAACAACACAAACAAATTCAAAGACTGAAGGGTGCATTCCTTTACCAAAAGGGAGAGGCTCTCCATAGTATTTAAAAGACAAAATATATCTACAACGTGTAATGTAGTGCAGGGTAATGTTTTTGTTGATGTACACTACACTAAACCAGGGGAATTCATATTAACAGGGGGGAGTCCTAGGCATAATTTAATGCCTGTAGTACAGTTGAAAAGGTTTCAGAGGAGATTATAGAATACAGTTATCTAAGGTTGTCTGTGCATTTCCTGAGACTAAATAGAGAATAGCATTTTCTTTATGTAAAGAACATAGAATATGGTTTTCTGGGTACACAGTTAACCAGAAGATTAGCTGGATGGATAATTCCTGAACCAGCAACAAACCAAATTTCTAACACTAACCTATTATGAGTTAGAAAATGTGCATTAGAGACAAACATAATTGGCAGTGGTTGCTCAATTAAGCAGTCTGATATATTCGGAACAGGTGGTTAACAATTGACATGCAGATATAAAAAACTGAAATTTGTTGTGGGTTAAATTCTCAATCTGTTTATTTCACTCCTGGGCAGACCCAAAGTGAGAACAGTGGAGATACGTCTTGATTTGAATCCAGAGGAACACACAGGTCATTTTCTAGAACAAGTCTAAACTTGGTGTCACATAATAGAGACTCTATGAAGCTCAGAATCTTTAGAACCAAAAGAAAGACCAATCCTTTTGCCTCTGGGATTGAAAATGTTTGGGTATTAGCCCAGTTAACAGTTATACAATAGATGACAATGCAAATAAGGGACTGGTTAAATATGTGATGAACGAACAAGATGCTTCAAGTGCAGATGGAAAAAATGTAAATTCAGCAATGTTGGGATGTGGATATTCGATAAATATGTGACACAACAAAAACATCACTTTAAGGTCTCCTTGTGTTAATGAGTTTTAAAAACAGAGAACTGAAACCTATGAAGTAGAGTGAGCAATGTAACAGCAACCCCTAAACTGAAGGCTCCATTGAAGGTTGTAGTGTTCCAACTTCGTATTTAGTAGAAACATTATTGGGTACAAAACACATACTCCTCGGCACAGTGGTGACCAAAATGAACCTGGCATTCACATCAATCTTATGACAGAACACATTGTGGGCAAATCTGTAGCATTCCAACACAGAAAGCTGATGGAGGTAAGAATAGTAAGAAATGTACAGCATTTTACATGAGGTCTGAATTCACAGTTGGACTAGTCGACCACCTGAGTATTGCGGGTAAGAGCACTGACTTAGGATACAGCCAAGGGTCAGATAGTACACAGATACTACAAAGCATGGGCAGGGCATGTCGTGATAGTACTGCAGGCACAAGGCGTAGATGATGGTCAGAGGAGGGAGTATGCCCTGTGCTCAGGTCTCAGGTAAAATGGTGGTAGGCAGAGGACAAAGTGTGGAATCAGTAAACCCAATAAAATAATGCCAAAAATCTCTGTTAATGGGACGTTCGTGTTCTGTAACAAAACCTACTATTCTGTTTTAAAAAAATAGCAATAAACTACAAAAAACTTAGATGAGTGGACGTTATGGTGATGACAAAAATTAAAAATCTTTAAAAAAACAAATGTGCAAATTATAGTAACTAAGCAGCTATGTAAAAAAAAGACCTCTGTTACACTGGGGCAGACATATGAAAACCACACACGCTTAAATGCCACCACAAACCATAGATATTCAAACATTAGCTTACAATGTATCATCGTATATGGCAAAGTGCAACTTTACGCTGCATCTCTGTGATGTTACTAATGATGTGACAGGTGAAGTCACCAGTAAAATCAATTACACACTAGGAGAATTCTACCATGAAATCACTGGTGCAGCATATAAGGACAGTTACTTTCTTATGGTGGCAGATTATAAGCATATGCCTTGTCATTTTCCATTAAAGCGAAAGCATAAACCAGAAATGTTATCACCTTCTGACATATGAATGAAGTTCTTGGGCATATGGCGACACATTAGGGAATATGATGGCACGTTTTAGCAAACGTATCAGCTCTTATGAATAAAATGACACTTTTTTGGGTATGTGACAGCAATACGTGGTCATAAAAAAGACCTTTTGACTGCTGCATTTCAGTGAAACATCTGTTAGCTATTAATGGATATGCAACCTTTAGAAGTCATAGAAGCTGTAAGAGGGCAGCCTTGCCTTTCCATATAATCGTGTCAGAGTACAGTATGTAATGCTTGCAAAGAAGCAGCATCCTTTCCTAAGTAATGTCCAATATAACATATTTTTTGTCGCAGCATAATTATGGCAATTTATTTCCATCCCATCTGATGTCTGTGAGGAAATCTGTAAACTGAAGCCTTTCAACTCATTGTAATCTCAGTGAGGATTTCGATTGCCTCACAGTCTAACTACAGCATTTTATTACAGTATAACGCAAGATGATGTAGCCCCCCAGTAGAATGTGATGAATGGCCCCGCAGGCACCCATATCTCACAGAAATTCGTAGTCCTCATGCAGAATGGTGCCCCACCCCACCGTGCATCACAGCGATTGCAGGGGCTAGTGCTACTCTCCTGCCTTTTATCTGCATGGAATATATATTAGGACATCTGTTGGATGTCCTTAGAAGTGGTTCAGTAATTTTAAACATTTAAGATAAATAGTAAACAAAACTATATGGATGTAATGCGTCTCAGAGTACCATCAGAGATTCACATTAATCACTAAGGCCCTCATTACAACATTGTCGGTGTTGTCTGCCTACCGCCATGGCGACAGCCGGCAACATACCAACGCCGTGGTACTAGCCGCCCACCCGCATTATGACCTTAGATGGAATTCTGCCAGAAGGCTGGCGGAATACCATCGACGGTTATGAGGGCGGACGGCGGTAAGGTGGCACTGCTGTCAGCAGCGGCGGTAAGGTGCCAGCAAAACACCGCCGACCATATCATGAGCAATGATATGGCCTGGCTGTGTTTTGCTGGCGGATGCTGCTGCTGGAAGCAGCGCCGCGTCCCGTCTCCTGCCAGAGGACCCCCTGCAAGCAGGTAAGTCGGGTTCTCCGACAGGAGAGGGAGGTGGGGGGTGGTGTGTGCGTGTGAGGGGGTGTTGTGTGTGTGTGGGGGGGGGGGTGTCTGTTTTTGTATGCGTGCATGCGAGTGTGAGTTGCGTTGAATGAGTGCGTGAATGACTGAATGTGAGTGTACGTGTTTGTTGTGTGTTGTGAATGTGTGTGTGCGACAATGCATGTTGGTGTGTATTGCAGTGTGTGGGTATGTATGTGTGCATGCATGGGTGGATGGGGTATGCGTGTGTGCATGAGGGTGTATGTGTGCAAGTTTGGGTGTGTAAATCCGCGGGGGGCAGGAGAGGGTGGGGGAGGATGGGGATGGACTTTGGCGAGGGGGTGTAGGAGACCCCTATCAGTGCCAGGGAAAGAATTCCCTGGCACTGATAGTGCCTAACACCATGGTTTTCGTGGCGGTACGCTTGCCACGAAAACCATGGCAGTAGGCGGGGTCACAATCCCAAGGGTGGGACTGTGACGGCCGCCTGGCTGGAGACCGCAGTTTCCAGCCCAGCGGCCGTTACCACCCTGGCGGACGGAGTGGTACATTGGCGGTTTGGCTTAAGCCAAACCGCCAATGTCATAATTTGGGAAAAGGTACCGCCAGCCTGTTGGCAGTACCTTTCCCCAAATTACCGCCGACCGCCGGGGTCGTAATGAGGGCCTCAATGTATTTAAATAAGTTAAGGGCAGGCCACACATAGATCAGTGAAATTAAGGTACGGAGATATTTGCCTTTTAAAGTAACCAAAAAATGCAACAAAACAAGACAGAATGCCACAAAGCTACACAGGTGCACAATTTCGTACTTGTGGATCAAACGGTCAAGAAGAATAAAAAAAGTTTTCTTCCACAAGGACAACAATATTACAGTAATGGCTGTCTGTCTTTTTAGATGTAGAGTGGAATTGTGAATCAAACAAGTTAGCATGTTCCAAAAATGATATGTGTGTGTGTGTGTGTGTTCGTGGGGGGGGTCCAACAACAACTGTTGGTGATGCGTGAACTTTGTTAAGCGGTGCTTTCAGAAATCTTTATCTGAACAGATTTTATTGACATTCTGAAGGGCAGCAATTATGGATAGTTGTACGTGAGCATCTGGTATATAGATCAAACAAGTTGGAATTGTGATTGCTAGGATAGAAGCAACACACTTGGGAGCCATCTCACCATGTCATAAATGTATGTACAAATGGTCGCAAGATACTGGTCACAATTTGCAACCAGTATTTTATCAAGCAGTGTGGTAATTTGTAGCAAAACATTAATACATACCATTCCTTTTTGGTATTTGGAAGGGACACCCTAAACACGCCCTTTCCAAATGCCGAACCAGTATTTGGTCGCAAACCCAAACTGCGATTTGGTGATGTGTTACAGAAATCGCAATTCGGATTTGATACATTAGAAATTACCTTTTTAAGTTTGCAAACGGCTTCATACATCTGGATCCATGTATGCTAAGAAAGAAATCCTTAGTCAAGGTTGAGCAAATCCAGAGTGTGAGTCAACAAAGCACCAACTCTGTCTAGGATGAGACATATCGTTCGGGTTGAGATTCACCACAGACAGAGGCGGTGCTCCGATGACTCACACCTCAGACACTAATAATTCTTGAGATCTGAATATATGAAATAACATATATAAAGAATTGTGACAAGTGTATTGGTGTTTTGGTGGTTTTTATCTGACTGAATCAGAGTTCCATCATCAGTGTTACGCTCCCAAGCTGTCTTCCTGATACATTAAATTAGAGTGTTGTGGTTTATAAAAACAGTTTACCATGCTGCACAACTGGTTCTCCGATTGGCTCCCCAGCAATCAAGACAAAGTGGCATTTCTCAGGATCCTAAAATTAAGATGGGCAACACAAAAAAAACGAATTAGAAAATACATCCACTGGGCTAAAACAATTAACAGACACATGTAAAACACAAGTATAGGTGTGACTGCCTGAAGCAGTTTCTTTTTTAATACTTAGCTAAAAGAGTAAGGGCCAGATGTAGCAACCCTTTTGCGAGTCGCAAACGGCGAAAATCGCTGTTTGCGACTCGCAAACGTGGGTTTGCAATGCACAAATGCATATTGCGAGTCGTTACCGACTCGCAATATGCATTTGCGACTCGCAAATAGGAAGGGGTGTTCCCTTCCTATTTGCGAGTCGGAGTGGTATGCAACTCCATTTGCGACCGCGTACGCGGTCGCAAATGGAGTCGCAGTTACCATCCACTTGAAGTGGATGGTAACCCACTCGCAAACAGGAAGGGGTCCCCATGGGACCCCTTCCCCTTTGTGAATGGACCCCAAATTATTTTTTCAGGGCAGGGAGTGGTCCAAGGGACCACTCCCTGCCCTGAAAAAAACGAAACAAAAGGTTTCGGATGTTTTTGAAATGCAGCTCGTTTTCCTGTGAGGAAAACGGGCTGCACTTCAAAAAAAAAAAAAACCTTTATTTAAAAGGCAGGTCGCTAACATGGAGGCCTGCTGACGTCAGCAGGCCTCCATGTTAGCGAGTGCCTATACTCGCAATGGGGTCGCAAACTGCGACCCACCTCATAAATATTTATGAGGTGGGTCTTTGCGACCCCATTGCGAGTTGCAGAAGGTGTCTGAGACACCTTTCTGCATGTCAAATTGCGACTTGCAATTTGCGAGTCGCACAGACTCGCAAATTGCAAGTCGCAATTTGATTTTTTCCTACATCTGGCCCTAAATCCATTAAGAGCTTCTGCTAAATCTAAAAATGACAGGTACATCCAAAATCTTCATTTGTAAAAGAAGTTGAATATGGTATATTGAGCTACTTATGATATTAGGCAACACCCTTTTAGGCATCTGGGGCTAGCTGTATGAAAGACTTTTACATTCCCAAACGGTGCGAATCACAAAATTCCACTGTTTGCAAATGCAAAAATGCCTTTCGGAATGTATGAAAGGCATTTACAGTACAATTTCAAGGAATCGCTAAAATAGCGATTCCCTGAAATTGCGACTCCATTTAGGTAATCGCAAATTGTGATTCCCTAAATAGGTAATCGCAAATAGGGAATACCTATTTGCAATTACCAGTGCACATGTAGCATGCATTCCCTAAATGCGAATTTGGCATTTAGGAAATGCAATTACCACGAATAGAAGTTTGTTGGTAAGCATGTGCAATTTTTCAAATGCACTTTTAAAAATGACATGCTTTACATGCCCATAAATATTGTTTTGGGGTGCATCAAAGGGGGCCTTAGGGCCCCAGCACCCTGGGATTTGCATTACCTAATTTGCAAATTCCTAACAGGAATTCGCAAATTCAGAAATACAAAAACATTTGCAGCCTAAGGGCGTACAGGCCCATAGGATGAATGGAGTCCCATTCCCTAATTGCAATTTGCTTATAGCGATTTTAAAGAAATCGCTATTACCGAATCACAATTTTCATACATCCCATTTTGCATTTCATAAATAGCGATTTCTTAAAATTCAGACCAGGAGCTTGATACATATACCGCCAGTTCTTTTACAGAGAGCTCAAGGGTCTTTCATAATCCTGTTCTGCACAGGTGTACAAGACAGCCTTGTACTCGTCATTGAAGAAAACACACTCCCTAAAGTACATATATCTCAGTATATCCACAAGTTCGAACATAAGAACATGGGAGCGTTCGTGATACAAGTCATGCTGTCAGCCCTGCATGCGTTTGCCTGCAGTTTCCAATTAGTGAAAGCTCTGTAGACAGAACTTTCACTTCAAAAACTGGTACATGGCTCCCTCCTACAGCTGTGCGCAGGTGAAGAACGGTTTCATGATACTGATTCTTTCCTTCAAGGAAAACTACGGGTTTGCTTTTCATAAAATAGTAGTCGCATACAAAAAGTGGACCTGATAACACAAAATGAGTACAAACCAGCCATCCTTCAAGTCTAAGTACATCACAAAAGGCTATGGATGAACGGCAATGAAAGAATAGTAGTTTAATTCACTGTAATACTGTGAAACCACAAATAATTTAATGAGTTAAGTAACAAGTAGAATAGTTGAACAGTTAATTCTCAGCATAAGTGGACCTAGTAACAAAAAATTAATACCAACCAGCCATCCTGCAAATTTAAGTACATCACAAAAGGCTATGGACGAATGGCAATGAAAGAAAAGTAGCTTAATTCACTGTCATACGGTGAAACAACAAATAATTTAATGAGTTGAAGAACAAGTAGAATAGTTGAACAGCTAATTCACAGCATAAGCAAGTTGCATGGGTGGCTGGTCCACAATAGTGTAAGTGATTATGAGACATAACCCTGGGTCATTCCTTTGGTGAGTGATTGGTAGATGAGAGAAGAAGAGAAAGACTTCATACCTGAGACGCAGTTTCCCAGCAAGGAACCAGAATTTGTTTGTATTATTTCTTTAGCTTAAGAAAAAATCCAAAAAGCATCTGATATTTTGCTACAGCACGAACATGTTTATCTGTGTCCCAAAAAGGAGTCAGATAGCCTTTGGATTTTTTTGGCTAAAAAAAAATAGATACACTGTCTGGCCCTTTGTTGAGTCACGGACCCTGCTCCTTTGTTCACAATGTTTTTCTTGGACAGAGAAGCACTGTGAAATGAAGAAGCTGTTTGAAACTGAATTGGGAAGAGTAAGGATTGGAAAAGAAGGGGCTAAGAGCAATCCTTATCCCTTACTTTTTCAATCCGTGTTCAGATTTTGTTTGTTGGGGGGGGGGGGGGGGGGGTGCCGGAGGATCCGGGCTGCATCCTGCCTTTTCTCCCTCTGCTGTCCGTACCGGCAACAGAAAAAAACCAGGAGCTTAATCCTTGGATGGACCTCAGAGGGGTTTGGAAACACCTCTCAGGTCCATCCAATATGTGTTTGTTGCAACTAGGTCTGTAACACATATATATTAAGCAGGCAGCCCAAAGGCACAAATCTGGCATCCCTCATTTGGGAGTTTGAATACTCAGAAGGAATTGGGCCCTGGCACACATTATAAGGGCAACCACTGGGTTAAGCGTATACTGGGTTCCTGGTGTATGTTTCATTCTATCACTTCTACTGAGGGACTACTGAATCAATCAGCATTGTTCCCCGCAGCATGCAGTGCTATACTGTACGATGCCTTTGTAGAGACAATTTTTGTAACTTTCCCTTTGGCCTCCAGTGCCCTGCTTTGTGCTACAATGAGTGCAAACTATGCCCAGCAGAGACCTCTGCTACACTGCTGTGGTGAGCAACTGATTTCCAAGAGCAAATTTTATTCACTAACATAAATGCTTCTCAATAATAATGTGCAAAGTCTATGTTTATATAGCACATATACTAGACATGAAGATTTGTAGTAGGCAATCATACTTAAAGGTTATAAGCCTGGAAGAGAAATAAATAGGTGTTGATTTAAATTCGCCTAATTGTTGATGCCACGGTAACTGAAATTATTGCATTAACCTTCAAAGGCCTGTTTTCTCATTTAGTTTGTTGCCTGCACAAGATGTTTTCTTCTCTTTGTTGCAAATGTTGTCATTTTCCAGAAGTCTTCTGTTAGCTAGTGAATAGACAGTTTTGTTGTATTAAACAAATGACCAGGAGGAGAGGAGGCAACAGGGAGAATAAGTCATGAGAAGAAAGGTTTGGACCACAGAATACAAACAATGTAACTTTTCAAGTTTTAATGTCTAAAGACTATTGTACCAGTTTGAGAAAATAGGGAGTTTGCTTATTCCCAGGAGTTACTGAAATTCTATTGGAGGAAGTAGGAGACAAAGGAAAATAATGCTGCAACACAGAATATTGTGTGGTTATATTAGTGCGTGTCCCTAGAGCAGAGCAGAGCAGACCAGATGATAAGGGATCCCAAATTCCTTTTCCGACTCTATGAGAGAACTCATCTTTGAGTTTCTAATACTTCCCTACATGAGAGGATGCTTAGTATATTATATTCCATTGATTTCTGATTGTGAGCTGATAATACTTTCCAGTTTATTATGCAAAGGCTTTATGCCTGCACATTAATTCGCTTATCAGAACTATTAAGTATCTGCACTGACACCTTATTTCCCCCTTACCCAGATATATTTAGATTAGGGAAATCCTTTATGGAGCACGCTTGCTGCATTATAAAATTGACATGTATTATTTTACCTTATATTGAAATATCAACTATTGGACTATGTTCATTTCTAATGCTGATTCTTAAAAAACTAATTCTTACTGAATAAAGTTGAGGAACCTGAAACATTGAAAAATAGAACTCTTTTAACTCTCTCAAAATGTACTTTATTGACTCTACTGCAAGTCATTTATGATAACACATTATTGGACTAATGTGGATAATTGCTTCTTACTTCTCCTTGTCGACTATCAAAGATCAGTGGCTGGGTTATGTGATGATTACACCTGAAGATTAAGGTATAAGAAAACCTTGTCCCCCAGATTCATAGCATGCTACAATAAGTCAGTCAACTGTGTGCTCTACACTTTCTATTTGACAATTCTAATTGGTAATCACTTTGCCCTGCAGCCTGTACTATGCCCTAGCATTGCTGCACAGGAGCAGCCCAGTTCATTTCCTCAACCCTGAATCTTTGCATTTCTTGGCACAGAAGAAACCTTAGGCACTATGTGAAGCCATAGTATATACAATTACTGCAGGCACATATCCTTTATATCTACTAAAAATGTAAGGGAATGAAGAAATAGGGATTTGGAAAGAGGAAGGGAGAGGCTATAAAATGGGAAAAGAAAGAATGAAGGGAAAAAGTAAACAGCAGGATGCTGAAAGATGGTGGAAGGAGATTTAAAAAAACATCACTTGCTACATGCCGGCAGAAGGTGGCCATCATGTGCTATATTTCTGCCATACATATACGGCCCATGTACACCCATATGCATACATTTATATTTTAGCAGAGAGGGAGCAGAGCCATAAAATGACAAAGCTTCTTCAAAACTTGTGGTTCCCCACCTCATTTAGATTTGGGCATTACAGACAGTTTCTGACAGCACTGCCCAAGCTAGCTCTGCATTCAAAATCTGCTGCCCCTCTCCCACCACAACGTATGCACAGCTCTATACATGAAGTACTGACCTTTGTATCCCCAACTGGGTAATCAACAACATCAGATGCTGATCAATCATATCAGGTTAGGGAATTATCCAAAGGAAACACTTGTATCAATGCCCAGATGCACTCCCTGTTCCTACCCCTGCATCTCGCTGAATGTGGATGAGCTGGAAGAACCTTACAAGATAAATCAGTATCTGTTAACAGACTAGACTGTCACTAAATGTTCCAGGGCGTCATCTTGGAGTTGGTACGGGGAGAGAATAGCCAGTATTCCACATCAGTTATCATTAGATGGGCTCTATCAATGGAGATGAAAACATTCATACCTCTCAAATTATAGCTTATGCCTCTGCTAATGCAAAAACAACAAGGTGATGGATGGAATGCTTTAATTATTTTTTGCCACTAGCGATCACTCAGACCGCATCCCAATACATTGTTTTTCGCCCACCATGCCATCTCAGTTTAGACCCAACAATATGCAAATCTGTCTTGATCCTCTTCCTCATGGGAACAGTCCAGCCGAACTGCCAGGTCAAGATCTCCCTGAACTGGAACACAAGCAACCTAGAGCTGGTTTTGCCCTAGTTATAGTTCTTCAGCCAAGTATTGCTTGGTTCCAGTGGCACAGTGAGCCCGAGATCCACGTCTGGCAAAACCTGGTGAACTTAGGGGGGCAAATTCAAAAACAACTCGTGATGGAATGCTTGAATTAATTGCAGCCACTGGTAATGGCTGGGTCCAATCTGAGGTGGCATGGTGAGCAAAAGAACAATGGGTTAGAATGCTACCCCAAGCGATTGCCAGTGGTCAGGCTTAAAACAAAATGTGATGGAAGACTGTTTGCAGTATGTCTCAGCTAGTCATATCATACATGTTAGATTTTTCATCCTTGGCGTGGTCTCCCTTACCTTTTTGCCTCTGTTCCCCAGGTTGTTGATGTGTGCTGGACTCTGATTTTACTGTTTTTGTTACTCTGGGCACTTTACCACTGCTAACCAGTGCTAAAGTGCAAGTACTCCTTTACAAAATGTGTATGTAATTGGCTTATCCATGATTGGCATATTTGATTTATTAGTAAGTCCCCAGTACAGTGCACTAGAAGTGCCCAGGGCCTGTAAATCAAATGCTGCTAGTGGGCCTGCAGCACTGATTGTGCCACCCACATAAGTAACTCTGTTATCATGTCTCAGACCTGCAACTGCAGTGTCTGTGTGTGCAGTTTTAACTGTAAATACGACTTGGCAAGTGTACCCACTTACCAGGCCTAAACCTTCCCTTTTCTTAAATGTCAGACACCCCTAAGGTAGGCCCTAGGTAGCCCCAAGGGCAGGGTGCAGTGTATGGTTAAGGTAGGACATATAGGGGTCATTCTGAGACGGAGGCCGCCCGCCAAAGTCCCGCCGGCAGAATACCGCTGCGCGGTCAAAAGACCGCCGCAGTAATTCTGAGTTTCCCGCTGGGCTGGCGGGCGACCGCCAGAAGGCCGCCCGCCAGCCCAGCGGGAAACCCCCTTCCATGAGGATGCCGGCTCCAAATGGAGCCGGCGGAGTGGAAGGGGTGCGACGGGTGCAGTTGCACCCGTCACGATTTTCAGTGTCTGCTTGGCAGACACTGAAAATCTTGGTGGGGCCCCCAGGGGCCCCACGACACCCGTTACCGCCAGCCAGGTTCTGGCGGTCAAAACCGACAGGACCAGGCTGGCGGTAAGGGGGTCGGAATCCCCATGGCGGCGCTGCTTGCAGCGCCGCCATGGAGGATTCCCTTGGGCAGCGGGAAACCGGCGGGACACCGCCGGTTTCCCGTTTCTGACCACGGCTGTACCGCCGTGGTCAGAATGCCCATGGGAGCACCGCCAGCCTGTTGGCGGTGCTCCCGCGGTCGTTGGCGGTCCATGACCGCCAGGGTCAGAATGACCCCCATAGTAATGTGTTTTATATGTCCTGACAGTGAAATATTGCTAAATTCGTTTTTCACTGTTGCAAGGCCTGTCCCTCTCATAGGTTAACATGGGGGCTACCTTTAAATCTGATTAAAGTGTAGATTCCCTTTGGGAGCAGATGGACATGTGGAGTTTGGGGTCTCAGCTCAGAATTTGACAAATACATCTTTTAGTAAAGTTGATTATAAGATTGTGTGTTTGAAAATGCCACTTTTAGAAAGTGAGCATTTTCTTGCTTATACCATTTCTGTGACTCTGCCTGTTTGTGGATTCCCTGTCTGGGTCAGTTTGACAGTTGGGCTGGTTGCACCTCAGGCTAGACAGTGACACAAAAGGAGCTGGGGTGTAGTCTGCATTTCCTGATGAGCCATCTGTGCTAGGAGGGAGGGGAGGAGGGGTCACTTACACCTGAAAGGGCTGTGCCTGTCCTCACACAATGCAGTCTCCGACCCCCTGGTGACTGTCTGGGGCCTGGCCTGGGCAAGGCAGGATTTTACATTCAAAAGAGACTTTACTTTGAAGTAGGCCTATTTCAAAGGAGAAATTGGGTATAAGAAGGGTACCCTAAACCACAGATTTTAGAACACTTCTGGAAACAAGAGGAACCTCTGCCTGGAGAAGAGCTGAAGAGCTGAGGAAGAAGAGCTGCCCTGCCTGTGACTGTGTGTTGTGGAGCTATCCTGCAGTTGCTGCTTCTGCCAGAGTAAGAGGGCAAAGACTGGACTTTGTGTGCCTTCCATCTTGTGAAGAAATCTCCAAGGCCTTGATTTAGAGCTTGCCTCCTGTTGTTTGAAGTCTCAGGGACAGCAAAGACTTCTATCTGCCAGCACCTGGAGTCTCTGGAGAGACTCATGCTCTGACAGGTGGTGCCCTATCCAGTCCCTGGCCCCTTGAAAGGAAAGCTGGGGGAAATTCAAGGAAATTGACTTCGGGCCAACGCCGCTGCTGAATCCAGTGACGCCGCCTGCAACCGATTCCATGATCTTCGCTGGAATACGATGACCTTCGCAGGCCCGACGCCATTGCAGGCCTGCTGAAGTCCGTGACTCCTTGGAAGTCGCCGCACCACGTCGTGACCGACGCCGCTCGAAGTGCACGGATTCAACGTTTCGCACAGACGCCACGATCCCCGACTTCGAGCATCGGCTTGTTTTCACTCTTCACCAAAGGTACTGTACTTGGGAGTCTACAGGACTCCGTGTCCGGCGCCGCTGGTTTCGGCTTGTTGGGAACGACTCCGTCACGACGCCGTGTTAACACCTCATCGAAGCATTTTGTGTTTCTAAGCGCTATTTTTTTGTTTAATCTTTAAAAATGCATAACTTGACTTGTGTATGGTGGATATTTGTCGTTTTGTTCTTGTTTTGTTTAGATAACTATTTCCTATTTTTCTAAACTTGTGTCATTTCGTAGTGTTTACATTAAGTTACTGTGTGTGTTGGTACAAATACTTTACACCTAGCACTCTGAAGTTAAGCCTACTGCTCTGCCAAGCTACCAAGGAGGTAAGCAGGGGTTAGCTGAGGGTGATTCTCTTTTACCCTGACTAGAGTGAGGGTCCTTGCTTGAACAGGGGGTAACCTGACTGTCAACCAAAGACCCCATTTCTAGCAATACATATAAGTGAATTCATAACAAGGTCACTTCAGGGAATCAGCACTACGTTACCGAGCTATATACTGGGTGCAATATGGAAAGGGGCAGAATCCCTGTATATGAATATCTCCCTGGATCTAGTGTTTACTATCATAGATAGGCTACCATGGTGTAGACACCTCACCACAGACTATTACTCACAAGGGAGTTGCTCTGGGGGCCTGCTTTGCCTCAAACACAGCAAATCTATATGCTGCTGAATCTAAGAAAGATAGTCATCATTCTGAGTAATCCTTACAGACAGAATATTGATACTTGGAAGAGATACACTGATGATGTGCTTGTCATCTGGCATGGGCACGAATATCAAGTCATGGAGTTTGTGCGTTAGATGAATTTGCAAAGTCTAGACCTCAAGTTCACTTCCAATCACAATAGGGACTCTATTAAATATTTGGATCTTTTTATCAAACACAAAGATGAAACACTGAATACTACAATAAGTTAAGTGAATACTACAAAAAGTTAAAAAAAATATGGATACCAACACCCTTCCACGTTATGACAACCATCACCTTTGAGCACTCAGGGACAACCTTCCATATGAGCAGTTTTTAAGATAAAGGACATGTTGCTACTATAAGGATGACTGATTCAAAGAGGCCAAAACACTAAAGAACAAATTATTAGAAAGGGGTTATCCTAGAAGGGTGATCAGTAGAGCCTTGAAGAGAGCATGGTATTACCCCAGGGAATCACTACTGACTCTAAGGCATGGGGGGATGAAAACGGAGATGTGGTAGTGATGTTCAGCACATTTACCCCCATGAGCAACTAACTACAGAAAAGCATTTAAAGACATTAGCACCTGGTGGAGGAAACTTGCAAACAGTCATTTTTGTTTGTAAATGTAACAGAAATGTAAAGGCCCATTTTAGGAGGACACACAGGGAGAGCACCCGCCCCACACCATTCACTTAAGTCACTTTGGAATCTGGCAGAGAGGCTGGGCCTTTAAATATGCAACAACTGCCAGTTATGCCAGTGCACAAGTAAGACTGACGTGTTTGTAACCGGGTCAAAAGACTGCAAACTCAAATTACATTTCTTGTGTTGCAGATGCAGAACAATTAATGTTAATCAGTGTCCTTGAAACCTGGTACTCATAGGCCGAACTACACAAATGAACAAGCAGAGGATTTGCCAACACAGAAGCTGGGTGCGATGCAAAGTGTAGGGAGAACTATTGATTAAACTTTTTTGGGAGAAGAATCACACTACAGAGGAAGTATGATTTCAAGTAACAGAGGTGGCGAAAATGAACAGCCGAGGTGGAGACTTGGCGACCAAACTCAATCAGAGAGAATGAAGATGGATTGATATGCTGCAGAGGACCACTAACAGACTGAATAATGTCTGACCTTCACTGTTTAGCCACATGGAATAGATAGGCTATGTCTTATGAAACATCACATATGCATAATATGGCACTTTGCCTGCAATATTCCCATCGATTGACATTCATGAGACTGGTGCACAACAGGATTTTCCCAACAGACCAGCTGAATAGATCTTTATTGAAATATGATTGAATTTTGTGTATTGTACTATTATTACACCCTTTAAGCGATGTTATCCACCACTGATTAATACATATAGATAGATAGATAGATAGATAGATAGATAGATAGATAGATAGATAGATAGATAGATGGAAAATTGTTCTTATTGTGTGTGTATCTATCTTTTTATCATACAATAGCAATTCAGTAGTCTCGGACACAGTACATTCTGGTTCATTGGTTCATCCATAGTGACAATGGTACACGTATACACATTTTGTTAGAAGTCTTTTCTCTAAATGGCGCCTCATGTCACTTAATGGCAATTTAGTGATCTCAGACATGACAATTCTGCTTCAGACATAGTGGCAACGGTACACACACACACACATATACACACCATGTTAATAGACTAGAACAGTGATGGGCAATGGCGCTATTCATATTCATTACACTGCCCCTTTCCATATTACTCCCGAGATATAACTCAGCAAAATGTAGTGCTGATTCCCCAACGTAACATTGGTATGCATTCACTCGTGTGTGTGATATGAGTAGCATAGGTAAACAAAATTATTTAAGAGGGACACGAGTTATAATTATAATACTGGCCCCGTTTTACTTTCTATGGCTAAAGCACATCTATTGGTAACTGTTTTGGAGTGGTGACTATTGTCTTCCTGTACCAACTCCAAGATGGCGCCTGGGAACCCTATGTAACAATCTACAGTGTTTCCAGACACTTATTTATCTTGCAATCATCTTCCCGCTAGTCCACATTCCGTAAGAGGCAGCGGTAGGAACTGGAAGCGCTTCCGGGCGTAGGGTGTTTTTTGGGTTATTCTGTAACCTGGTAGGATTGCTCTGCATCTTTTCCAAGGTATTAATGAAAGGCCATTCTGTGGTTTCAGGAGATAAAGCTTTGTTGTGTATCACCCAGTTGAAAATAGCACAGTCAGTATATCAAGTGGAAATTTGTTCATGCGTTTTGAGCGGACATTGAACTGGCAATTTTTCTTCCACATGTGTAACACCAAATTAGTGAAGTCCCTTCACCATACCACCTAATACGCACAGATATTGAGCCGTGCTTGGTGATTTCTGACTAGTGCTATATACACCCAATACACTGTACTTTCTGTGACATACAAACTCCAATTTAGCAGGGGAACCTTACTGCATGTACTATGGGTGTGTAATGAATGCATAGATACTAGTGAAACATACACAATATGCAGTACTTTCGGTGACATACACACTTTTATGTAGAATGGGCACCTTGCTCCATGTTGTTACACATGGGTATGTAATGAGTGGATATTGTTCCCTTACACACCTGAGAGGACTTTCTTGGGCATCTGTTTGTACATTTTAGAGGCACATCTTATATTTGCAGCCCCATAAGTGACTGTCCAGTATATGCAACAATTCCCTTTTAGAGTATTTGGTGGTGAGTACTAAATGAGATTTGGGGTAGCTCATACCTAATGAGTAGGATACCTTTTGCCTAAATGGGCCTCTTGTTTTCTATTTTAGGTGATTACTATAGTCATATGGCTTGTAAGGATGAGACCATATAGATATTCAGATTATATATAGCGAATATCCGTGAACTAATAGACTTCTTTGTTGTAAAGGCCAGGTACCGAAAAAAGAGTTGTTGTTTTATCTGTATGTAATCACTTCTTGCACCTTGTTCAAACAATGCGTTGTCTGCACTATTGTTACAAAGAAACGTTTTGTATTTTGCACCGACCTGATGTTATATAAAGAAAATGTGAATACGGACAACTACTTTTTTTTTTTATAAAGAAGGCCCCTCGTTGGTAATAATTATGATTTTAATTTTATTGAGTGTCAGTTCCACATTCTGGGTTTATCTGAATTTCCAATCCAGCCAGTATCAGGAGTCACCCTTCATATTGGGAATCCAACATGTGTATCTAATCCACATGCAGTATTGCTGCTCCCTCATTTCTTCTAAGTACATTTACGCCAATTATAACCTGCAGACTATGTCCCTGTAATAGGACCTGGAAATCTGGATAACCTCAGGAAAGTGGTGTCGAAGCACTCGTTTTGTGAGGGAATTCTTCATCCACTAGGCATAAAGACTTATTATCGTGATATTTCTGTATCTCACAATTACCAATCAATGCAGTATGTGTACTTTCAGGCACATAATTACTGATGCAGTTCCCTGTGCCTCTAAGTACAAGTACCTGAGAATCCAAAGTGCACAAAAACAGTTTTAGTACATATGAGTTTAAGCAAGACCAGTAGATATATTATGGCTACTCAAATTGCAAAAGCACGATTTGTTATATTAACCTAATATAAAACAGCAACAATTATAAACTACCAAAAGAACAAGTTACTTACCTTCGGTAACGCTTTTTCTGGTGGATACACTGACTACCCGTGGATTCCTCACCTTATGAATTCGATCCTTGCGGCAGCATCCGACGGAAAGTCTTCTTCCTAGCTGTCTACGTCGACGTCATAATGGCACAGCTCCGCGTGACTCCGTCTGACGTCAACGTGCCAATAAGAGGTCCTCGTCGGCGTACTAACGTCAGTTTCACCACATTTTTTTGTGCTCTTAAAGCAAATAGGAGTAAACCGACCATGAAAATTGATAAATAATATAGAAAGATATACGCACACAAAAACCTTGACTATTTAAACTATCCATTCTTATTGAGAGTTGAAATACATGAATATACAAAAATATATAAAGAAATATCACTATATACATATAAATATATAAGCGCATTCATATGCATACAAATATATATATATATATATATATATATATATATATATATATATATATATATATATATAAAAATATAAGAATAAATATTAATCTAAATACTGCAAGATAAGTGTAACCAGGCAGGCAACGGGGAGGCGGGAGGGACCGTGAGGAATCCACAGGTAGTCAGTGTATCCACCAGAAAAAGCGTTACCGAAGGTAAGTAACTTGTTCTTCTGATGGATACATCTACCTGTGGATTCCTCACCTTATGAATAGAGGCCCAAGCAGTACCGCACTCGGTGGTGGGTGCCCGACTGATTACACCGAGAAATCTTGAAATACCGAGCGAGCAAAGTGACCGTCCCTCCTCATGTCAGAGTCTAAACAGTAATGTTTTACGAAAGTATGGAGGGACGCCCAAGTTGCCGCTTTACATATATCTATCAATTGAACTCCCCTCGCCAAAGCCGAGGATGCAGTTTTAGCCCTAGTAGAGTGGGCCCTGATACCTTCAGGAGGGACCTTTTTTGCCAAAGAGTAACAGATCTTGATACACAAGATGACCCACCTGGAGAGTGTCCTTTTCTGTACAGCTCTGCCCTTTTGCTGACCAGCATATCCAACAAACAGTTGCTCATCCAAACGAAAGTCTTTAGTTCTTTCGAGATAAAAACTCAGGGCTCTCTTAGGGTCCAACCTATGGAGTCTCTCTTCTTCTTTAGACGGGTGGGGAGGAGGGTAAAAAGCAGGAAGAGTGATATTCTGCCCTAAATGAAAAGGGGTGACAACTTTCGGTAGAAAAGCAGCCCTGGTTTTTAGAACCACTTTATCAAGGAAGAACATAGTGAAAGGGGGCTTAACGGAAAGTGCCTGAAGCTCTCCAATTCTCCTGGCAGAAGTAATTGCGATCAAGAAAACAGTCTTGAAGGCTAAATATCTCAATGGACATGAATGCATGGGCTCGAAAGGCGAACCCATTAAGAATGTTAAAACAAGATTTAAGTCCCACTGAGGCATGTGAAAAGGAGTAGAAGGAAAGCTATTCACCAAACCCTTAAGGAACCTATGTACAATGGGAGACTTGAACAAAGACGGCTGATCCGGAAGGCAGAGAAACGCCGACAGAGCTGCCAAACAACCGTAGCTATAGCACAGCCTTTCGTCGCCAAACTGAGAACAAACAAAAGTACATCTGAAAGATGGGCCTTTAAAGGATCTTTTCGGTTCTCTCCACACCACAGCACAAATTTTGCCCACCTTCCGGCATAAATAGATTTAGTGGAGTGTCGCCTGGACGATAGTATAACATCCACTACATCCGGTGGGAGAAAAAAGAACTCAGGTTGCCCGTTCAATCTCCAGGCATGAAGGTGCAGGCTCTGGAGGTGGGGGTGTAAAACCTGTCCCTGTGATTGAGAGAGGAGAACTGCCCTGAGCGGGAGACGGAGCGGAGGGCACTGAGAGAGTTGAAGTAGGTCTGTATACCATACCCTTCTCGGCCACTCCGGTGCCACCAATATGATTTGGGCCCGGTCCTGACGAACCTTCCTCAAAACCCGAGGAATCAAGGGTATGGGGGGAAACGCGTAAAGCAACTGGCCGCTCCAGGACATCTGAAACGCGTCCCCCAACGCCCCTTGCATCGGAAACTGGAGGCTGCCGAATAACAGGCAATGCGTGTTCGCCCGAGTGGCAAATAAATCCACCTGAGGAGTACCCCACATCTCGAAGATGTGGAGGACTAGATCCGGATGGAGACGCCACTCGTGATCTAATGAGAAGTGACGGCTGAGAACATCCGCACGTACATTCAACACTCCGGCCAAATGATTTGCCATCAAGCAAATCTGATGGTCCTGAGCCCAGGACCAGAGTCGTAGGGCTTCTCGGCAAAGCAGATACGACCCCACTCCTCCCTGCTTGTTTATATACCACATCGCGGTAGTGTTGTCCGTCAGGATCTGAACTGACTGACCGCGAAGGGAAGGGAGGAAGGCCTTGAGCGCCAAACGTACAGCCCGCAATTCCAACAGATTGATATGCAACATCTGCTCCGCTGGAGACCAACGACCCTTGACCTCCAGGTCCCCCAGATGAGCTCCCCACCCTAGAGTGGAGGCATCCGATATCACTGTGGCCACTGGAGGGGGCAGTGAAAACGGTTTTCCTTGGGAAAGGTTGCCGTCCTCTGCCCACCACAGGAGATCCGCTACAGCGTCCCTGGAGATCTTTATTGAATCCCTGAGATTCCCCTTGTGCTGGAACCACTGTCTGCGGAGGCACCACTGAAGAGCCCTCATATGCCAGTGAGCATGAGTGACCAACAGAATGCAAGAAGCAAACAGACCTAGCAGGCGTAAGACTTTGAGGACTGGAACTGCCGCTCCACTTTGAAACAAAGGAATCAGCGCCTGAATGTCCCGTACCCGCTGAGGCGGGGGGTAGGCCCGAAACCTTTTCGTGTCCAATACTGCCCCTATGAACAGGAGGCGTTGAGTGGGCTCCAGGTGAGATTTGGGTACGTTCACAGAAAAGCCCAGATCGAACGACAACTGTTTTGTCATTCGCAGATGAGACAACACAATCTCTGGAGACTTGGCTTTGATCAACCAATCGTCCAGGTAGGGAAAAACCGCTACCTCCCTCTTTCTGAGATGTGCTGCAACAACTGCCATCACCTTTGTGAAGACCCGGGGTGCTGAAGTAAGACCAAACTGAAGGACCGCAAACTGGTAATGTTGTGATCCTTCCACAAAACGGAGATACTTCCTGTGCGACTTGATTATGGGAACATGAAAGTACGCGTCCTGTAAGTCGACAGACACCATCCAGTCTCCTTCGTTCAACGCCAATAGCACCTGCGCTAGGGTCAGCATTTTACATTTTTCCTGCTTGAGGAACAAATTCAAAATCCTCAAGTCTAGGATCGGCCTTAGACGACCGTCCACTTTGGGAATCAGGAAATATCTTAAATAACACCCCTGACCCCTTTCCTGCAATGGTACCAACTCTATAGCCCCTTTGCCAACATGGCTACAACCTCCTGTTGCAACAACAGAAGATGGTCTTCTGAACAAAAGGAGGGACGGGGAGGGAAGGGAGGAGGAAACTCCTGAAAGGGGAGAGCATAGCCCTTTTCCACAATTCCTAGCACCCACGAGTCTGTAGTAATTGACCTCCATTGCTGTAGAAAAAGACTCAATCTTCCCCCTACAGGAGAAGTATGACTGATAAAGTGGGGAAAACTAGGGCTGCTTCTGCTGTTGTCCACCAGAGGAGGATGAAGAAGAAGAGAGCTGCTGGGCTGGACCTCTAGCCCTACCCCTACCTCGCCCTCTGAAAGCACGATAGGGCGGGTTGGCAGGTTGTTGGGCATAAGATTGAGACCTACGAAAGGCAGAACCTCTAGCAAACCCTCGAAACCTACGAAAAGGTCTGTACAATGTAGCAGAAGGGGTCTGCAAACCCAGGGACTTAGCTGTAGCCCGACAGTCCTTAAACCGTTCAAGGGCAGAGTCTGCCTTGTCCCCAAACAGCTTTTCCCCTTTCAAATGGAAGGTCCATTAAAGTGGATTGTACATCTGACGAGAATCCCGAAGATCTTAGCCAGGCATGCCTTCTCGTAGCCACCGATGTTCCCATGGCCCTGGCAATAGAATCCGTGGTATCCAAGCCAGATTGAATAATCTGCTGTGCAGCAGCTTGCGCATCCTAGAAAAGGGACCCAAAAGATTTTTGCACTTTCTGTGGCAGATCTTTTGCCATCTCCTTAGCAGAGTCCATTAGGGCATGGATGTATCTGCCTAGCACACAGGTGGAATTGGTAGCTTTTAGGGCCATGCTGCAAGAGGAGAAAATTTTCTTCGAGGATTGCTCCATCCTTTTGGATTCTCTGTCTGTCGGAACACCAGGGAATGTACCGGGGGCAGACTTTGCAGAACATGATGCCTGAACCACCAAACTCTCCGGAGTCGGTTGACGAGATAGAAAAACCGGATCTCCTGGAGCACTTCTATGCATTCTCGCCACTGCCCTGTTCACAGCAGGAGATGTAACCGGCTTTTTCCATAGGTCTATAATCAGCTCAGTCAAAGCCTCATTAAAAGGCAACAAAGGGTCACCACTGGAGGAAGATGGATGAAGAACCTCTGTGAGCAGGTTAGTCTTAACTTCTGCCATGGACAAAGGAAAATCCAGGTAATCAGCTGCCTTCCTCACCACAGCATGGAAGGAGGCGGCCTCCTCAGTAAACTCCCCCGGAGAAGCAATGTCCCACTCCGGGGAAGTATCCAAACCACTTGCAGTGGCAAGTCCCTGGAAATCATCAGAGGGCTCTATCTCACCTTCCTCAAGCCTTCTGTATTCCTCTTCCTCCAGAAGCCTCAACGCCTTCTTTTGAGATCTTAAAAGCGTCTCCAGAGCTGGCGTCGACAAGGACTCCATCAATGCCGTTGATCTCAGACCCCGAACCGGTTCAGGAAGGCTCCCAGATGGCTCGAAGTCGGCAGATGACCTCCTCGAAGCCGAATGAACAGAAGGAGATGGAGCCGCTCTGGATGAGGCCATCAATGACGCCGGATGGCGCGGAGAAGGAGTCGGATAAGAATCCGACGGATCCACAGTCCCAGGCGAAGGACTCCTGCCAGGGGAAACCCCCGGCGCCGGACCACCAGGCTCTGTAGGGCAGAAGGGCATGAATGGAGCAGCCCTGTACGACGCCGGCGAGCCCAAATTGAATGCAAATGGCCCCGTGGGACCCGCCGGTGCACCAGCAGGGGCCATAAATTGAAAAACAGCATACATTGCATTCAAAAATGCGTCCGGATCCGTCCCTGGAGTCGGGAAAGCCGGGTACTGCTGTGTAGATGTCTGGGGAACATCAGGATCCCTCAGCGCCGGCGAAAAGCGAGGACTACCTTGAGGGACCTCATAGACTGAAGGCACCGGTGACAACCCCGGACTCTCTGGCTGAGGCGTGACCATAGGACTCATCTCCCACGTCTTCTGGCGCCGTGACGAACGAGATCTCGACCTCGAACGACTCCTTGATCGGCTCCGCTCCGAACGGCGCCGAGAGTCATGACGGCGCCGAGAGTCATGATGACGCCGCTTCTTATGTTTTTTGGGAGAAGCATGGGAAGAAACCTTCTTGTGTTCCTTCTTCTTTGCCTTGGCCAAGAAGAGCTTCGCTTCGCATTCCTTCAGAGTTTTCGGATTCATGCTCTGGCACGAAGAACAACCTTCCACATCATGTTCGGAGCTTAAACACCAAATACAGTCCGAATGGGGGTCGGTCACTGACATCCGATCCCTGCATTCCCTACACGGCTTAAACCCGGACTTCTTCGGAGGTGACATTGTAACTTCAAGAGATCGCTACAGTTACCAACGGGCCAGGAAGAAACAAACGTTGGCGTCGAAGCACGGAAAAAGGAAAAACTGACGTTAGTATGCTGACGAGGACCTCTTATTGGCACGTTGACGTCAGACGGAGTCACGCGTAGCCGTGCCATTATGACGTCCTCGTCGACGTAGACAGCTAGGAAGAAGACTTTCCGTCGGATGCTGGCGCAAGGATCGAATTCATAAGGTGAGGAATCCACAGGTAGTTGTATCCATCAGAAAATGCCAATGGCAAAAATATTGAATTCCGTTCGAGACAAGTGACAACATTAAGATAACCAAACATGATGAATAAACAGTATGTCGTGAATCAATCTTATCTACTCTAACATTCCTTTCGTTAGACTGGGACTAAAATACATCATTTTAATTATTTAAATATCATAAATGATATTACATATTAGGGCGTCAAAGCAAAACAGATTAGGAGAAGTATGATGATTCAACTGAAAACATGCATTGTTCATTTTTGCTGAGCTCCAGTTTCAAAATTGCAATAGCTGATGTTTGCCTACCCTTTCCAATCATTGAAATAGATTACAATTATTAAAACCACAAGAACATTCAAACTAAAACTGTCTCCTGTTTAAAGTTCAGGAAGTTGCGGTGGATAACACTAACAGTAGAAAAGGCTATTGGTCCTGCATTCTCCACGAGATGGAAAAAATTCGAGTATCACAAAGAAAATCAGACTTTTAGCTGGTGTTTACACTCCCCTCTCCCTGAATACACCAGAAGCGAATCACCAGACAGCACACATAAAACACAATATTGCGCACACAGCCATCACGTTGCACACTGTATTCGGGGGCTACATTCAGCTAACCGGAGAAAACCGACCAAAACTCAAGTTTGAGCATTCATGTAGCCTATTTAATAAATAATCTCCAAAACCGGGTAGTTTTTTTCCCAATATGGTTCAATAAATATGTGAGCATTCTACATCTACCTGACGTGCAATATTTTATACAAAATCAGATCACATTAGCACTAGTGCACTATTAACGCACTGATGATGACATAGGTAAATCAAATGCTTCTTTTAATCCTTCTGGCGGTGCCCAGGGACCAAACAGGGGGAGCGAGAGGTTGCCTAAGCTTACGAACCTGAACCCCCAGCCCACTACACCATCCCTCTGGCGTGACTCGGGTTCCTTCCTCAATCACCCTGGACAAGATTCTGCTACAGTGGAAAGCAAGCCAAGTACATCTACCTTGAGTGTGGAGATAGACATTTGGCTCTGCAAATGAAGATCCTCTAATGGGAAGCTCCCCAAAATAGCAGTGTTATTTGTTTAGTCTTCGGTGGAGAAGGGATTGCTTATTAATGTATTTGCTTCTGGAGACCAGCAAATTAGAACCATTAAAATGTAATTAAAAAATAGACGTTGCATGTGTTGTAGACAGGTCCAACTTGTACTGTTAAATATGAAATCACGTTTATGTTCTACAAGCATCCACCTTTCAATCCTTCAATCCCGTTCAAGCTGAAGCTAACAAGAATTTCAACACGTGAACAAACACTGTAACTAAAAATAGTAAAGACATATAATCATAAAAAACGTACTCAACGCCAAAGTTGTATGGCAAGTACTACTGAGTCTATAATGATTGCATGTAAGTTGACTGCCTGAGCTGTTCAAGGTGAGAAGGCAGTCAACATTACATTGGCCCGACAGCCACTGCCATGGTCAAGCGGAAGAACTAAAATATCCACTGCAGCGCTCTGCCATTGTTTCAAAGAATTGCTAATACAGGACTGCCGTGTCTTTTTGAGCAGTTCACAATGAATGTCCTCATTGGTTTGCTAAGGACATTGGTCAGAAAGTATGCTATGAATTTAGGAAGGGGGGGCCTGCCAACACAATAACCAGACCCTGGGTAAGTCTCAATACAAGCCTCAATGAAACCCTGCTCAAGTCCTGGAAACTCTGATACAGCTAGCAGGCAATTCCATAGAGAAATTAGTGTTAAGTTCAAATAGTATCAACAATGTGAACGTCAGGACGATAGCACAATAAAATTCCCAAACCACTTATGGAAAAACAAACAAAAGATTAGTGCTCAAAGAGACACCAAAATCTTCTAAATCAGATAAGCAAAACTAGAGCTACACTGTTTTAAAGGTAGTAGGCATAGGGCACATTAAAAAGTAAAGCACCAGGAAAAATATGTTTATAGCTGATTGGGACTGGCGTAGATTAATTCTTAGTTCTGTCCTTCATGTCACATAAGTCATCTACATGTGACAGCTTATGCCTTATGGTAATCAAGGTACTAATGATTTGAAAGTAGAAGATGCACTGACAAGTCATTTTAAATGTGCATTAGTTTAAACTGTAGAGTTCAACATAAATTATATTTACATTAAATCAAATGACAGAAGGATTAGACTGTTACTATGAAGTAATATACGGCCAGATGTACAAAGCCTGTTTGCATTCCTTAACGGTCCAGCATCGGTATTTTGGGCCGTTAAGAAATGCAAACTGGGCTTTTCTAATGTACTAAGCCCTTTAAGGAATCACAAATAGGGATTTCCTAGTTGCATTTCCTATCCTGATGTACCATACATTTCCAAAATGTGATATGGCCATTTTGGAGATGCAATTTCCACTGACTTAAAGTCAGTGGTAACCATGGGCAATTTTTAAAAAAGCACCCCAATGTGCTTTTTTTAAATTTGCAATAGAGCACACACATGCCCTTTAGGCATATGTGTGCTTTACAGTTGCACCCCTATTTTTGGGGTGCACCAAGAGGGACCTTTTTCTCATTGCCATCCTGGTTTTGCATTTCCTAAATAGCAAATAGAAATTGCTATTTAGGAAACGCAAAACTGGCCCATTGACTAAAATGCAATGGGATTTCTTATTACCGATTTCCTAATGGAAATACGTTGTAGGAATCAGCATTAGGAAATTGGTATCTTTGTACATATCGATTATTTTCCCCATCTCCCACTGTTTGTTAACGTTACGCTTGCGAGGTTTGATCTAATCTCAAAAGGTACTCAGCCCACTGAAAGGGTTTTCTTCTTTAATGCCGCTGCTAAAATAGCTCTTTAATTCCATATGTGTGAAAACAGACCAAACTTTTCCTGGGTTTTTCCCTGTTAAGGGGCAAATTTGCCAGAACCCTGTGTACTCCTTGGATGTCTTTCGCAATATCAATATCTATTTCTCCAAGCAGGCCTTCTCAATCTATTAATTGAACCACTAAACCTTACAAATCATCCCCTTCCAGCCCCTCAGGAACTCTAAAAAACCTGAGATTATTTCTCCTTTGATTATTCTCCAGCACGTCCATCTTATCCATATCCTCCTCTGCTCTTCCTCTCAGTTTTTGAATCTGTTCCTTATTTTCTTCCATTTTGCATTTCGTAAATAGCAATTTCTATTTAAGAAATGCATAATTGCATTTTCATACATCTGGCCTATTGACTCTATGTATTGAAACAAAATTGACTTTCTAATGATTAATGATTTAAATATGCATGCAAAAATAGAGAAATGTACTTCTGTGTTACAATGAATGAAATATATCAACAGAGTTATTTCCATATAAAGTGCTAACATCTAAATGCTAATGAAGAATTATTAATATAGAAATTATAGTTCACATATTAAAATGAATTATATTTGAGGTATTAATCTGCTGTGTTAATTTGTTGCATTAGCCTAAGTGAGGCCTGCTGGGCCTGAATTTCGTGGCTGTGAAGAAATTACTGATTCCATTTCTTAACATGAACCTTTATTTCAGACCTCTTTATCACGAGAAGACTAGCTTTGGTAATGAACCCCTACTGTTTTAGACATGAAGAGAAGTGCAACAATGTTGTTGAATGCAGAACATCCAGAACAGTGGACTGACATTACATAAAAATTTTAAAACTCGTGTGGAGCTACATAAATTCAAGATGTTCCCATGACAGACCTGGGAAGAATTATCAATGTTGCAGTTTGGAGTTGTGTGATCAATTTCTACTGGACGATGCCCCTTCAACGTGATGTGGACTGTCACCTTTGGCAAATCAAGATTCCGTATGAACTTTGATATGTCAATGACCAGTTGGACTTTGGTTAGATCACAAGATGCTTTCCAGATTCCCCCAGATCGAGATCTGAGAGAGACCCCTGCAGAAGAAGAACCCTGCATTCTTAGCCCCTTGGAGCAGTATCTTCCTGTCTACCTTTGCACCTTGAAATGCTTTATTGAGACTTAGAGATCTCTTCCTATCTCCTACAGAAGACTCTAGATCGAACTTCTGACATGCTGATGCTTTCCCTTTTCATCTACCTTTTGCCCACCTTAGTTAGTAGATTGGGGCCAAGATTACCTTTTTCCAAAGACTTTTAGCCCTTTTTTTTTGTTACCTTTTGCCCAGTTGGGTTCCACCCCACACATGTGTTTCATTGATTTGGAAAGTAGTAGGGTTTCCCTGTGCCCAGCTAAATTATGACTGACTCTGCTAAATTGAAATTGACTTGATGATTGTTAAACCTGAGCAATGCTTGTTAACTGTATCTCAGAAAATGTTGTTAATGTTTTGTACTCTTGTTATTGAATGCTTAGTTTTATTAATGTTAGTTTGCCTGAAATTATTTTGTCGCCTTGGGCAACCTTTGGTGATCCTGTATCTTTATAATTTTGTCTTGAAAGTTGTCTACATGACTTTGAGCTTGAATTTGTAATAAATCCCTTAACTTTATCCCTGACTGGAGTTTTCCTTCCATGGCCACATTGGTCATGTTGTGTAATTTAATTTATTTGTGTTGAAAATGTTGTTAGTGGTTCTACCATACCCTATGCCCCAGTTAACCTCTAAAGGGCACTGATTTCTGCGAAAGATGAAAATGCTCCAGCAGGACGTAGGCCTTATTTGAAGCTGACTGCGAGGGAAAGGAGGCTGGATGCACCAAGTAAGTCTCTGCACTCAAAGTGTTTACTTTTTCACTTAGTCTCAGAAATTAAGTCAAAAGCTCTGAGCAGGAACAAGCTGGATTTCATAGCAATTTCAGTTGCATTGTCACTGAGATGGTTTTGTTAAAGTGTACTGGGAAATTAGACTTCCTTACTTGTTTGGTTTTCAAAATCCTCCAGCAGGGCAAGCGTAGGAGCTGTAAGGGAGCAGGGCTCCAAGAGGACCCTCTTAATACATTTTCTGAAGAGCAAAAGGCTCCGAGTGTGAAAAACCTAGTTTTCTTGCCCACCTTGAGTCTGACTTCAGTGGGTAAGCCTCAGCACCTTGTCCTGGTCCTACAGACTGGAATGTTTTTAAGCCCCACTTACGTCTAACTACTGGGAAAGTTCCTTCTGGTCACTCATGGAGCTCCTATGTCCTCAGGGCAGGATTCTATGTACAAGGTCTTTCTCCTGCCTTTGCTCCTGCAGGGTCCAGTTTCTGTGGTTAGCTGGAACCTCTTGGTGTGCTTCTGCTTTTTGTGTCCACTGAGCAGGTAAATAGGAGGTCAGACACCTGATTCTGAGAGATCAGTTCTATCCCTGGGTGCAAAGCAGAGGTCAAGATTCAAGAACCATGAGTCTTCGTTCTTCCACTGTGTAGTCTTTATAGGTTCATTGTTGTTCTGCAAAGATAGGAATGAGGTGCCAGTCCTATCCTGTGCACTAGCTAGTGATTGGAAAACTTTCCCTTATCAGTCCTGGCTACTTTCTTGCCTTATGCCCACCTCATTTTGCAGTACTTCCTCTTTACTTAAGGTTAAAAATCCTCAGAAGCCCTAAATTCAAGATGGTTGGACCATCTGAAAGAACTCCAGACAGGTCCCTAGGCACTCCTCTATTTGCATTAGCTCACCTCTGATTTGTCAGGGTCAGAACTTCTTCTCCAACTTGGTAGGGTGGTCTAGAAGGGTTCTGGGAACAAGATGGTCCAGATCCTGTCAGTCCCATTTGGGTTCAGGAAGTCAAAAGAAGAAGTGTTAAGGTTCTCATATGTTCTGCCAGTTGTCCTCCACCACTCCCAGAAGGCTAATAGTTATTGAAAATACCTCTACCTTTGTGGGTCCAGAGGCCAAGCCACTGTCTCCTGTGGAGAGCAATGCCATTAACTCCAGCCAAAAATGTATACTGAGCACTTCAGGGGTGATAAGTGGCAGAACTCGTTTTAAGCCAGTTTTAGTTCTGGATTGTTTTACAAGGTTATCCTTCCACTAATATTATTTTAAAAAAACTATTTTACCATGAAACTAAGGGGAACATCATTTTAAATGATTTTTCCAGGATTTATCCAAGTAATGTAATAACATAAATATTTTAATCACATCCAGATCTATCTTATGGAATACACAGTGGAACCTACACAGTGTAAACAGCTTTTAGGTCTTTTTTATATATTAGGAACACTGCTTAATGGGCTGAGAAGGCACAACTTAAGGGTGACTTTTTAAGACAATAAAGAAAGTTTTCTTACATGGCAAATGCACTTTTCCCTGCCATGTGTTGCTGCAGTGCTTTTAAGGAGCGGCTCAGATAGAAAGCAGTAGTGCTCCTGGCAGGCATATATGTTTGTCATCTATGAGGGTGGTGTAATACCCAGTGCAGCCCACATCTAACAATTAACTTCCACACCACTGGTGTCATTTCTACAGCATCTACTTTGGACTTATAGGAAAGTTAAATAGACCAATTGGGTGACACTTACTTTACCAATACATTTTAAGGTCAGTGCCCACATGTTGTGACAGTGAGTAGCAGTTTTGCAGTGAAGAGAGTCCATATAGCAGAAAAAAAACACAGGGTCCAGAAAAAGGTGACAAATCAGGGGCGACCAGGCAGAAAAGGTAGATTTCCCCCACTTTGGTACACTATCCGGATATGAACCATTAAGTTGCAGATGGAACCTTACTTTGAGTTATGGTGACACCTTGCCACTCAAATCAGAGCTACATCAAAAATGCTTTTGTGATGGAATCAATATTTTAAGCAAATTTAACTTTCAGGAGTTTCTCTGACTGTGAAGAGCAAATAATTTCTTCAGCTACTAATAAGAATTTGCTATATTTTATACTACTGACTCCCTTTTCATGTCACCCAAGTGTGTATCAGGGATTATCCCTTCTCCCTTTAAATTTTTACATAGGTTCCTCTGCAACTTATTACATTGTCTGGCCTTTAATCAGTTTTACACCTGTCCACCTACCAAGCACATTTTCTTCATAATAGGGCATGTTTGCACTCTTGGCCCATGTAAGTTAATTCCCAGAAATAATATTGTACATCTGCATGTAAAAGAAATCCGAAAGTCAAAATAAATACAGAGAATTATTGCGGTAAATACAAACAGGTTTGGCATGCTGAATAAAATATTCACTATTTATTGCAGATAACCCTTCGGGGTGTTTGCTGTACAGGGAATGTGGTCTGGGCTTACTCAAGAAGCCCCTAATGTGATTGTACTTGTGTGCTCACACTTGCAACAGGTGTACATTTAAAAGAGGGTATGCCATCATCTACACAAAGTAAGGAACAAAGTTACGAGTGGGTATTCTGTGAAGACGTAGTGAATGTTCACCACACAGACTGTGGCAGGCATTTAACACACCTTTTCCAAGCACCTTTTGGTACGTGGCACAGGGGGTTCCAAGAGCTCTTTGCGGATACCACTCAGGGAGCGCAGTCAGACTGCACACACCACAGCATGCAAGCAGTGCACGTGCACAGACACTGACAGTGAGAAAAGGGTAGCACTTTATTTATCTCGTAGAGAGACACAAAAGGCCACCAAATGGGCAGAAGCATTCCACCTTGCGGGGCCCCGACAACAGAACGGAACCCACAGCCTTCATCTTTCTCTCACACATATGTGGGGCACCTGCTCACAAACAAAGAGCAGGGTCTCAAACAGTTCCCCTTGTGCGTGCGCTATAAATTCTACACATGCGCTAATGTTGGCAGTGCAAGCAAACGAGACAGCTCTTTTTCTTTTGTCAGTGGAGCGTACTGCTACACTTTCCACATGGCGCATCCGGTTCTCGCCAACTAATGTGCAAATCGGGACATACATACGTGACACTCTTGTTGGTGTAAAAGGTCATTTATTTTAGGACAGGGTTTAAACACAAACATTACTTAAACCTTTAACTGTATATCTTCTTTTAAAAGCAGACCTTAACTTTTACAATTCCTTTGCCTTCATTCTCTCCTCAAATATCTCCCCTTCAATTTTCCTACCGTATATGCTCCCCTATTCCTCCCATGTCTTCCTTGCTTTTAGCCTACCCCTCCACGCTCTGATCCTTCACCTCCTTGTTTTTCCCCCTGGAAAGGTGGACAAGCCCGCATCTGGCTCTCCACCCTCCCCCATCTCCTGCTACCTCTCTCAACTCACCTGCCCTAAATGACTGTTAACCGAACCTACCTACCTAACCTTCCTGCCTAACTATCCTTTACTCCACCTGCCTTCCTACGCTGGGTGGGTGGGTGGTCACAGTAAAACACCCTCACTATCTAAGTCGGCGCGGAGAAAGAGGCCGACCCCACCCTCCACCCCCCTTATAAACCCCTAACTAAACCCCACCCCAACTTACCTGTCCACCAATAGGGCGCCTTCCGCGCCACTTCCTCCGTACCGAACGCACCCGCGGAGAGACTAGACCGAGTCTCTCTCTCCGCGGGCCCCTTCATCGGGACATACATACGTGACACTCTTGTTGGTGTAAAAGGTCATTTATTTTAGGACAGGGTTTAAACACAAACATTACTTAAACCTTTAACTGTATATCTTCTTTTAAAAGCAGACCTTAACTTTTACAATTCCTTTGCCTTCATTCTCTCCTCAAATATCTCCCCTTCACTTTTCCTACCGTATATGCTCCCCTATTCCTTACATGCCTTCCTTGCTTGTAGCCTACCCCTCCCCGCTCTGATCCTTCACCTCCTTGTTTTTCCCCCTGGAAAGGTGGACAAGCCCGCATCTGGCTCTCCACCCTCCCCCATCTCCTGCCATCCAGCGAAACCCACGAGGCGTTTTGCTGCCCCACCCTCTTTTTTCTTTTCTCTTTTTTATTTTATTTTTTTATTTCCGGATCCGCAAATTTACTCCCATACCCTTTCTAGCATTAACCTTAGTTCTGTTATATAGTACGCGTTCCCTATCTGTGATAAATGAACCCCGTCATCTCGAAACAAAACTTTTTCTTGCTCTTTTATTTCCCCGTGCCTTAAAACCTTGATCCCTTGGGTCCAACAGAAAACTCTCCTAGCTCTGTTCAACTTTTTCCGAGCCCGCTCGATGGCTCCATGATTGATAGCCCCTCTCCATGCCCTTCTTGGCACAAATTCCGTCCATACCAAACATGTCCCGCATAGTTTCTGTTTCAAAAGTTCCAAATCCCTCTGCATCAGTTGTATCAAAGTGAGCCCTGATAGCTTCACTAAATCATTTTCCCCAAGATGAATCAATAACAGGTCTGGGCATTCCCACTGAGGCAAGTTACCCGTGATGAATGGGAGCAGGCTCCCCCACCTCATACCACTCTTGCCCCACCAATGCACTTCATGGTGTCTGCTGGGCAGTCCCAATGATCTGCCGTAAATTTGCTTCTCTGCAAATTTCGCAGCCCAATGAACGAACGAATGGCCGACCAACCACGTCGTCATCTTTTCCTTATGCGGACCAGCCACACATCCGGTAAAGAAAAAACGTTGTAAAAAACTGTATGGTGAGCTAACCCACCCCCAACCCCCCCATTCCCTTCCAGTTTTGTTCTATTCAAGGCCTGACATACCGCTCGCAGCACCTAGACTTCCATCTCCATATAGCCTTGATCTTAGCCCAATCCCAACCCAAATGGGCTGCCTCCGTTGCTGCGCCAATTCTGAATGAATGTGTTCCATAGTCGCCTGCACGCCGCCCTATCCTTCCGAGGGCCATCCTCATAACTTGTAAAAGCTGATAACTAGTCAGCTTCTTCCCTGATGCATGCATAAAAACCCCTGCTTCACCTGCCCCTGGCCACCTAGCTTTGAAAATGACCCATTCCGCTACCGGGCAAGCTACTTCCACACCCCCTTTCTCCAACCATTTCCACATGCCTTTTCCCAACTGGTCCGTCTTTGACTGTCTGACCCATATCCCTAACCTGTCCCTATGCATGCACACCTCTTTCCTCCTTACCCCGGTTTCTTCTCCCACCCCCAACAACTCGGATATTCTAAATGCGCCAAAAAACATCCACAACATACACAACCGAAATAAACCCACCTCGTACTCATCCATACAACAAACTGGTAACACCTGTACCATCTCTACCAGTATTTCAAACGTAATGGGTGCTCTTGCTGGATTATCTCCACTAGCTCTAACCCTGCTCCAGCCCTTCAGCATTTTACCCAATAAATCATTGTGCGCTGGGTCATAACCAAAAAACAGTGTCCCGTAAAAAGAAACGCCAGCCAGTTTTTCCCCAATTGTAGCTGGAGATAAACCCTCCCTGATCAGAAAAAGCACGAAACGTCTGGTCCATGCCTCAAGCGTTCGCAGGCTTTGTGCCCAAAAATTGCCCCCAAACTGTTCAAAAGATTGAAACTCCAACCATGCAAGTCTGTAATTACGCTGCGTGGATACTGCTAATGACATCTCCACCAGCCCCGTGATCATCATGCCCCCCATTCCCAGATGTCTGCCGGGACCACAGTCTTGTTCTGTTCTGCTCCAGGTGCCAACTCGCAAAAACGCCGCCACTGTGAACGAGATAGGGAGTCTGCAATCTCGTTGTGAACCCCCGGTATATGTGCAGCTTTAAATATAACATTCAGAGATAAACATAAAAGCATGAACTGCCGCAACAAACGCAAAACTCTGAGGTCCCTTGCTCTCTGCCTGTTTACCAAATCTACCACCGCCATGTTGTCTATTTGAAAAATCACTGTCCTGCTGGCTAACTCCTGTCCCCACACTGCTAGTGCCACTAAGAGGGGAAAAAACTCCAGAAACACAATGCTTCTCCCTTGCTGCATCCAAGATGCAGGCCGTGTCTCCGCACACCACCTCCCATCCCAATATAAACCAAAACCCGACGCTCCTGCCGCATCTGAGAAAATTTGAACCTGCCATACCGTGTCCGACTCACCAAAAGACATCGGTATTCCACTGAAGTTTTTCAAAAAGATCTCCCATATTCTAATGTCCTCTCGTAATGTCAAGGACACTCGTATCCTATGGTGCGGAAGTACGGCACCTGACATGGAAAGTCCCAGGCGCCTACAGAAAGTCCGACCTCCCCTAACTACCCTGCACGCGAAATTAAGGTAACCTAACAGCTTTTGAGCCGTCCGCAGATCCATCTTACGCAAAGTGCGCACCACTGCTAAGAACTCTAGTATCTCTCCCACTTTTGCCACTGGCAATCTAGCGACCACCTCTCTCGCATCTAGCTCGATGCCCAAAAAGGTTAAAATCGGCATAGGCCCTTCTGTTTTCTCCGGGGCCAAAGGTACACCCGCCTGTTGCGCCAGCCTCTGAAAAGTGTCCAGAGCCCGCCCACACGCCCCAGATGCCGCTGTTCCTACGAATAAGAAATCGTCCAAGTAATGCGTCACCCACCTATGCCCACTCGTTCTCACGAAGACCCACTGCAAAAAAGTGCTGAACGTCTCAAAAAGAGCGCATGATATCGCGCAACCCATGGGCAGCACCCTGTCCACATAAATGTTGCCGTCCAGCTGCATGCCCAAGAGGTCAAAATCTGCTGGATGAATGGGGAGCAATCTAAAGGCTGATTGAATATTGCATTTTGCCATTTCCGCCATAATACCCCACCTTAGGACTAACTTTATTGCATCATCGACTGACGTGTAGATTACTTTGGAGTCCTCTTGGGCAATGAAATCATTAACTGACGCACCTTCAGGCCATGACAAATGGTGAATCAAACGAAATTCCCCCTGCGCCTTATTGGGTACCTTGGTAACCTATTCTAAAACCTTCTCGAAAACCCCATTCCAGTAGACGCGCTTTATCCGTATCTGGGTAGATGTGCAACCATGGCAGCAGAAATTCTAGCCTAACTGGTGTAGGACCCTTTTGGTGCAGGAGCGCCATGCGCTCCTCTCCCTCTTGCAGCCCTCCACTGTTCTGCTGGGCTGGACAGGGAGAAACATTGAATGACTGGGTGACGGCCCCCGCACTTGGAGCAGTCATGTTTAAACCTGCATTGTGCTCTGGAACAAAAACCCTTGTTAAAGTTCCAACAGGCCCCCGAAGTTGCCCCCGTCGTTTTTGTGGTGGCGCCCGCCCCTCCCTGGGCGGGGCGAGCCTGAAAGGGCTTATAAGTCACTGGCAGGCCACTCGCTGTGTGAGTGGACGCCGCTGTCTGCGCCGATTCCATCCATTGCATCCACAGTTCGGGATCTACGTCACCCCAAGGTTTCTCCGGATTAACACTCACTGAGCCCTAAATTCCTCGTCATAACTGAGCCAGGCAAAACACCCAAAATGCATTTGTGCCTTTCTAATTATGTCCATGTTCTTAAAAAGTGCAATGGCCCTGTCCGGATATTTCTCGCAGTAGATACTGGCAAATATCAAGAAAGCCGATATCCAGTTATCCATCGTGATAGGTACCCGTGCCTGCGCACTAGTTCCCACTCCTCCTCCTTGGAACCTTCCTTCGCCTGTATGTCCCTAGGCAATAGTTTAAAAACATCTACATATTCGTGTTTTCATATTCTGGCTTTTGTTTTCTCCGCTATGTGTGAACCAAGTGGCATAGCTAAACCCATATACGGCAGCCTCTTCTTGTGTCCTACCCCTTCCTTGTCCTCTACCGTCTTCTCCCCCGCATCCGCCTTCCCAGTTGTGTCTGTGTCTGGGGTGGCGGTGCCTTCTTTATCCTTGTTCTCGACCGTCTTTTGTATGGCGCTATTGCCTGATACATCCAAAACTGACCCGTCTCCTACCCCAATGGACCTACTTGTGTTAGCCTCCCTTATTGTCTCTCCCCCTTCGCCCCACACTGGCCACCATCTCTTACCTCCAACTTTATCTCCCAAACTCCTTGGCACTCACCTCAGGCTTCTGACGCGCGGCATGGCTTGCCGACCACCAGTGGGCCCTTCCATTGGAGCTGCAACCTGTAATACAGAGCACGAAGAAGAGGTTGTGCCGCTCTTGCGCCCTCGCCCCCCACCTTTTTTAACAGCGCTCACCTCCCAATCTCGTATTTCACCATCTTCCCATTCCTCCCCTTCCTCCTCATAGTCCAGTTCCAACTCATCCTCTCTTTCCCACTGGCCCTTGTGTTGGGCAAAATCTCTTGCATTGGTTGATGTCTTCTCACTCGCCTCCGTACCCGCATGACGCGTGCCATCGGGACGGTATCCGTGGTCCCCCGGTGTGGAGAAGGCTGCCGCAGACCCCTCCAAAGCTTCGTACCAACGCGTTTGAGCCGTGTTGCGCCCAGTTGGCGTGGTCCGCCTCTTGCCAACCTCTGCCGTTGGCATTGCTGTATTTCTGCCCCGTGACCGTCTGCATCACCGGGCTTCCCCGCGCCCACTAACCCTTCGGCCGCACGAGCCTCTTGTCTCTGCTCTCCCTTTGACTGTGGGACCCATACCCAGGTTCCGCTTCCTGGCCCCGGCTGCTGCGTTCCTACGTGCCCTCTGGCCTCTCTGGTCCTTGGGGTTGTTTCGCTGAGAGCGTTCGCCTCTTCCTTGTCCTTACACAGCTGTGCCCACCTGGCCTCCGTCTCGAGAACGACTCTGCGCTGTTCCCGAATTCTGGCCTCCAAGTCCAGGTCTCTGCCTGGTCCCAATTCCCTTGTGTGTGTGTGATCTGCACCCCTGAAGTCCCTGGTTCCTGTGCGGACCTGACTTTCCCCCCCCTGGCCTGGCAGGGCATTGTCTTGGCCCTCCCCAGCCCCCCCTCTGTGTGGTGCCCGCGTACTTGCCTCTTTTCTTTGCCGGCGCCCCGAAACCCCTGGGGCTGGGACCTTCCCCTCTATGGTATGACAAGTCTAGCGGGGCGAAATCCCTGCTGGGACCCTGTAGGGGCCGCTCTGCCTCCCCGTCTTGCCCTGTGGGCCCCCCCTCCCCTGGCAGCTGTCCCACGGTGCCTGCGGGGTCCACCCCTGCCGCCACGCTGTCTGTTCCCGCGTCCTGTGCGACTTGTGTCTCCCCGCTAAACATCAGCGGGCTCTGCATCCCGGGAAAAACCTGTTTCGCAATTGCGCCCTGCCCAGGGGCCACAGACCCCTCATCCTTATCCCCGTCGGAGTCCTGGGACTCGCATGCCGCTATTGCCGCCGCGACCCGCCCGATGCAGCCCTCGTTGGGCGTGACATCCCCACCCAGGCCTGCTCTAGGACCCCTGGTCTCAGTAAGTCCGCCCTGCCTGCTTCGCCTAGCACGCAGAGCGCGGCCCTCACTGCGTCTGCGTCGTGGCTTGTTGCCATGTTTCCGAGCCTGTTAGCAATAAAATGCTATTATTGTTATTTTATTATTTATGTTATAATTTATTTTTTTTTTTTTTTAATATTCCCCTACCCGGTGGCTCTATTGTGGTCGATAACCCTGTGGGCCTGCTCTGCCTGCCTGGTGTGGTCTGCTGTGTTCCCCTTGGTGGGGAGACGGCTTAATGTCTGCCCTGAATGCTGAAAAAACCTTGTTTCTATTTTATCCCTATTATATATATTTGTTTTTGGGGGGTCCTACGGGCCTAAAAATGTCCTGTTCCTTATTATTATATTTCTTTCTTTATTTTATTTTTTTAAATATTCCCCTTTTTATTTTCTGCCCGAGGGGCCCTCCCCGCCTCCTCCGCGTTCCGTAGTTGTTTCCGGCCCCCCGCGGGGGTGTGACGACGCCCGGGCCGCAGTTAGACCCGGGCGCATTAACTTAGATCAACGCGCGGTCTCCGCGCACTGAAAAATGCCCAAGGGGCCCACCTCCCCCGTCGGCTGATGCGCGCTGTCCCCAGCTGTCTCCGGTTGCTGGGAGACTTATGATAATGCTCCCCCCACGCTGCCTGGCCTGTCCTGACTCCCTGCCTCCTTACCTCTACACCGTAAACCTCACAGTAAAACACCCTCACTAACTAAGTGGGCACGGAGAAAGAGGCCGACCCCTTCCTCCACCCCTATTATAAACCCCTAACTAAACCCCGCCCCAACTTACCTGTCCACCAATAGGGCGCCTTCCGCGCCACTTCCTCCGCCCCGAACGCACCCGCGGAGAGACTAGACCGAGTCTCTCTCTCCGCGGGCCCCTTCATTGGGGCTTCCGGCACTTTTTAGAATCTAGCCGCTGACTTCGGTCATCTATACCCTGCACCTATTCGCATTGTAAGATACATGAGACTTATGATAGATGAAGATCTTTTGTTTAAAAACGATTATATAAAGTTTAAAACCAAGCTTAAGCCACTGTCAGGCATTTAGGAACACACTGGAATACAAACCATAATCAAAATAAGCTATAATATCGGCAGTCAGTCATTCATTCTGGGCTGAATTGCTGTAGTGTTCCTTTTTTGAAAACGGCATTAACAAAGAAAAAAAAAACAGGGTTTTTGATCTAATAGACGAGAAACACACAATGATTTTTAAAAAAAATGAAAAAATCATACAATTATATGTTGAGATGAAATTAGATAAACATACAAATGCACTAAATACAATTGTAACTATGTGAAAATGACATAAACTGAAAGTAATCAAATCAAATTGCATACATGTAGCTAGACATAAACGTGTATCTTGGATATACTTTTTTTCTGTTACCCAAAACTCTAAAGCCTTTCAAAAGTTTATCTAGTGAGAGCTTATCAATTCACACTTGGCATGCCCAAGCCCTCTTTTTCTAGAATCTCCTTCATTCTATGTGTCATTTTATATCAAACAAAATGCATATGTTGTCCCTTTGATTGGTCTTTTTCTGTGGGTCATTCCTAAATGAGAGGTAATATTCAGTTTTTTCCTTTCCCTTTCTTTTGTAGGAATCACTTTACATGACATTTATTCACAAATAAGTATTAAAAAACACAGTTCGATAGTTTAGAAAAACTTATTTTACCTTTGTTTTTCCATTCATTTGTGAGCACAGTGGTGGTGCCGCTGGTGGGGGGAGGCTCCTGCCTATCCGTCCACTGCAACCACTGACGGCTGCACAGTGGTGGTGCTGCTGGTGGGGGAGGCTTCTGCCCATCCCCTGCAACCTCGGATGGCTGCACAGTGGTGGTGGTGCTGGTGAGGGGAGGCTCCTGTCCATCCCCTGCAACCTCAGATAGCTGCACAACCATGGTTGGAGGTGAGGGGCAGACTCCTTGGCCTTTCGTGTGGCAGGTGCAGGCTCCTTGCCCTTCTTGCAGGCTGGGGCAGTCTCCCTCCCCTTTATGCTGGCTGGTGCAGGCTCCTTCCCCTTCAGTACATGTGGCCTGGATCCCTTTCCACCACGAGGGGGTGCGGTTAGGACTTGGCCCCTGGACTGTGTGGCTGAGGTGCTAGGCTGGGTTTGTGATACCCTGCCCATATATGCAGGACAGGAGGGGGGAGGATGGGGGAGAGGTAGGGAAGAGGTCAATGGTGGATAGGAAAATTTATTTAGGGACATTGGGGCGGGAAGAGGGAAAAGGAATGGAGGTGGAGGATGAGGGAGTGGTTGTTTGAGGTGTCTGTCTGCTGCTTTTGGGTGCAGGTGCATGGGCTGTATGATGTTGTGAGGTGGATGGCTGTTGGGTATCTGAGTGCTTGCGCTTGTGTACTTTGGGGGGGGGACAGACACAGTGGGAAAGGACACAGGGAACATGTGCATGGCTGTTGTGGAGGTGTCTGCCAGTGAGGTGTGTGTTCTGCTTGGTGTGGTGATGAAGCTGGTAGTGGATGATGATGTAGTGCATGCAGGTGTGAGTGTAGACGTGGCTGGGAGGGAGGTGGTGAAGGGGGAAGACAGTGAAAATAGTGGATGTTGGTGTGTCTGCAACTGAATGGTGTTTGTGTGAGTGCCTATGGGATGAAGTGTGGTGCTTTTGTTTGCCTGTGACACTCATGCGTGTTGTCTTGTGTGCATGCTCGTCTGGATGTATGCTTGGAATAGGTTTGGGTTGAGGGGAGTGGGACTGGGCAGTGGAGGTTGGAGGGGGGACAGTAGAAACAGGGACAATGGTTGCCATCGGAGAGGAGGCCAGAGCCTGAATCGATCTCTGTTGGGCCGCCAGTCCAGTGTGAATGCCCTCAAGGAATGCATTAGATTGTTGTATCTTGGCTGCCAGCCCCTGGATGGCATTCACAATGGTTGACTGTCCTACAGAGATGGATCTCAGGAGGTCAATAGCCTCCTCACTCAGGGCAGCAGGGCTAACTCGGGTAGGGCCTTAGGTGCCAGGGGCGAAGGAGATGCCCACCGTTCTGGGTCAGCGGGCATGGGCAACTCGCTGAGGGGCTGCTGGGAGGGTGGTGCTGGTACGGGGGTGGAGGCTATTCCTGTAGCTGGCTTTGTCACAGAAGTGTCCACCACCAGGGAGCTTCCATTGGAGGAGGTATCTGTGTCAGAACTGTCCCCTCCAGTCTCCACCGTGGTCCTCCCCACGCCCTCCATCCCACTGGTGCCCTCACCGTCGGTGGACTCTGCCTCCTGGGTCCTGTGGGATGCAGCTCCCTCCGTCGCAGGTGCCTTTGCTCCTCTGCCAGATGATGCTCATACACAGAAGGACAGGGTGACAAAACAGGAAATGGGGGAAGAGACAAAGGATACACTGGGTCAATGGCTGCACCAACACCACTGTTGGCGTACACAGCATACTCACACACTGGGAACAGGCCTACACAATATGCATTGCACTACCAGAGAAATAGTTAGCTACCAAGGCATGGGGAGGGGCACACACCGCCAAATGCAGCACACCTGTGACCCACACAGCCCTGACCAGTAGTGGATGCCTATGAGCTAGGTAGCAAAATTTTCCCTTCTGAACCCTAGCCACCAGGGGACCTACGCTGCGACATCAGGCCTGGCCTAGGGGCACCCACTGAAACACATCCACCACCCGAATACCACCCTACCATGCATGAGTTGTAATGATGGGCACTGTACCCAGCCCCTTGTGGCTGCTGTGATGCCCTCAAGCACCCATCCAGCTCTGGATAGGCCACCGCCAGTATGTGGGCCATCAGAGGGGTCAGGGTTCGATGGGCACACCTTCCTCGTTGGGAGGCCACCCCCAGCTGGGCCTCCCCGGTCTTCCGTGTTCAGCGTCTCAGGTCCTCCACCGTTCACGACAGTGGGTGCTCCGACTGCCATAGACCCGCAGGGTAAGCACCTCCTTGGCAATGGCACACCATATACCCTTCTTTTGATGGGCGCTGACCTGCAGAGGCAATACACACAGGAAAATAGAATTAGACAAACAGTCCTGCCTGTTACACATTTGGCCCACCATACCCCTTCACATCACCATTTACACACACATGGCCCAGACCACAACCTGTACGCCGCCAAGAGGACATCCACCCACCCCCCTTACACAAGGCCTTCACACACACAACTCCACGCATTCATGCCACACGCATCGTGTTCACAGTGTACTCACCTGTTGGTCTGGAGGCCCATACAGCAGTCCGTACTGGGGTAGGACCCCATCCACCAGTCTCTCCAACTCCTCTGTAGTGAAGGCTGGGGCTCTTGCCCCAGTCACACGGGTCATGGTAGATTCCAGACACAGGTTACAGCAGCACATGCAGTGTAGGTACTCTCCTATGGAACGTCAGGTAACAAGTGAGGAATCAGATAGAAAATGGCGGTCAGGTCCGCGGTGGAGCATACGGTCACTGCCAGCGTAGATCACCATTGCCCACTGTAACCCATGGGGCCTGATGTTAGCCAATGAGGGGTTGCACGGCGGTTCCCTAAGGCCTCCCACAACCGCGCACACCGTCAGCGGAATTAGCTCACTTCCACCTGTCCCTCCACACAGGACAGGCATATGCCATTTCAGGGTGGGGTGGGGGGCAGGCCCTGGATTAATGCTGCGTCACAGGAGATATTAGCACATACTGGACAAATCACAATGACCCATTTCATGTTTACAGGATGCAAAATTCAGTTATAGTTCTATTTTTAAGTTTGTGACCGGCTCCTCACTCTTTTGTCCCTTAGATTCCTACTGCTGCGGATGAATAGGGGATGGAGACATACATCCATGTACAGACCCCTGGTGGACTTGGCAACACTGGAGGAGAGGCACATTATCCTCACCTATAGACTTAACAGGGCCACAATCACAGAGCCGTGTGCCCAATTGGAGCCTGACCTGATATCTGCTATCCATCACCTCACTGGGATCCCCCATCTTGTGCAAGTGCTATCTGTACTTCATTTCCTGGCAACTGGTTCTTTCCAAGTGACAGTGGGCTTGGCAGCAGGAATGTCATAGCCAATGTTCTTAATAGTGCTGACAAGAGTGTTGTCAGCCCTGATAAAACACATGTGCAGCTACATTGTTTTCCCCAGGTTGAGGATTTGGCCACAGTGAAGGCTGAGTTTTATGTAATGGGACATATCCCCAACATAATTGGGGCGATTGATGGATCACACATTGCATTTGCACCCCACCGGCACAATGAACAGGTGTTCAGGAATCGTAAGAGTTTCCACTTTATGAACGTTCAGATGGTGTGCCTGTAGGACCAGTACATCTCCCACATCAATGCTAAGTATCCTGGGTTGGTGCATGATGCCTTTGTCCAGAAGAATAACAGCATCCCAAATGTGATAGGTAAGCCCTGGGTCCCACCCAGTATATGTTGGTGCATGGGTATGGTGTGGGCCATATAGGATAGTGTGTGGCTAAATGTTGTCCCTCAATATGTGCAGGTGACTCTGGTTACCCAAACCTATCATGACTGCTGACCCCTGTGAGTAATGCCAGGACAAGGGAAGAAGAACGTTATAATGAGGCACATGGGCGAACCGGAAGGATAATTGAAAGGACCTTTGGCCTCCTGAGGGCCAGGTTCCGGTGCCTTCATCTAACAGGTGGATCCCTGTGCTACTCACCAAAGAAGGTCTGCCACATAGTGGTGGCATGCTGCATGTTGCATAACCTAGCCCTCAGACAACATGTCCCATTCCTGCAGGAGGAAGAGGCTGGAGATTCCCATGTGGCAGCAGTAGTCCCTGTGGACAGTGAGGATGAGGAGGCAGAGGATGAGGATGAGGACAATAGAACAAATGTGATCCGACAATACTTCCAATGACACATAAGTAGGACAGTGTTACTTCACATTTCAATGACATTTGTTTAAATGTGGCAATGGCATGCTGATATTTGCAACTTCTAGGCCCACTTACTGTTCCCTCTGGCAATTACCTGAAATATACTCCTGGTGTGATCACTACAGCCAGCTACAGGTCTTTAATCTATGCTCATTCTCTGTACAGTTGATTTGCAATGTTTGTACCTGTTTCAATGAATACATATTTGAGATACATGACATATGCCAAATGTTCTTTATTAAAGGGTGTTTATTGAAGTGCTAATATATGGAGGGGCAAGTGCAATGGGATGGGGTGATGATGGAGGAAAGTCCAGGGTATTGTTCCAGTCTGTTTGTAGCACAGGTGCTTTGTCCAAGGAAGGAAGGGGAGCAATGGCAGTTCAAGGTGGACAGGGTGGCAGAGTTGGACACAAGGTTGACTATCAGGAGAGTCTCATTTCCTGGCGGGGGTCTTGGCAAGTGTCTCTGGCTTCTGTCTGGATCACAGGGAACGTTTGCAGGGCGGTTCACCTTATGCAGTGGGAGGGGTGCTGGTGGCTTGTGAGTCCTGCGGCGGGGCCTCCTGGCCACTAGCAGCAGCGGAAGCGGAAGGCTGTTCAGATATCTGTCTAGTGCCAGGGGCCCGCTGATGTGAAACTGCCTCCCTCATAATGTTGGCCATGTCTGCCAGAACCCCTGCAATGGAGATCAGGGTGTTGTTAATGGCCTGCAAGTCCTCCATGATCCCCTGATACTGTCCCTCCTGCAGCCACCTGTTCTCTTGCACAGTGTCCAGGATCTGGCCCATCGTGTCCTGGGAATGTTGAAAAGCTCCCAGGATCTCTGCGAGAGCCTCCTGGAGAGTCTGTTCCCTGGGCCTGTCCTCCCCCTGGTGCACAGCAGTCCTCCCAGTGTCCCTTTTGGCCTGTGCCTCTGTCTCCTGAACCGTGTGCCCACTGCCCCTGACATATTGTACATCTGTGGCTTCCCTTCTTTGGTTGGATTTCCCTGTCACCTTTCACTTGTGTATGTTAGTGTATGGTGGGATTGTTAGTTCTCCATGGTGTGCATGCTTTATTGATGAGTGTCCATGCAGGGCTGTGAGTGGTGTCCAGGCATTGGTACAGCATGCAGGGCTTGGCATTGGGATGAGTGAGATGTGATAGGGTGTGTGGGAAGTAGTGAAGTGATGGGAGTGAGGGTGAGGGTATGTGATGGTGTGCAGGTAGGGGGTGATAGTAGTAAAGTAGACTTACCAGAGTCCAGTCTTCCTCCGATTCCGGCCAGGCCCTCAGGATTGCCAAGACTTGCTCCTCCCATGCTGTGAGTTGTGGGGGAGGAGGTGAGGGTCCACTGCCAGTCCTCTATACAGTGAGCTGGTGTCTTGCTGCAATGGAACATGCCTTCCCCCGTAGGTGATTCCACCTCTTCCTGATGTCATCCCTAGCTCTTGGGTGCTGTCCCACGGCGTTGACCCTGTCAACAATTCTCTGCCATAGCTCCATCTTCCAAGCTATAGATATCTGCTGCACCTGTGCTCCAAAGAGCTGTGGCTCTACCCTGACAATTTCCTCCACCATGACCCTTAGCTCCTCCTTTGTGAAACGGGGGTGTCTTTGTGGTGCCATGGGTGTTCTGTGAGGGTGTGTTGGGTAATGTATTGGGGTGTGTGATGTGTAGTGCATGAGTGGTGTATAGGTGTGAATAGTGTGTGGCTCTAATTGTGTCAGTGGTCTTGGTGTCAATCTCCTGGCAATAATTGTTGTTTGTAAAGGGTTGTGGGTAATGTGGGTGTGTGTTTTATAGTGGTGTGGGTGTGGTGTGTGTATGGGTGTCAGTTGTGTGTTGTTTGAATTGTCCAATGTAGTGTTGTTTTGCCTGTGGGTGTCCATTGTGAGCGCAGCAGTATGTACCGCCAATGGTTTACCACGGTTGAATGTCGGCTATGGCGATTCATGTGTCATAATGTGGTGGGCGTAGTTATGTTGGCGTAACTGTGTGGGTTTTGATACTGCCAGTTTATCACTGACCTTTGGTGTGGTGGATTTGTGTATATGGCTAAATACTGATGGATTGGTGTGTGTGTCATAATATGGTGAACGCATATCCGCCACGGCGGCGGTAAGTTGGCGGCCGTCAGCGTGCCGGTAAGTGGGATTTACCGCCAATGTTATAATGAGGGCCATAATCTTTAACTATGCCCAACTTGATGGGTCAAAGATTAGACAAAGAATAAAGCATTTGAAGCCTTAACCTTTAGAGGATCAAGATGACGGTTCCCACATCAGGCCACAGATTTATCCTAACAGTGTGAATAGCTGGAAATATTTGAGGAGCATCAGCCTATGCATGAAAATCACATGCACAGTCAGCAACATGAAACTGCTCAGTGGTCGCAACTGAAACTCCATGTATGGATGAGTAGACTGTGGAAGATTCAGATGTAGAATCTTGCCATGTTGCTGAGACAGAAGAACCGGGACCTTCCTAAGAGGTGGTATGACTGCATGGCTAATTCTTAGGCTCAACAGATCACGGTACCACACTCTGAGCCCAGGCAGGGCTTAAAAAATGACTTGGGCCCAGTCTATCCTGACCTTCCTCACTCAGAACTCATGGTATGAGTGGTAGCTGTGGAAATGCGTACAGAAGGCATGTGCTCCACAGCAGACAAATTGCGTCCTTTAGGGACCCTCCTTCTTTACGAAAACTCCAACACACAGTAAACTCAACACTGCATGTTCTTGGTGGTGGCAAAAAATACCAGCATCTTCATGTCTAATGGTCACAGATGCCCTGAGCCACCGCTGGATGAAGAAGTTATTTGTGGTCTGCAACGCCTGAAGAGGACGTCTGCTGCAGCATTTACAGAACCTGGGCAGGTGACTGGCTATGAGGGAGATCCCTTATTGATTCAGGTCCAGTGCTTCTTAGCTCTTAGAAAAGGATCCTACGCCACCCTGCTTGCTACAGTACCACAATGAGGTCATGAGGACCTGCACCAGTCTTCCATTACTGGATAGGAGAAAAGCTTTCAGACCCCACCAGATGGCACAAAGCACCAGATCATCACAGACCCCTGGTCTTAACCTCTCCCGGGTGACCTCCACAACCCAGAGATCATGCATCCCATCATTACTGTGAGCTCTGGGTGGGGTGTGAATGTGGCTTGCCACAAGCCAAGAAGGTGTCAACCTGCAACCACCAAAGATCCTGGGCTGTCTCCTTTGAGATGCAGAATTGTCTGACAGACGGATTGGGTGTTGTGCCCACTGAAGAATGATATGCCGCTGCAAGGCTGCATTGGGCACAAGGGACTAGGAGGATGCATGAGACCAAAAGCCCAAGAAGCCTCAGAACCATCCTCATTGAGACCTAGGATTTAACGAAACATCAGAATCAAGTTCTGAATGCCCTGGACTGGCTGTGGTGGTATAATCACTCTGCATTCCACCATGTCCAGAACAGCCTATATAAAAGGAATCCTCTGCACAGCTCTCAGATGGGAATTTGGTTCCCTGATGTAAAGCGCCTGGACTGACAGAAGGATAACCATTGTCCAAAGGTGGTCTGTGACTAACTGCAGCAAGTCCACCGTGAGAATACACTCATTGAGGTACAGGAATACAAGTATTTCCAACTTGAAAAGATGGGCGTGACGACCGCCATCATCTTCATAAATACCAGTAGGGTGGAGATGAGGTTGAAAGGCAGGACAGCAAATTGAAAATGCTCATTCCCCACCAGTAACCGAATGCATGGTCTGTGGCACTGCAGGCCAGGAACATGAAAGTAAACATTTGCAAGTTCAAGGACACCAACCACACTCTGGGGCCCATGGTGGAAAGGCCCTGGGCCAGAGTGAGCTTTTTGAATTTATCCTTCCATAAGAAGGTATTCAGGGTGCAAAGTTCCTATATTGGCCTGGCCCCTATGTCCTTCTTGGGAATCAGGAAGTAGTGTGGATTACACCCATCTCTGTAGCTGGTACTCTGTCAACAGCCCCTTTAGCCAGAAGTGAGTTAATCTCCTGCCGAAGAATGGTGGCATGATCTGCCAAAACAAGAAGGCATTAGTAGGATACCAAGGGCATAGGAGTGAAATGAATGGTAGAGTATCTAAAGAGATATATTCTAGCTGAGTAGGAAAAATAGATTCTTATTCTCTGCTGGCTTTGTGTGTAATGCAAGAGGAAATCAGAGTCAATCACTGTCATTAACAATTTTGTGTTGAATTCTCTTAGCCTAATTCAGTCCAAGGTAGTAATCTGCACATTTGTATTCATATGTTACATTATGTAGGACCTTCTCACAATAGGGGGAGGAGCCTTGGAGCACAAGCCTTGTTGAGCAAGCAAGATCACTGTACTTTTAGAAGGTAACATTCAGCATATGGTGGTGCATCATGCATAATATAACTTGCCAGAATGACTGATTCTATTTTTTTAATATATTTAATAGTGGTAACAATATGAAAACAATATAATGAGATTCGTATCAGAGCATAGCTGTGTACGTGGTGCCACATGTACAAGAAATTCTTAGAATAATAGTACTTCTATTAAATGCTACTACCTAGTCTTATTGCATTGCGGTAGCAAGCATCTGGGAAGACAGTGATATTATTTGTACTAGAATCTTTTTCCATATATACTTTTGAGACTGGGGCTGATGTGTTTTAATACCGCTAACCTAGAGATTTTTGTAACTTGTATTACGAGAGAAAATACAATCTAAGTGCGCATTTGTGTCTGGCCGGCCATCTCAGGCCGGCCAGACACACATGCGCAGTTCAGTTTCTCCAACCTGGCTCTGCTACACAGCCGGGTTAGAGAAACTGCACAGGCTCCAGTACACTGTCTGAGCGTCAGAACAAGCTGCTCAGACCAATCCTGGCTCTGCTCTTATGCTACCTTTAGCATGAGAGCAGAGCCAGGATTGCTGGGGAGCCTGTGTTGTTGTCCCAGTGAATGCTGGGACACCAGAAGAAGAGCAGAGAAGCGAGGCGGCAGGCAGCTGTGACAGGAACAGGTATGTTTTTTATTTAATATTTTTTTATTCCTCCCCTGCCAGCCCCTCCCCTTGAGATTTGCAGCAACCGCTGCTGCATATATTATATACTGATTCACGTAAATATATTTAATTTTCTCCATAACATGCATAAATGATATTAAACTATTAGTGCATAAGAGTGTGAAGGCGTTTAGGTATACCATGTTACCAATTACTTGTAAGGTTCATATATTATATTCCAGCATGTAAATAAATACATGTATTTTCTTCATCACATAGTTATAAGCAGCCTTAATTGGCACAGTACTTATATTATATTGTACACTATCAGCCACGATAGTCACCATCTGTTTTGTTTACAAAAACTTTGAAAAGGTATGAATAAAGTATAACATATAGCTATAGCTGTAATGCACAAATCAATGAGTACATCGGCTTTGCTCTTTTTAAGAGACGCAGATGCTATTTGTCTCGGTCCCTGTAATCATTAAGATTTGTCCATGCTGTAGAAGGACAAGTGAAAAAGTATATACATGGCGTCACCCATGCTTTAATGACGTCAAATGCATCAGACTATAAGATGAAACATCCATATCTGTGAGTTCTCATGTTAGGGGTATGGGATGGAAAGTCTACAATGCTGGGCGAGTATGTTGTAGGTACACAATTTCATGGATAACGACGAAACAAGTGTTGGCTTAATGTGAAGTAATGTGGACTTTGGCTACAAGAAGTTTTGGATCTGCTCTGAAGATCGCAATAAAGAACTCAAGATTAACAATGGACTTTGCATACTGAACCCTTTTTTACAACGAAGGGTGCTCCGGATAGATTTTTGCCTATTAATGGAAACCCTGTTGTTTTTCTAGAAGTGCTGGGAGGCCTCTTCCTTCTCCCTCTGAGCATCATTTGAAGTTTATTTTGCTTTATAAAATTTGGGTACACAGAGGAGTGAGCCGATAGCAACCTGTTGATTGATTGTACAAAATGTTGTAAATAATGTGTGATTGAAGAAACCACTTAAGTGGTGCAAGAACCACAATTTAAGTTTCAGCCTCCGGCAGTACCATCTCTCATATGAAGCTTTCCATCTTATTTGGTCACCTTCTCTGCAACTAAGCAATTTTGAAGCTGTGGAGTCTGATTCAGAATTCTCTTGCCCCCTAATGCTATTGCGGCATCACAGGTCTTTGAGGGGTTTGCGCAATACCGGCTGACTTGAATATGATGCTACTAGGTGGGGAGCAAGGGTTTCACATTCTAGATTTTTCAAAGGGATATTTTAAGGTGATTTTAAAAGCGGTCACAGTGTTAGTGTTTTTACTACTTCTAAGATCGGAGAACCTAACTTGGACTTCTAGAGACACCATTTTTTCTCGGCCGCACTCTAGTGTCTCGTGGGCTCAGTTGGGAAGTGAACTCACTAAATAAAGATGACCGCAGTGTGGACGCGTGCAGCAGGCGCGCCACTGGCGGGTCCAATGGCAAGCCTATCTGTGCCAGTCTGTGTATCAGTAGCAGTCAGCGTCAGGCACTATGCAGGTTTGATTGGTGAAGGCAGGCCAAGGTATGTTTATTCTCGGGAAGAACTACAAAACCTAGGGAGCACAACTGTAAGTGATAGTAATCTGCCCTTAAAACCTGCCTTGGTCCACTTACCTGCGTGAGGTTCAGGAGTTTACTGTATTTTCAGCACACTAGCATTCTGAGGGTAAAGTACAAAGTTAAATGTGGGGCTAACCTTAAAGCAGCTTTAATTAGCATCTGTTTGTTGCATAAACATGCACTATAGATCTACAACCTTGTTTAAGATGCTAAGTTTGATATTTTCTTGACATGGATGAGGGAAGATATTTGTCCCGATCTACAACTATCACTCCTGGAAACGTATACATGTATTCATTTAGATAGAAAGGGCAGTCGTGGCGGGGGGTTAGCAATACCCTTTAAGAAACATCTTAAGTGCTCTACATTTGAGGCTGAAGTGCTGAAGACCATGGAAGCCTAAGGCTTCTCTATTTTCCCCTCAGCCCAGCACTCGCTATTTGGGATTCTAATTTGCCTCCCTCCAGCTTATGCTGGAGTTTTATCAACTCACTTGACCAAGCTTTAGCACCACATATTGTAAATTATGCTAATTTTATGATTTTAGGAGATTTTAATTTTGCGTGTGGATAAAACTGAGGACATGCTGGTTAAACGTTATACAGAAACATTAGTAGCATTGAATCTCTGCTTGGCACCTTCTGGTCCAACTCATAGTGCTGGGCACACTATCGACCTAATACTTTCCAACACTTCTGTTATGTTGGAAGCACCCAGAAAAGTTGTATTCTCTGATCATTTTACTTTACTGCTTTCCTGGTGCTTCATAAGCCCATAAATCAGGTAAAACAAAGTTATTTAATAGACCAGTCCGCGCCTAGAAGAAGGTAGAGATTCCAATCTTACCGGAAGTCCTAGACCTGTCCAGGCCCCATTTAAAGGGTGAGGTTCTAGAACATAACATTATGGTGGATAAGTGTTTGGCAGCTGCATCGGATAAAGTGGCTCCTGAAAAGCTGCCATCTAAAAAGAAATGTTCCCCTTTAGCCGGCTGAGTGGCACCTGAGTTGGCCTTAGAAAGGAAAGCTTGCATAACACTTGAAAGAACATGGAGGCGACTTTATACGGTGGACGATAAACTACTCAACAAACAAGCTCTGAAGTTATATTACAATAATATACAACTTGCTAGGTGTAATTTCTACTCTAAACTGGTTAGTGATGCAGAAAACAGACATAAAGAATTTTTTTAATTGTGTCATACTTTTCTGATCCCATTTTATTTTCCCCACAGGTGAATGCTAACACATACTTATGTAGCAAGCTCAGTACATTTTTCGAAGATAAAATCACGAAGATTCAATTGAACCTTTTTATATTAAATGCAGAAGACACGTCGGTATTAGCCATTGTCCATCAACACTAGAGCTGGCTGGCAAGTTTTTACGTTTCCTACCTTGTTGTAGAGCCATTTTAGTGATGTTTCTGGGCATGTTATTTTAGCAATTAGGTCTACTGCTTGTGCACTTTAGCCTAGTAACGTTTTATTTTTATTTCATTTTATTCTTTTAGAATCGGCCACAACCAGGGGGGTGTTTTATTTTCTTTATCTTGTTGTCCTTCCACCTAGGAAAGCATTACATTTCTTAGCACAACATTGTTTCACTCTGAGCTTTCTTCAAAGCTGCAGCGAGTCTGGATTGTCGGCACAAGTGGTACACTGCGTCTCTAACATTCATAGAAACACAAGTACTTTTACATGGGGACACTTTCTCAGAGCATCAGTTGTTTTACTACAAAAGCATATCTCTGGCCTATGCATGGTAGAGGGAGGTTTCAGCCAGATGACCACGACTGCATGCTGTTTGACTTAATTACAGCTGCTCGCTGAGACAACCGGTTCTCTGGTCAACGTGGGGATGGTGTCTCTATAGATAACAGGCTTCTCCACTACTGTCACACTAAGGTATGGGGGATGATGTCTTCCCAGGGGGAGTCTCTGTCAGAGGAAAAGCTAGCAGAGTTCTTTCCGCCCTGCAAATCTGGTTTCCCTTTAAACCTGTTTCCTCCCAATATCTTGAACCAAATTGCCAATTCAGTCTGTCCGCTTTATCTAGAACTGTCAAGGGATAGTGCCTAAATCCTGGAAATGGGCTAATGTTGTCCCCAACGGAAAATAAAATGCTGATGCTAAGTTGCTGTCTAATTTCCGACCAATCTCCCTTCTACCAGCTGCCTCAAAAATACTTTAGAAATTGGTCAACACCGAAGACTTTTAATCTATTACACCCCAACAATCTTGCTTTAGAGCCTATCATAGCACCGAAACTGCTCTGCTGAAAATCTTAGAATCAATAATGTGAAATCTGGATTCCAGCTACATTGTTGCATTCATTTTTTGGTTTATCGGTGGTGTATAATACTGTCTCTCATAAGAAATTAATATAAACACCTCTCATATATCCGGAGGAATGGATCAGCCCTGGCGTGGCTCAGCTACTTTTACGATCTTAGGGAGCAGGCAGTCTGGATGAAACCATACTTTCCCCATCGAGAAAACTTGAAATGTGGAGTACCTTAGGGTTCAGCATTGAGTCCTGCCTGTTCATTATTTTTATGACCCCCTCTCCCTTGGTTTCCTAGCAGAGTTCTTTGCCATTAAAATTATTTCATATGCACATGACACCTAATTGCTACTTTCCTTAAAGGGCGATTTGGATAAAGCCAAGAAGTCCTTTTCATTATGCATAAAGGCAGTGATGAGTTGGCTCAGAGACAATAACCTCCAATGTAATCCTGCTAAAACAGAAACTCTATTGTTCAGCCCAGACCCACTATCGGTATGGTCAGGGTGCTAGCCAGCAGATTGCCTATCTCCTCGATCCCGGACCACTGCAGCCAGGAACTTGCAGGTACTATATGATGACATTCTTGATCTGAATGTACAAATTTAATCAGTTGTAAAATCGTGTCTCTGAATTTTAAGAACTCTAAAAACATTTCAATGCCTTTTGCCTTGGGACATGAATAAAAAAGTGGTCCAATCATTGATTTTGTCCCGTCTAGAATACTCGAATGCTTTATACTTAGGATTATCAGGCTATCTCGCAAACCGACTCCAAATGGTGCAGAACACCGCTGTTCGCCTTCTGTTTAAACTCACTCGACGGACTCGAGTGTTTGTTTTTCGAAAACAGCTGGTTACCACTTAGCAAAAAAAGCACTTGAAAGCACTGACAATTGCTCATCTCGCTTTACATAGCACTGAGCCAAATATCTGGACACCAAGATTTAAGAATACTGTCGCTCTAGAACTCTGCGCTCTGAGAAAGCATGGCCCCTAGTGGTTCCGCGCTTTAAGAAAAAGATAAGGTGGCTTTTCATTTTCATCTCGATCAGCACTGATTTGGAACCAGGTCCCTTCCCAGCTAAGAAATATGTCAGACGAGGTCACCTTAGGAAGTTATTTAAAGCTCACCTATTCAACGATTAACATTTACTTCAGATCTGTTTACAGCCATCGTGCTGGGACAGTTTTGAATAGCTGTGCGCTGTAAAATCCATTCATTCAATCATTCACTCCGCTTGAGTGAACTTAGTTTTGTAGTTTTCTATAAGACATAAGATACATTTTCCAAAGATACCAGTGAATCAGAACAGGCCAAGCATCTCTTAAAACGATCTTGCCTGGACCTTTCATTTTTATTTGTATTTAACTTTAGTTCAAATTGTCCTTTTACCAGAAATATATTTGACGGTTATTTAAAGATTGGTTGATGGTATGCAATGTTTTACTGACAATTTACTTTCTAGACTTCACACCACGAACAGCTGAAACGAACATTTGCAGAAAACAGTTCAAGAATATATAATGCACTTTAAATCAAGGCAGACCTTAAAAGATTTGTGTTGGAGGGTATATATTGTTTATGATATTCAAGGACACATTGTGAATTTTTAAGGCTAAGGGACGAGGTGACTGAGCTGGTGGGACAAGGTGCCCGGAAAACCAGGGTCCAAAAGAGTAGAAAACCAATGGGACCAATGTTTTGGCACAGCGATGATCCTGCCAAGTTGTACAGACTGCATATGTAGGGCTGCCGCTTCAGGGTGGGTGTTTGGGGTGTTACACCCCCTCCAACCCAATAAATGTATTTTCTGGTACACAGTTGGGTACAGATACTTTCAGTCGGGTATGGTGAAGTGTCTATCGGATTTCACAAGGAATTTGTAAAGAAACACAGGCAAAAACACACCCACACTTTCCCTCTCTGCTTTAAAAAGTCTTCAAAAATGTTGGTTATTTTACAAAATATTGTGTTTTTCTTCACTTAGTATCCCTACCAATCTGTATTCGTCTCCCTTTCCATCGCTCCTTTACCCAATCTCCGGTGCCCAGCTTATCGTGCAATGTATTTTAATACTACATGCCAGTGTGACTGTTGGAAAATCTGAAGCTCACCTCCCCCCCCCCCCCCTCAATCTTACTGACCAAGCTACGCCCCTGGGCATGTGGTAAAAATAATGACATTGTAGATGAGGGAAAGGCCACCTTGAGAGAATCCTGCAAGTAAGTTAACAAAATAGCCAAATGTGTACATATTAAATGAATTGATAATGGACCCAGCAGTGTGGGATGGAGTTGCTGGCAGAATGATTAAATAAGGAGCAACTAGTAGATAAAGACTTTAGCCACAGTGATGGTCCCACTAAAAATAGCCACAAGGACTCAATTCTTTCTGAACATTTCTGTACATCATTCTAAGACTTTAGAGCCCTTATTACAAACCTTTACTCTAGGACCTTGACAGTAAACCCTACTGGATTATCTGCCCATAGATATGTATGTGTATATATGTATATATCTATTAAAAAAACATAAAAAACAAAGGTTACAGAGACGTTATAGTTAGTTTCTGAATTTACTCGTAGAAAACCATAGAAATTCATCAGTTATAGTAACGGTTATTTCAAGTAACCATAATTTGCGCCCTCAGGTAACTATAACTCGTGCTCCACCCATTCACAAATCAGAAATATGACTGCTAATGTTTAATTTATATTTTTAATTATGTTATAAACGTTGTCATGTATGCTGAAATAGCTGGGGTAATTAGCAGTGCCAAGACTTGCACCCCCCACCATGCACAATTGTCTCTTCAAAATTGTGACTGCTAATGTTTCATTTATATTTTTAATGATGTTTTAAACGTTGTCATGAGTGCTGAAATACCTGCGGTAATTAGCAGTGCATGGTGAGGGCGCGAGTTATAGTTACCTTATGGGTGCAAGTTATAGTTACTTGAAATCACACAAACTATAACTGGTGAGTTTCTATGGTTTTCTATGAATAAATTCAGAACCTAACTATAGCGTCCGTGTAACCTTTGTTTTTTTCAGTGAACTTCTATGTTTTCTTTAATTCTATTTACTAACTACAACGTCACTGTAACCTTTGTTTTTTTCAGTGAATTTCGACATTTTTTTTAGGCGTAAAGTAATTTTCATTACTATATGTTCATCCAACCACCACCGTGCATGGCCTTTGGCCGTGCGCAGCAGCGGCTGACCTCAGAGCCTGCAAGAAACCCCTATAACCACCCAACCTTGTGAAGGGCACGTCCTTTGGCCATGCACAGCCGGTGTTAGCCTCAGGGCCGGGCCTGCAGCCAATCCCTGCGGCCAGTCCCTGAGCCAACCCCTATAAAAGACAAACACTGAAAGACCCCCCTTCCCAGGCAATCGTGACCCAGGGGACCACATCCCAAAAGGCCTGGCCCAAACATTTGATTTTTTGGGGGGATGGGAGACTGCGTAGCCCCCCTCCCCAGGCCAATCTTCGCCCCATGGATGCCATCTCCTAGGGCTCAGCCTGATTCATTATTTTTTGGGGGGAGGGGGGCACATTGGCCCCCTCCTTAGGGCTGATCTCTGCCCCTGGGACCCCATCCCCCAGGGCCTGGCCTGAACATTACTATTATTTTATTTTTTTATGAGGGGGGTTGCATGGCCCATCTCCCCAAGCCGATCTCGCACCGGGGACATCATCCCCGGGGCCTGGCATACTTATTTATTTTTTGGGGAGAGGGGCCACGTGGCTGTTTGACAGCTCTCCCTTCATCGGACCAGAGTGTTTGCTATGACTTAGTGGCAGCTTCAAAGCTGCCGCCAAGCCAAAGCAAACAGCTATGTCCCAGGGTTTGGCTCCCGCAATATAAAAGCAATGCCTATGGGACATGCCCCACTCGGTGGCTCCAGAATTATAAAGCGCAGGCTTGTTTTTTTTAATTTTCACAGGATTCCCAGTACCGCCGCAACTCCTGGCTAAAATAAAAAAAAAATGCTTTTTAGCCCTGGGATCCCAGCACCAGAGCTAAGGGGTCTGGGTGTCCGTACCCTGGCCCCTTTTGGCTTTTTAATTTTTTTTTTTGTGGGACTTGGCTGAAGCAGAGTCCCAACAAGGTCAATCGTATCCCTGCACAAGAATGGGAGAGGTAGCGAATTCTTCGCATCCCTATATATAAAAATTTGGATTTCTCAAACACTTCTCAACGGATTTACACCAAATAACAAAAAGGGCTCTTTCTGGACCAAGAGCTACCTTTCTGTCCAGTGGTTTTGGCACTATCGCTGTTCAAAATCCCTATGGATAAATGAATGCGGAAAACATATTTTGGGACCCTACCTTTTTCTCGGCCCCCATAGGACGGATCACTGCGAAACATTCCAGACAGTGGTTTAAGTGTGCATCGTATTTTCTACCCCAAAGTTTAACAAAACAAAACTCTTTCTATAGAAACTAGGTTGTACTTATAACGGCGACCGCAACTAGGATATATATATATATATATGACATAGGGCTATGAGTAAGAACTTGTCAGTCGAAATGTATTATCCTGAAATAAATCAACATTGTTTTCAGCAATTCGGAGTGCAGGCTTTTCCTTGCTGTGGATGTCTGTGAGAGGAGCCTTGGAGATATATATTATATATATATATATATATATATATATATATATATACCGGTTCTACTTTAAATTGTTTATCATGTAAATTCCTGCTCGTCCAGCACATTTGAAGGGTTAAACATTCCGTTTTGCAAGGTCCCCTATTGTCAAATGTATTTTATCTTACAGAGCCTTTGACACCTCTACCCTTGCATGGCTGAATTTAGGTTTTATGGGAGCTACCACATAGTGCATTAAACCTATAATTCTTCCACTTCTATTCTGCCGGAAATAGCCACAAGAATAGCAAGGGTATTTTGGTTTGGGGAAAAATAGATTTATTTTTCTGTTTTTCTTTATTTCTGTAAGTAAACTTTGTGATTTGCTGAGTGGACTCTAAGTAAGATATCTCAGCAGTAATTGATTTTTCGTTGTCAGCCTTAATTTCACTAAGAAGCGGATAAGAGAAGCCCCCTAGCTCTTCTATTTCCTACACAAAGAAAGCCCTTTATTTTCAGCCTTCTTCACACCTAACTTTAATTTCTGTAAGCTTCAATTCTTTTATTCAAAGGTCTTAACGGCTTCCAGTTACAGTAGAATTGATGTCTGACGTGATTACCTAAACAGGCCTTTGAGCAGAAGATCTATTGTAACAGTATTCCTGAAACAGATTCAGCTTCTAAAAGTTCAAGTTTCCATTTTATTTTTATATGAGTCTCGGAAACCAAGAGAAGAAAAATAAATCTTCTCTATCAAATAAAAACTTATTTTCATTATGTCAAAGGAAAAAAAAGAAAAAAGGTACAACAATGGTATCAGAAACAAGAGCAAATGACAAACCTTTCGAAGCCTACAAATCAGAGGTCTACGACCTTTCTTGTAATAAGAGCTACTTGTGTTCAACGAAAATGAACACGAGCTACTAATACTATTAGAGCTGTAATAGTGACCACATCAGACAGGATAACAAAGTGACCATATGCAAAATGTTCCTCCAAACACACATTTTCATCTCAAATACATGCTTCACTTGTGGGAAACAGAGCACAATGTTTACAGAACACTACTAGAATGAATACAAAAGCAATCACATAAAGAAAAATACCCAGGACTAATATAAAAAAGGTAAACATAGGAGGCCAACCTTATTTTCAAAGGAAACACTTTCTCCATCATCTAACACAGCTGTATGATGCGGTTCAACCATTGTTTGTGCACCCTCAGGGCCTGTGAAGAGGAAACACATCAGATCATACTTGCTACCTAAATCAATTGTACATTTCATTACAGAAAGTCAGTTTTGGAAAATCCATGCAGAGTAGTCATGAAATAAATGTATTTGGAAACTTCTAAAGAAATGGAAAGCAAATTTCAAGTGCTCATAAGGCAATACGTTGCAAATAACCTGAAGACAACAGACTATTGAAGGTAGATCCATTTAAATTGTATCTGAAGATGATCTAGGGACGTGCAAAGTTTTTTGTAACAATCGCAAAGATATCCTGACCGCCGTATTACAATCCCATAATAGCCTAGGGAGGTTGTAATATGGCGGATGGGATTTGGGTCACATTTGTGACAGAGCCCGCCTGCCAAACTCTAAATTGGGCCCTATGCCTAGAAACACTCTGCAAATGGAATTTTGCAGAGAAAAGACTGCATACCTTTTTCCAGATTTGATGGGTTCGTTATAGAGACAAAACATTCTTGCTTGAAGGTGAAAAAATATGTTACGATGTGTAGAAAATCTTTGCACGGTCAGGTAAAAATAAAAAATCTGCACAGACTTAATTTAGGAGCTCCCTAAATGTCAAACTCAGCTCTCGTGGCAAGTTAGTTTGTACCGTAAATAAATCTATTTGTTCTTTTTAGTGCTTAGGAACAGCCTATGCCAGAGCAAAGCAGGGAAAGAAGATGGGGGTCAGTGGGGAATTTACATAAGTAACATTCTAAGTACGTGAAAATTTCAGTGACAACGTTTTAAACAAAAAAACTGAAATTCACCAATTACAGTTACCTCAAGTGACTACAACTTGTTCCCTAAAGAAATGATAACTCACACATCCGCCATGCACAGTGTTGTCATCAATGATGTCAGAAGTTGCAGTGATTTTTTAACTGATGTCATAGAATATGTCATCAGTGAAGTAATACGTAATGTCATAAGAAGTGTATGGCGATGGCACGAGTTATAGTTATTTGAGGGCACAAATTATACTCTCTGGATATAACCATTACCAGTGAATTTCAGTGTTTCTATTTTTAGTTTAGAAAGTTACGAAGTCACTGAACAAACTATAACGTTACTTTAAAATTTTTTTTTTCAGTGAAAATTAAGATTTTTTTTAAATTTTTTACATAAAGTTATATTTTATCACCATACGTAACATGGAACTCATGCCATGCATGGCTATAGGCCCAGGGCTCCAGCGTCCGTAGCCGGTACATCTTGTGTGTGCCGGCAGGAGCCTGCATGTTTTTCTAAAGTGGGAGCCCACCCTGGGAACCACAGGGGAAGTTGAGAACCTCCACTGCCCCCGCCGTCTCCTCAACTAGTAACATACTGGTTGTTGGTGGGAACCGACACCTATTCATTGATCCCACCTGGAATAGAGCAGCATTTCTTAAACTTCTCCTGCCAGGCGAGTAGCAAAGCTGAAATTGCAACTTTATTTAAGTTCTGTTCCCTGACCAGGAGAGTGCAGACAGGGTACCACTGTTTCCGAGGGGTGGACTACCCAAGACACTGTATAGTATCAGGCCCTGCGGAATGGGATCCCCAGGGCTGATACTGGCTCTAGGAGGAAAATCTGGAGCTCCCCTTCACCTTTTTAAATACATTTACCCCAAGGGATGGTGTCCCTGAGACATAAACAGGTTTGGGGAAAGGGATTGCACCCCATTCCCCCTTTTAAATTAGCAGCACCAGGGGCCTTATGAGGCTCCGGGAGAGAGGGAGGCTTAGGGAGAGGTCCCCCTGGACTGAAATCATTGTGGGAGGGGGCCCACGTACATCCTCATTGATCCCCATGCGATGGCCCATCCCGGGGGGGGGGGGGGGGTCATATTTATTTTTAAAACCAGCAGCAGCAGCCTTTTTTTTCCACGATCCCACTGGAGTACGGTGGGATTTCGGCAACATATTTTGGCCTGTGGGGGCCAGGGCTGCAAGAGGAGGGAGCAGAATATCCCAATCCTGCCCCCTTGTATCATTTTTTTAACTCATTTTCAGCACAGAGGACTAAGTCCCTGTGGTCCTTTAATGGCCACAGCAACATTTTTATACATGTTGCAGACACCCAATCAGAGTGCTCACTTCCTGCGGGAGCGAAAAGGCCCAAGGTCAAAAAGCCCCTTAGGCCAATCAGAACGCTCTATTTATGTTGTGTTCACAGGGCTGTCGTAGGAGTCACTCGAACCCAACTGTCCATATATACAAATATTTTTGAAGCTTAGTTTCTAAAAAAACTACGGAACCGATTAACACCAATCACAAAGAGCACACTTTCTGGATCAAGATCTAGCTTCCTGTAAAATTTGGTGTAACTCTGTTCAGCAGTTTTCACAATACTGCATTCCTAAAAGGTTTATGGAAAATTCATGGGGGTTTTTCATTTTGGGGCCACCCTTTTTTTCTCGGCCTGCTTGACAGATCACCCAAAACTTTTCATGAATAAACTAAGCAAAAAATTACTTTTTTGGAGAGTTTCGTGAAAATTCAACAAAAGACGCCATTGTTATTAGGAAACCGAAAATTACATTTTCTATGGTAGTTCCTATGTTTAGGTAGAAAGGAGCTCCTATATCGAGCATCCTACAACACCAGTGGCATTCTAAAATATGCTCACCTCAAGTGTTTGTTTTTCTAGCAAATCTTTTAACCCTTTAGCTTCTCAAAATGACTTCTTTCTTTCACACTGCCTTACATTTGGAAGGCAAAACTGTAGAGAAAGACAATTGGCAACAACACTTCTTCTTCTATTCTGTGTTCCCCCAAGTCTCCTGATAAAAATGGGGCCTCACTTGTGTGGGTAGGCCTAGTGCCCGCGACAGGAAACGCCCCAAAACTCAATGTTGACACATCAGATTTTTCCATTAAAAAATAGTGTTTTTGCAAAGTGCCTAGCTGTGGATTTTGGGCTGAGGGAAACCTACCAAACCTATACATTTATGGAAAGTAGACACCTAGGGGAATCCAGGGTGTGGTGACTTGTGAGGCTCTCACCGTGTTCTGTCACCCAGAATCCTTTGCAAACCTCAAAATTGGGCTAAAAAAACACTCTTCCTCACATTTCGGTGCTGCAAAGTTCTGGAATCTGAGGGGAGCCACAAACGTCCTTTCCCCAGCATTCCGCCAAGTCTCTCGATAAAAATGGTACCTAACTTGTGTGGATAGGCCTAGTGCCCACAGCAGAAAATGCCCCAAAAGACAACATGGACACATCACATTTTTCTAAGTAACACAAAATGCTACATCAATTTCCATTCACATGATAATGGACATAATTTGTGACCACATGCTTGATACATTGCATAACTGTCGAGTCGTAAACATTTGGTGCATGTTATTCCTTTTTGACTGGTATTCAACCAGCTAACAAACAAGAAGCACACACAACCAATTCCTCTAAAAATAAACATAACCAGTGTTACAGACACAGTAAAATAGGATGCCCTATTTATATTCTCCCCTGAAAAAGCCTTCATTTTACTCTCATCTTGAATATCGTGGCAAGACAAATTCACAAGAGGTTGGACATACTCATCTTATTCCTTATTATATTGTAGGCTACATAACAAATTAAGGTCTGGCAGAAGGTACTCTGTCCTTTCGGGGGGGAGTAGGACATTACCTTCGCCACCCTGATGGACTACCATCTTAGAAAATTTGAGAAGCATCACAGCGGTTCTTTTCAAAATACAAAACGTTTGGTGGCCGGCAGCTCTCAGTTTTGATAGCCATTAACCAAATTTTTTGTATTTCAGAAACAAACCTGAGAGCTTGTTTTTGAAAAACAAAAATATAATTAAACCCCTTACCACGGGGGTTGTTTCTCACAGGGTGTGGGAGTCATTATTGTTTTTTCCTGTTGCTTACCTCACAATGATGGTCAGCAAATAAAGCCATTATGCCATCCACCCTAAATAGGGTGGGCAGGGTGTAAAATCGATCATCTCACAGCCCCTACCCAGTTGAAGGAAACTTTCCATCGACAGATCCAACAGTGGCGCCGTTAATAGAACACCTACAGTCTCACAAACAGGATACCTGGTCGAATTTGCAAAGGAGTGTTCTGTCTGTTAAAATCTAAATAAGACCCAAAGTTACCACTAACATGTTTTATCCAATGGGTGGGCAACACATTAAGTAATACGTTTCTAAAATAAAACGCAGCTCAGGCATTCATCCATCACTAATAAACAATTGATTAAAAAGAAAAATCTGAGCTACAGCTCATGACTTACCAACGTGCACTTTGCCAGCCAGTGTGTAGATGAAAGCGGTCCAACCTGAAACACAAATAAAACGATGAAGTGTTGATACACTAAGCAGAGACTCCAAAAAAACATGTAAAATCCTAGATGGTACAGGCAAGGACTGAAGCAGCATTCACTGCTCAGGTTGACAGCCAATTTCAAGAACTTTTAACTTAACTGTGAAAAAAAAAGTTGAAAGACTTGAAAAAAAACACCACAGCTGCCTAAATCATATAATTCCTTTCAGCCCAGCCTATTTGTATGGTTTTAAGACAGAATATTTATTGTGCTCCTTCAAGTACAATCTACAGTCCACAGACATGGGACAGACTAATCAGCACACAACGTTCTATGTCCGGTTAATTTACAAAGGACTGACCTCTGTCTAGGCTGCGTATTAGCTATGGGAAAAACTACCCACTGCCATTTATTATAAAAATATTGCACATCACTCAGGAGTTCTGTGACCATAGAGTGGGACAAGGCTGAAGGTCAAGGAACAGCATTCACTTATATCCTTGGTGCGTTCCAGCTTCATATGAAAGAGATAGAAATTTTACAAAAATGAAGAATAGCAGTAGAATCTCTAGTGCAAAATTAAACACACCAAAAAAGCAATTAAATATCATTTGTAAAAAGAATATGAATCAGTTTAATACAATGTTAGCAGTGACTGCAGATCATTGCATAGCCTCATAAAGTATGTGGAAGAATGGAGAAGCAGTATATTAGACACATATTTATATGAACAAAATGTGGTGCTCTAAGAATCCAAATCTCCTTGCAACTAGAGGTCTTATGTTTGGGCTTACCCTGAGATGAGGACCCTCTACAATCAGGCACACAAAAAACATTGTCCCACACACTGAAATAAATTTACAAGTAGTTACAGAAATTAACAAAGAGTCTATAGCTTGCAATTGAGTCGAGTAGTCACATTAATTGTGCATAAAAAGTTGTTGCAAAAGTACTGTTGTTGATGTGATGTTATAAATGAGAAAGATGAACAACCGACAAGCATTTTGTCCTGAACGGACTTTATCAAGGCTGAAGGAACTGAGTTGGTTTTAACCAATGGGAAAACAGTCATGTCAACCGGTGATTTCTGCCAGTGTAATTTTATTGGGATGGATGTCCTTGTTATGCAAGGTAAGGTGAGTACTAGCAGAGGTGTTACTTCAAAGAAGGAAAAGAATCATAAGTGAATTCAGTCACTTTAAGCCTCTGAAATTTGTGCTGCTGAGCTTAAGACAGCGAAAATGCAGTAGGTAAAAGTGTTATAGATGCAGACCTAAATCATTTCTTGCAATGGGCCATGATAAGCCATCCAGTGTAAGGGAACTGCCGTACTTCAAGCCTGCACAATCTTGTGTGAGAAGTTCCAACACCTTTCCTTCCATAACAAGGGCATTCAGCCCAAAAAAACTTACTTTGTCAGAAATCACCTTTTGAGGAACAATAAATGTCACTAATGGACTCAATTACAAGCTTATTGCAGTGAGTGTTCCAATTTTTTTTGTGTATCAGTTTGATACAAGTCAGATTTAAAAACAGAAACGCTGCAGCTTCGGAATGAGCGCTTGCATGCAAGGAGATTCCATCTTTTCTAAAATTGCCTAAGGCATACAAAAAATAAACATGCTGCCATAAATATTTCCTTTCTGCTTATCACTGTTCATCTAGAAAAACAGAGCAGAAGGAAACCCACTTTTTTAAAAAAAAAGCAGGTTTAATTATGGTCTGTGTTCTAGCAGCAGACATTGTGACGTAAAAACTCACCTGTAGTAAGTTACTACAGTTGAGAAGTAAGTAACGTATTTATTACAGGCGACAAGGTGTGTTACAAGTCGCCTTTAATAAGAAAATTAGAGACTGTTTTTTATAGAGAAAATGCAGGATCCCATGTATTATAAATGAATGCCAAATAATATATAACCCTCCTGGCCCTTACTAATATTAATGCCATAACATGCAGCCAATTATAATATAGGATAGCGCTGAATCACGGGGAAACTTTGTTGCACTGTTTTTTACTCAGAGCATTTTTACAAAGCATTTTAAAACAGTTCAAATTGTATTCTTTTTTCACTCTAGTGTATTAAATAAATCTTAGGCCTTTTTATCAGGACCTTTTTAACAAAGGAGGGAGGGCGGGGAATCCTAGAGCATTCTTTTGACCCTACTAACCATAGAGTTGACGGAAGGTTGGCACTCTAGTGGATAGTATATATAATGGCAGCTGAATTGCTGGCACCCAGAGGCTGTGCGTAGCGGGTGCGCCGCAAGCGCCCCAAAGGCAAGCCCGTCTGCACCCGTCCGAGCCTGAACGGGACCAGGGGCCTCAAACCCTGGCCAAACCTCCACATATCCAGTAAACTATTCTGCACAGCAACATCTGTCACTTAGGCCTTTACCTAGGTTACAGATATGCACACCCTTTCATTTTGGATAATAACAAAAATTATTGCTCTTCCTGTAGTTATTCTTGGATGGAGCAGGAAAGGCCCAATAAGATAACTGTAAGCCCATTAATGGATAGGGAATGCTGAAAGATGAGATTACTCAATTGTAGATCTCTACCATGTCATAAAACAGAGACCAGACTACTGTTAGAGGAAGAGAAGCCAGATGTTCTGTTTGTCACTGAAATCTGGCTACACAAGAGCGCAGGTCAAGACATTCTGTTGGCCCTACCAGTGGGTTACCACATTTGTAGACTAGACCAGGTTGGCGGAATCGCCATCATCTTAAAAGATACATTTAGATGTCTAGCCATTCCTTTGCCAATCCCTGACTGTGAAAACTTCCTGTTTTTCATAACGCTATCTCCCACCTGCACTTTGACTGGGGTTTTAATCCATAGACCTCCTGGCTCTTGTACTAAATTCATTGAAGCCTTACTGGATGTACTAGCCAGCCTGGCGGTCGAAAAAAGCTATAACACAATCCAAGGAGATTTTAACATACACCTAGATGAGACTAATAATCTAGTTATCGAAAGATGAATACAGGACTTGGAGGCCATTCAGCTAATACAAAAAGTAGGTGCACCCACATATGTGAAAGGACATCTCATGAATCCAATTTTCAGTAATTATTCAAAGATTCAGATTAATTTGTACTCCCCTTTAACATGGACAGATCCTTATTTTATTCCATTCCCGCTAGAGAATTTTTCGGCAAGAACAGTAACCAATTCCTCCTTAAGATTTGATTGCAGGTAGGCTAAGCTCTCACCCAGTAATTGGATGGCAGCCCTGGATGCCACTTCTCCAATACTAGGGGACAATTCTGCAGTAGGAAGCGTGGATTGTGCAAGCTCTAGATGGATGTATTCCAGTGTCCAAGATCATTCAAAGACTAAACACCAAAAGGGTCCGATGGTTTAATATCCACCTTGCCTCTCTGAGAAAAAAACTGTAAGAAACTTGAGAGGAGATGGAGGAAATCCTTTGAATTGCAGCTAAAAACAGATTACAAATCTGCCATTAAGCACTACCACCGTGAAATTAAAAAGGCAGAGGTCTCTTAATATGAGGAGAAAATCAGTCAGGCTTCAAATTCCCCAAAGGAATTGTTCAAGATAGTTAAATCCCTTACTACTTTTGATCAGGGTACTACCCTTCCAACGTTCATAGTGGCTTGGTGCAATGAGTTAGCGATCTATTTCCAGAAAAAGGTCACAGACGTCTATGAATCACTACTACGTAATCTAGCCCAACCTTTGCTTCAAATAGCTAATTCTTGGCCTACCCGGCCTCAACGCAATTGACATCTTCCAGCCATCAATGAGGAGGGTGTTCTTCCATTTATGCTCAAGGTTAAATCTGGTTCAAGTTTAGACCCAGCCGCAGCATATTTTGACCAAGCCTCTGCAAGTGCTACTTCCAATCATAGTTGAGGTGTTTAACCTTTCACTCGCATCGGCGTAGTTCCAAAGAAATGGAAACATGCAATATTTAGACCCCTGTTGAAGAAACCCCACTTAGACCCTTCCGTGCCGTGCAACTAATGACCGATATCCTTTCTGCCTGCTTTGGGAAAGATCCAAGAGAAACATGTTAATCAAATGCTCTCAAGCTTCCTCGAAGACAACTAGGGCCAGATGTAGCAAGAAATGCTTTTGCGACTCAGAAATTACGACTCGCAATTTCCGAGTCGCAAAAGCATATGCAGAATGGTGTCTCAGACACCTTCTGCGAGTCGCTATGGGGTCGCAAAGACCCACCTCATTAATATTAATGAGGTGGGTCGCATTTTGCGACCCCATAGCGAGTCCCTGCACTCACAAGGATGGTGGCCTGCTGAAGACAGCAGACCTCCATGTCTGTGACTGATTTTTAAATAAATCAGTTTTTAAATTTATTTTGCAGCCCGTTTTCCTTAAAGGAAAACGAGTTGCAAAATAAAAAAAATAACGAAACCATTTGGTTTCAGTTTTTCAGAGTAGGCAGTGGTCCATTGGACCACTGCCTGCTCTGAAAAACCCATTTTGGCAACATTCACAAAGGGGAAGGGGTCCCATGGGGACCCCTTCCCTTTTGCGAATGGGTTACCACCAGTGTGACACTGGTGGTAACTGCAAATTGCTTTGCGACCGCATTCGCGGTCACAAAGCAATTTAGCATAGCGATGCGAGTCGCAAATAGGAAGGGGACACCCCTTCCTATTTGCGAGTCGCATTCACAATTTGCGAATCGGTACCGACTCGCAAATTGTGAATGAGCTTCGCATTCGGCATTTTGCATGGCGCAAACTGCGATTTTTGGAGTTTGCACCATGCAAAATGCATGCTACATCTGGCCCCTAGTGTCTAAACCCCAAGCAAATATGTTTTCGGGCACAGCACGGAGTCTGCTCTTTTAGCAGTCAAGGAGATGTTTAATGTTATACTTGATCAGGGAGTATCAATCATTTTACTGGACCTAGGTGAGGCTTTTGATACAGTGGATCATATGATCTTGATCAAAAGAATTTACAAAATAGGAGTCCAAGATAAGGCGCTGGAATGGCTCACTTCTTTTGTAAGGGAGAGAACTTTTGAAATTATGGAAAATTCATGCTTCTCAGTCGTGATGTCACTAAAGTGTGGCGTTCCACACGGTTCGGCACTTAGCCCCACCCTTTTTACTCTATATGCGACCTATGGTGGACATCGTCCAGGAGTGTGGGCTGTCTAGACTCCTATGTAGACGATACCCAATTAGTGGTATCTTTTGCTAAGGGCTCGAATCTGAAGCATCACCAACTAGCTCTCTGCCTAGAAAAAGTTGCTAAATGGATGGTGAATTGTTGCCTAAAACTAATAGGTGACACGACTAAGTTAATGATCCTGTGCCAGTGATTAGCTGAGCAAACTATTTGGGAATTCCTCCTGTTCCCAATTCCCCTATAAAGAATCTTGGGATGTAGCCTGACAAAGCCTTAGTTATTGACGCCCAAGCAAACATGTTTGCTGCCATTTGCTTCAGGCTACTAAGAACTATTTGTACGATTCTGGATCTTGTCCCCGAGTATTCCAGAAGAATTGTGGTACAATCCCTGGTGATATCTGTAGTAAGCGGGTTCTGGTTGTAATACCTTCTACTTTTTTTGACTGATGTCAGTATGTCTTGGATTAAAGTGCACTGGGTTCCTGCTAACCAGAGCTTAGTGCCAGTGCTCTCTCCCCTAAATTTGGTTGCTGGTACATTTTCTACAACCACAACTGGCATACTGGTGCACCTATGTAAGTCCCTAGTATATGGTAGTTAGGTACCAATAGTACTGGTACACCAGGGGTCTTCCATCCCTTGAGCTGCAGCATGTATTTTGCCACCCCAGGGATCCTATGCAAATTGTGTTTCCAGGCCTTCCATTTAAGCCTGTGTCAAATGGTGCATGCACCCTTTGACCACAGATGTAAGGCTTGCTCTATATCCAGGTCACTGCACTTATACACTGTAAGCTCTTTAGCCCAATGGCAGGGTGAATGTCCCTAAGCGTAAGGGTACCCCTGCAAGAGCAGGGTGCCCCTACAGACCCCACGCCCCATTTCCTGGGCTCTGTAAGTGTGGAAAAGCCATCCTAAAGTGTGTAGTGGACACTGGTCAACACAAGTGGTCCAACTACATAATGGCTTTTCCAAACCTAAGCATGTTCGGTAACAAACAGGTTGGAATCATGCAACTAGACCGTTTCCATTGCTAGTTGTATGTTACCATGTCCTCTGGCGGTTCCTTAGAGGATCCTCCACTTTTGCCTGTGCAACCTTACAGAGTCTAGCTGCCAGCCCACGCAGTTGACCCCAGAAACTGTTCTGTCCTCCTGCTGGTGAGCCTGGCTCCAGCCGGAGAGGCAGTACAAAGGATTTCATGCAAGGGAGAGGTGTGACCACCTCCCCCTGTGTATCAGGTGTCTAAGGGCTGGGATTGGGTGGGCTCTGAGCGCCACCAGACTGCTTTGAAGGGCACATTTGGTTCCCTCCTTGCATAATCCAGGCTGCACTATTTCAGGAACCCCTGGCTCCCACTCTGGTGCGAAACTGCACAAAGTATAGGGGAGTGACCACCCCATGTCCAGCTTCTCCCCCCGGGGGGTTGCACAGAGCTCTGCCAGGTGGCCACATGATTCTGCTATCTTGGAAACAAGATGGGCATAGGTCCCTGGGAGCATCTGACTGGTTAAGCCAGGTAGATGACATCCCTGACCCCCTCTGATAGGTGGGTCACTTCGGAGGGTGACCAACCCCCTTTTATGGTTACTTAAGGGCTCCCCCATGGCTGGGTGCTCCAATTCATCGAGAAAGACTCTCCAAGGAACTCTCAGGAAGACATCTTCTGCTCCTGGCCTCTGGAACTGCTGCTGGTCTGTTTTGGAACCGAAACACGTCTGCTTCTGGTGGGAAGACTCCCATTGCAGCATTATTTCTCTGGATCCTGCAAGAATTCAGGCTGGCTGGTCACTGACCCTCCTGAAATCTGGAAAACTCCTGGGATCTTCAGCAGCTCCTGGATCCTGCAGCTTGACTTCTTCCTCCACAGACTTCCACAAACTTCAACTCCAGGAGGCTGGGCATTGCCACCTGTACCACCTGGGCACCTCCAAGGGTGCTGGACTCTGTCCCCTTCCTTGCCAGGTTCTCAATTTCCGGAATCCGTCCCTAGGTTCTACCGGCCTGGTCCATGGGTCGTGACAGAAGCCGGACAATCCGAGGCATCCACTGACTTTAGGGAGAGTCCCTTCTCCCCTCTGCATCCGGATCCCCCCGGGTAGGTACTCCTGTCTTCTGGGTATCCTCGGGTGGGGGCACTCTCCAACCTTCCCCTTGTCTGTTGGATTTCTTGGGGTCCACTAGGAAGGGTCCAGAATCACATGAACACTAACCACTACTCCCTGTGTTAATAAATGGGATGACTGGGTAGGCAGCTACCTTGCACCTGGTTGCTGGGGACAATTATCATAGTTACCTCTGGTGTTTTCATCTACCCCTAGCCCCTAGCTAACTACCACACTTGCCTTGGATGGGTTCACTATTTCATATTCCACTTTCTTAGTATATGATTTGGTCCTTCACAGGACCCTGTACATTTTATGCTATTTCTGTTGGTTATTTTGTGTATATATTGTGTGTAGCTATCTCCAAAGGGAGATATACCAATGCTAGTCTAGTAGTAGTGCTGTAATAAATAATCTTTTATTTTTGCAACACTTGTGTGGTTCTGTGAGTTACTGTCTGACTACTGTGGTATTGCAAGTGCTTTACATTCCTTCTGGATAGGGTTCAGCTGCTGACCTCACTTACTCCTAGAAAGTTTTTGCTATCTGGGCATCTATTCACTATCACTAAGGGTTGCCTGGACTCAGTATAGGGTGCCACACCATAGGTGTAAACCATAACCTGAGCCAGCCTGCTACAATATCCTGCCTAGGCGATGGCAATTCACTTTACCTCAGCTTGCCAAACTATGTCACAAACATTGCAGGTAGCCCAAAATGCAGCCACCAGATTTCTTCTTAAAATTCCAAGATCTGAATCAGTGAAAGAGGTCCTGAGAATGTTACATTGGTTGCCTATCAATTAAAGAATTAAATTTGAATCCCTATGTTTGGCAATAAAGACCTCAATCTCAAGGGCCCTCCCAAGATTAGAGGACTCCTCTCTCCATCTCTCTACCAACTAGATCCCTACTTTCCGCGCATGGCCGCTTACTGAGGACTCCAAGAATCCAGAGGGCCTGATGGGGAGGCAGATCATTCACATACCTGGTTTCCAAACTCTGGAATTCTTTGGCCCCCAAGTTAAGACACCTGGATGATGAACAATGTTTCAGGAAAATGCTCAAAGCCTGGCTTTTTCCACAATAAACTCATGCAATAGTTTTCCTGCACTGTTCCTTGTTGTTCAGCTTACTCTCTTCCCCTAATCCTGGGTAGCATTAGGGTATCCATGCACTTTATAAATACATAAACATAAACATAAATGGGCTGCATAATAACTGCCTTGTACCGTGTGACCCTCTTGCACTCACATGCAACAGAACTCCTAATGGTCAAGTCCATCACTTACTACTGTACCAGTTCCCAGACATAAACCACTCATCACCATCTGAACAGGCATGGAATACTAGAAGAGATCTGTCACATACCACTCATAGTTCGCTCAACTAGCTACATACTATGACCATTTCTTGATATCTCACAATAACAATCATATATGGGACAAACGTATCAACATCCATCCCATCATCAGATCTCTCCACTGTCTCTCCCTTCACATTATGCCTGCTCAGAATGGACTACCTAATGAAGTAACCAGCTTAGTGAACTGCAATCAGAAGAAATTCTATGGAAGGCCCTGCAGAACTGTAAAAAGCTGCTAGTTTTATGGAAACAAAAAACTACAGGCACATCTCTCAAGCTTCTTTATCCATCACACTGTTCAGGGCTGCATGCCATAACACGATAAACACACCTCAGTGGTCATCACTCAGGATATGGAAACACTTCCCACAAAGGAACAAAACAAAGACAACAACCTCCCAACCACACATTCTACATGCTACCTATGCAGACAAGTGCTTCACAAAAGAGGTAGTAAGTGCTATGTAAAAGTTACAATTTCAGCTTCAGTGATGTGTTGAAGATGGACATCTCTGCAGGGTCTCACACTACTCCTTAAAACTTTTCAAAATGTTTCGTTTTGATACTAGAGTTGTTTTAGTATTTTATAGGTACCCAGTGCACTAACTCTGTTCATAGATACCATGGCTTTTGGATCTCAGAAAAGCACAGTCCAATATAAACTCCTAACCCTAGTTTGCAAATGTATACAAGGATCCTTCTCTACCAGTTAAACATAGATCACATCCTAGGTTATCCTTAAATTAGGTATGGGTAAAATCTTCTTTAAGGTGACGCCAGCTTGAGTAATATCTGTAAGTTTGCATTGCAATTTGTGAGAAATTGGGTTACTGGTTGGGGGGAGGGGGAAGAAACTCCCCTCAAGCAGCAACCACAATTCCTGTCAGGATGAAGCACAAGCAAACCCTAAATTCATCCATGCCTTGGAGTCACTCTGGGAGTCCTGGATTCAGGTGCAGGTCTGATTCAGGCAGGAGGGCAGCAGGGCAACAATCCAGCAAGGCAGCAGCTCAGCAGTGGCAGTCCTTTCAGCAGCACAGCAGTCCTTCTTCCTGACAGAGTGTCCACAGGTCCAGAGTTGTACTGACGAGTTAGTGTCTGAGGTCAAATATTTATACCAGGTGCTTCCTTTGAAGTAGAATAAGCTTCTAGAGGTTTCCTTTTGAAGTGCACAGGTATCCCGCCTCCCTTGCCCTGGTTCCAGACTAAGGCGGTCATTCCGACCGTGGCGGTCGGCGGTGAAGCGGCGGTAAGACCGCCAACAGACTGGCGGTCTTTTTTCATAGATTCTGACACCGCCATGGCCAGCCGCCGCTTCACCGTTCCGACTGCCACGGCGGTAACGACCGCCGGGCTGGAGACCTGGGTCTCCAGCCCGGTGGTCGTCACATACCGCCGGCGGAATTCCGACCCGCCTGACCCTGGCTTACCGCCATGGATTTCATGCGGTTTGGGACCGCCATTAAATCCATGGCGGTAAGCACTATCAGTGCCAGAAAATCCCTTCCCTGGCACTGATAGGGGTCTCCCCCACCCCCTACCCCCACCACGACATCCTCCCCTACCCCCCCACCACCCCTGCCACCCCCAAAAGGTTGCAGGACCCCCCTCCCCACCCCGATCCCCAACATATACACACACATACACACATACACGCACGCATACATGCACGCATTCATGCACATACACCCCCCCGCATTCATGCACGCACTCAACCGCCCCCTCCACATACACACACGCACACCCCCATGCACGCACACAACTCACAACACTCCCCCACCCCCCTTCCCTAACGGACGATCACCTTACCTGTTCCGGTGATCCTCCGGGAGGGAACGGGACCCATGGGGGCAGCACCGCCGACACCGCCACGCCAACAGAACACCGCCACAGCGAATCACAAGTCGTGATTCGCTGGGCGGTGCTCTGTTGGCGTGGCGGTGGAGGTGGAGCTACCTCCACTTCCCCACCTGCCGCCAGTATGGCTGTTGGCGGCTCTTCGTCCGGAAACGGGCGGAGCGCTGCCAACGGTCGTAATGGCCTGTGCGGAAGACCGCCAGCACTGGCGGTCTTCCGTACGGCGGTCCCTCGGCGGTCTCTTGGAAAGACCGCCGAGGTCAGAATGACCGCCTAAGTATACAGGGTATGCAGCCCTTTGTGTTGAGGCAGGACACAGCCTATTCAAGTTTAAGCAGGGCTGTGCTCAGTTCTGCCATACTGCCAATGATGGCTCCGCCAGACACACCTAAGCTTTCTACTGTGTGTGGCTGTCTAGGAGGAATACATAAAGCCCAAATGACAGCTAAACAATAATGTGACCCAGAGGCAGGCAGCAGGAACTAAACTGCTAAGGCAGGAGAATGCCAACTTTCTAAAAGTGGAATTTCTAAAACTGTAATAAAAAATCTGTCTTCAACAAAAGAGAGATGTTTTCAGTACAATTCGAAAGATACCCAACATGAACTGGTTACCTGTTCCTATTTAGAAGTATACCTTTTTAAATGTAATGAAGGAACTCCAATGTTATCCTATGGGAGAGGTAGGGCTTGCAATAGTAAAAACAAATTCAGGAGATTTTCACCATCAAGGCATGTAAACTTAAAAGTACATGTCCTACTTTTTAAATACACTGCACCCTTCCCTCTGGGCTGTCTATCGCCTGCCCTAGGAGTGACTTATATGTATTAAAAAGGAAGACTTGGGCTTGGCAAAAGTTTTATTCTGCCAGGTCGACATGGTAGTTTAAAACTGTACACCCAGGCTGCAATGGCAGGTCTGAGACAGGTTGAAGGGCTGCCTACGTGGGTGGCACAATCATGGTTGCAGGCTCACTAACAGCATTTAATTTACTGGGCACAGGTAGTGCCACTTTACTTAGGACTTATAAGAAAATTAAATATACCATTTGGGTATGAACCAATATTATCATGATTTAAGGAGAGAGCACAAGCACTTTAGCACTGGTTAGCAGTAGTAAAGTGTGCAGAGTCCTAGAAGCCAACAAAAACAGATTCAAGAAACGTAGTGTAAAGGCAAACAATTTGGGGATAACCCTGCAGAAACGGTAAAGTCCAACATGCTTGTTAAGTGAAATTCCCCAAATCCTGCTATTATGCCACAATTACATGCCATTCAAGGCAACAAATTAAGCACACAGCCAGAGTACGAGTGGCTGCTGTTGTATTGTATTTCAGCATTTATACAGGGCTTATTAACTCATGTGGCGTGCTGAAGTGCTTGCCTACATGAGTAGCATCCTACACCATTTAGAATGTGTGGATATAAGGATGTTGTCTTTGCTTTGATCATATGTGGGAAGTGTTTCCATGTCATATGTACTGACTATGTGGTGAGATTATCATGTTATGGGACATAGTGTGAGAAGTGAGTTGGATGATGATGTGTGAGAGACAGATGGGCAGTTTTATGATTTTGGTATGCTGGTAGCTTTAAACACTTCTGCAGGTTCATTTATGATATTTCACATGATATAGCCTGCTTAGTGCAATTGGTTGTTCAATCTGAGATTCTGAATATAGTTGTGATCCTGAGCTGGCATGGTTGGAGGGAGAGATACATTGAGAGATCTGCTGGGATGGATATATTTATTAACATCTCTTAATTGAGTGTGATTTTGAGATGTAAAGAAGTGGTCTGATTATGTAGATATTTGGGACTGCAGTTGTCGACTATATGAACCCCTTCGCTGCCAGGCCTTTTCTCCCTCAGGTGCCAGGCCTATTTGTGGCAGTGTGCTCTTAGGCCCTCAAAACTTTTTGTCCACATAAGCTACCCATGCCAAATCTGTGTCCTTTTTTTCCAACATCCTAGGGATTCTAGAGGTTCCCAGACTTTGTGGGTTCCCCTGAAGGAGACCAAGAAATTAGCCAAAATACAGTAAAACGTTTGTTTTTTAAAAAGAAATTGGAAAAAGGGCTGCAGAAGAAGGCTTGTGGTTTTTGCCCTGAAACTGGCATCAACAAAGGGTTTGCAGTGCTAAAATCACCAGCTTCCCAGCTTTCAGGAACAGGCAGACTTGAATCAGAAAACCCAATTTTTCAACACAATTATGGCATTTTACTGGGACATACGCCATTTTTACGATTTTCTGCGCTTTCAGCCTCCTTCCAGTCAGTGACAGAAATGGGTGTGAAACCAATGCTGGATCCCAGAAACCTAAATATTTCTGAAAAGTAGACAAAATTCTGAATTCAGCAATGGGTAATTTGTGTAGATCCTACAAGAGTTTCCTACATAAAATAACAACTGAAATAAAAATATAAAAATTTAGGTAAAAAACAGCCATTTTTCTCTACGTTTTACTCTGTAACTTTATCCTGCAATGTCAGATTTTTGAAAGCAATATACTGTTACGTCTGCTGGACTCTTCTGGTTGCGGGGATGTATAGGGCTTGTAGGTTCATCAAGAACCGTATGTACCCAGAGCAAATAAATGAGCTGCACCTTGCAGTTGGTTTTCATTCTATACCGGGTATACAGCAATTAATTTGCTGAAATATAAAGAGTCAAAAATAGGTATCAAGAAAACCTTTGTATTTCCAAAATGGGCAAAAGATAAGGTGTTGAGGAGCAGTGGTTATTTGCACATCTCTGGATTCTGGGGTGCCCATGCTAGCATGTGAATGACAGGGCATTTCTCAAATAAATGTCTTTTTTACACACTCTTTTATATTTGGAAGGAACAAATGTAGAGAAATACAAGGGGCAATAACACTTGTTTCGTTATTTTATGTTCCCCCAAAGTCTCCTGATAAAAATGGTAGCTCACTTGTGCGGGTAGGCTTAGTGCCCACGACAGGAAATGCCCCAAAACACAAAGTGGACACATCAACTTTTCCCAAAGAAAACAGCGGTGTTTTTGCAACGTGCCTACCTGTGGAGTTTGGCCTCTAGCTCAGCCGGCACCTAGGGAAACCTACCAAACCTGTGCATTTTTTAAAACTAGAGACCTAGGGGAATCCAAGATGGGGTAACTTGTGGGGCTTTCACCAGGTTCTGTTACCCAGAATCCTTTGCAAACCTCAAAATTTGGCTAAAAAACACTTTTTCCTCACATTTCGGTGACAGAAAGTTCTGTAATCTGAGAGGCGCCACAAATTTCCTTCCACCCATCGTTCCCCCAAGTCTCCCGATAAAAATGGTACCTCATTTGTGTGGGTAGGCCTAGTGCCCGCGACAGGAAATGCCCCAAAACACTATCTGGACACATCGCATTTTCTCAAAGAAAACAGAGGTGTTTTTTGCAAAGTGCCTACCTGTGGATTTCGGCCTCTAGCTCAGCCGGCACCAAAACACTATCTGGACACATCAAAATTATCAAATAGAAAACTACCTGTTTTTGCGGGTGCACCTGCGTTTTTGGTCCTGGGCTCAGCAGCCATCTATGGAAACCTACCAAATCCAGACATTTCTGAACACTAGACACCCTAGGGATTCAAGGGAGGTGTGACTTGCGTGGATCCCCCAATGTTTTCTTACCCAGAATCCTCAGCAAACCTCAAATTTAGCAAAAAAAATCACATTTTCCCACATTTCTGTGTGGGATCACTGCACCGGGCCACATTTCCTACCACCCAACGTTCCCCTTAGTCTCCCGGTAAAAATTATACCTCACTTGTGTAGGTGGGCCAAGTGTTTGTGACAGGGAAGAGCCAAAAACACGTTGAAATTGAGGGGGAACCAAAGTGGGTCCAAAAGGGCAGTTTGAAACAAAACATTTTTAGGCTGACAAGTGCAGCAGAAATTTTATTGGTATAGATAAGACAATGCTGGGTGGTAGGAATTTTGTGGATTCCTGCAGATTCCGGACGGTTCCATCACAAAAATGTGGGAAAAATGTGTGCTTTCCAGCAAAGTTGCAGGTTTGCAGGGCATTGTGGGTAAGGAAATGGTGTGGGGTGTATGTGAAGCACACCACCCTGGAATCAACTAGATGTTTAGTTTTCAGATGTGTCTAGGTCTTGTGGATTTTTCTACATGGCAGCGTCCCAAAGTAAAAAAAAGTGCAGCCCTCACCATTCCAAGTGGGACGATTTTGAGAGTTACCAAGCTCTCATGGCCCAAATGTAAAACAAAAACCAAAAAAATCAAATGTCCTCTTGCTTGCCATGGGATAAGATGTTTTAGTGTGCGGGGGAGAGCTGAATGACTGTTCGCCCCTTCAGTTCAGGTGAGGGCATAACCAGGCTCATACTGGTTGGTAGTGAGAGAGTGTAGTTTATCTAATCTGTATTAACATGAAATGTTTATGAACTAATGTATAATAATGCCAGGTAGAAACTGTATTAGTGTATTTTGCTAAAACGTGCGCTTGAAATGTGACCACTGGGAGTGGCCGCCAATGTATACGAGGACAAAATGACTAATGTTGATAAAATATGATATTAAAGAATGTTTTTATACTAATTATTAATGATTATGTTATTAAAAGTTTTGCTAAATAAATCTTGTAGGCCTTAAGTTAGCATGAGCCGAAGCTTAGCTGCCTGACTCTCATATTAAATGTGTTTATCTAACGTGCAGTGTGCTGACTCACAAAAGGACATGAACTCTTCTTTTTTCCTTCAAACTAGAAGCTGAATGTAACTATAGTGGATCCGTTCTCATGAAATTCATACTGCTTGTAGAAATGTAATAACTAAAACGCGACACTGTAGATTAGTATAATGTACAAGGTCGTTTAAACCGGTACAGACAATGGAGCTACTGACCAAAAGGTGTGCAAAGAATTACAGAAGGATTAAATCATACCGGACGTGCTACCTCTGAAGACGTCAATCATATGGACCAATAAAATGCTTTTGAAATGCTTGTGCTTGTGGGGTGACAAATTTGATGAGCTAATTCAAAGTTAATTGGGTAGAGATAGTGGGGTGCAGCCCCTTAGCCAATTAGATTTTGGGGAATGTACAATGAAAAAGGGATTAAAACCCATGACACGGGGAGCCATTTAGATTGGTTAGGGAATGCTATTGATTTTATCCAGAAACTCTGTCACTCTGTTTGGTGACTTATTTTGGTTTTGCTTAAAACCATTCTTTTCCTTAGATTGCCCATTTACACTTTGCCACCTTATGAGGGAAGTGCCCCTTTTTGCCCCAGAGCTGAGTTTTGACTGATGGCGAATCGACTGATGTCCTGAAGACGAAGACCGAACCTGAGTGCTGACCCAAACCTTGGAGGGTAACTATGACAATGAAATTGTGATTTGTCTGTTTGCTTTTCCTTTCTAGGTACCAACTGCTTATTTTGACAGAGACCTAGCCAGATGTCTTCCAAATTGATGTTCTAAATTGTTTTGCATGAAGCCCAACATGCCAATGCTAATCAGTGGTTAGGACAGGTGTTCACTAAACTGACGCAAATAGACAAACAACCGAATCTATACTTTGTTGAACTGACGCGTTGATGACACTCTGCTGAAATCAATCTATGTTGACACTGTGTTATGTTTTATTAATTGCTTACCTTGCTTTGATAAAGTCTTATTCGAGTTGCCAAATTATGACAATGTTATTGAGTGTATTGGTTTTAAGATTGACACACCTGCTTTTAGAATTGTAATCAATATGGAATAAAGCTCATAAACTTCTACTAAACTGGTGTGGTTATTCACGACTGCAAGGTCATGGTGGTGTCTTGAGTTGATTAATGTCTTTGACTAAAGTGAAATGCATTGTTGTAATAAATATTGATGACATTACTGACGTATTGATTGACATATTGATTAGCTATCTCGTCCTAAGGTGTCTCTCAACTGGGTCAAAAGATTCATTGGCCTAAAACGAGTCCTGATGTGTAATAAATTATCATAAAGGGACGCGTTAGCAGTAGTCACCATCCCACTTTTTTGTATTTTTTTTATTTTATGGCATCTAGTAGACTTTCTGCCCCCGGGGTGTGGATCGGTGTAATTGCCCCATCTGCCAACTAGGGGGCAAAACAACTTTGGCCCCATTTATTTGGGGTGGGGGTATGGCCATAACCCCACCCTCTTATTTTGAAAAAAGAAAATCTTCCCCGGACTCTGGTGAGCTTTCTGCCCCCTTGGGGGCAGATGGGCCTTCTAAAAATAGGCCGATCTGCCCCCAAGGGGGGCAGAGATGGCCTAAATACAATTTGCCCCCCAGGGGAGCAACCCTTGCCTAAGGGGTCGTTCCCCATACATAAAAACATAAAGTAAGTCAAATATATATATATATCCCTGGTGTCTAGAGTTTTCTGCCCCCCCGGAGGCAGATCGGCCTAATTATATTATGCCTCCGGGGGGGGGGGCAGAAATGGCCTAAAAATAATATGGCCCCCTAGGAAGCGACCCTTGCCCAAGGGGCCGCTCCCTTTATTAGAAAACACACAAAAAAATTCCCTGGTGTCTAGTAGGCATTTCTGCCCTTCCTGGGGGGAGATCGGCCTAATTATATTAGGCTCATCTGCCCCCGGGGGGATAAATGGCCTAAACACAATTTGGCCCCCAGGGAGCGACCCTTGCCTAAGGGGTCGCTCCCTGCACATGAAAGAAAAAAAACAAACAAAAAAAATTCCCTGGTGTCTAGTGGGCATTTCTGACCCCCCTGGGGGCAGATCGGCCTAATAATATTAGGCCGATCTGCCCCCAGGGGGGGGCAGAAAGGGCCCAAAAATAATATGGCACCCTAGGGGGCGACCCTTGCCCAAGGGGCCGCTCCCTTTATTAGGAAACACCCAAAACAATTCCCTGGTGTCTAGTAGCCATTTCTGCCCTCCCTGGGAGCAGATCAGCCTAATTATATTAGGCTGATCTACCCCCGGGGGGCATAAATGGCTAAACACATTTGGCCCCCCAGGGAGCGACCCTTGCCTAAGGGGTCGCTCCCTGCACATGAAAGAACAAAAAAAAAATTCCCTGGTGTCTAGTAGGCATTTCTGCCCCCAGGGGGGCAGAAAGGGCCCAAAAATAATATGGCCCCCTAGGGAGCAACCCTTGCCCAAGGGGCCGCTCCCTTTATTTGAAAACACACAAAAAAAAATCCCTGGTGTCTAGTGCACAATTCTGCCCCTCCCGGGGGCAGATCGGCCTAATTTTATTAGGGCAGGAATGGCCTAAACACAATTTGGCCCCCTCAGGGAGCGACCCTTGGCCTAAGGAGTCGCTCCCTGCACATAAAAGAAAAAAACAACAACAACAAAAAAAACAATTCCCTGGTGTCTAGTGGGCATTTCTGCCTCCCCCCGGGGAGTGTGTGTGTGGGGCTCACGGGGGAAGCGCTAGCGCTTCCCCCGTGGGCACGGTGCAGGACGAGGTGGTCTCGTCCCAGGCACATGGGAACCATGTGCTGGGACGAGACCACCTCGTCCAAGGCACCGTAGAGGTTAAAGCCCTCCAAATTGTCCAGCAACTTGTGACAGAACTCTTTAGTTATTCTATGCTTGTTCATTTGGTGATGGCTGTTTCTTTGGCTGTACAGTGGTAGTGAACAACACTCATAGCAGATATGTCATGTGATTTTGAAAGGTAAAAGAAAAAATGTGTTGCTGAAAACTGTATATCATAGTTTTAATATTATTGTGAGTTAGATATGCAAGTACATAGCAATATAATGTCACACCGACCATAGGTCAGTCCTTCTTGTATATTGAAAGCAGTTGGCTGGTTGAGTTGTTTCCAAGTCTTGGGCTGTAAGCTGAGTATTGGGCTTGAGGGTGCAACTATTTTATGGATCTGGTGGAATGTGGATCATGCAGTTATCTAGGACATAACCATGTTTTGAACTGTCTTTGGAAACTCCTGGACATAGCACACTTCAATCTCTTTGGTAGTTTCATGACAGCTCTGTCTTCCTGAGGGGAAGGGGGTCAGTGCAGAGGACCCTTATTCCCCTTCTATGATGAGGTAGGTTTTATATTGTTGTTAGAAACATACATCTATTTCAATAATTCCATTAATATGGCACACATGGACCAATCAGAGTGCTAGCAGTACAAATCTGAAATCTGTTTGCTGTGTCTGTGGATACTGCATTATTCTTTTAGCACAAAATGGAAGCAGGAATGCATTTCATTCTAAAACACAGCGCCAAATGCTGGTTTTGTATTTCATGTAATTATGTGTAATTTTGTGCAATTCTTAGATAAATGTGGAAGTAGAGCGTGGGCTGAAGCTGGACAGCCTTCATATGGCTGGAAGGTAAATGGCAATATACAGTTTGGAGTAACCTAGAGTTTCATGAAAATGCCCCGTACTTTTTGTTATGACCTAGTGCATGAAGATTCCAACTCCGACCTTCCACCATTTATGCATTTATATAAGAGATGGATGTGATCTAACCCGTCTACTGCATTCAACATAGTTTTACCTGCCACCGCTCAATTAAAGACCCTAAAAATAAAAGAGACATTGCACTTAATGCCCTGAAGAAATGATGTACTAATGACTATTAAACAAATGGTGATTTAAATTGTTAACCAACAACAAAATTAAGAAAAAGAGTACTGGTTTAACAGTGAAATATATTAATCTTGCCAAAACAAAGACATAATTGTAACTAAATAATCAGTGTCACTATTACTCCTATTTCAAATCAGTATTAAAGTAAATACTTTTAGAACTACCTCATCTATTATGAAGATGTTTAGCCAAGTTTCCTTAACTTCTTTTAAGACATACCCATTAGATTACTTTAAAACCTGGTAAAATGACTGCTCTCACCCAGTGGTGGTAATTCTTTGGCACATTTGGGCAACAATGAGATGTTGATTGCCCAGCCCAGTACAATGCTCACTCTGGAACAATGGTGGTTCTGTTTAACTTGTGGACATTCATGGAATGATCACGACCTCTGGTAAAATGTGGCACTGGACTAACAGCAAATAAAAGTGATGAGCAGAACGACTGAATCAATCTGAGCCATTGGTAATTATTCAGGGCTGCAAACCTGTCTAATATTTTAGGCCACCATGTCACCTCGAGCAGGACCCACCAATATGAAAATAAGACTTAGTCCTTTTCCAATAGGACAAGTCCATCTCACAGTGCCAGGCCAGGTCTTCCCTGAATGAGAACACAAGCAACACCTACTTAGGTCTCGTCACTGAGGGACAGACTCAGGCCCTGATTTAGATATCAGCAGATGGAATACTTTGTCACAAACGTGATGGATATCCTGTCCACCATATTATGAACACCATTGGATATATTGGGATCGTAATACGACAGACAGGATATCTGTCAAGTTTGTGATGAAGTATTCCCCTCCGCCAAGGTCTGAATTAGGCCCTGAGTGTTGTGACACTGTGAGCATTTTGCCTTGCATCAGCACCTACGCTAGGAATGGAAGAACTTCCTGGTATGTGATGGGCAACCATGGTAAGAAGATGCCTATGTTTAGCATAAGCTCCATTCTGGGAGAATGGTGGTCATTCTTGACAATCTGTGCACATCTAAGGCATAGTGGCAGTATGGTGGTAATTCTCTGCATATTGTAGGCATCCACTGCTCAATGGAGTCCAACCTTGGAACAATAGTGGTCCTTCCTGTCATGCTTTGGGCAGTCACGTACTGCAGAATGGTGGTAACTTGTGGCACACTATGAACATCAATAGCACCCACACCTGTTATGATGCTTACCCCTACAGGTACATTAATACCTTTATGAAATAATATGGACAGGCCAAAAGGAAATGTACTGTATCCAAAAGACTGTCCAGTAAATGGTTTTCTCATTCACATACAACAAACTACAAAAAGCAAATCAAGATGTGAACTATCTTGCACAACTGGGATCATTTGAAATAGGACTACGCAGATCATTATCAATTACATGGGGTTGTATGACACAACCATGCATGCAAAAACAACGCATGCCTGAACAACTCGGTCAGAACCACAACCGCGTCTTCACCACGCAGGGCTTTACCATGCATGCCATGACAACTAATTTAGTTGTAAAAGCATATGTGGTAAAGAAGTATGCATAGTTAATTCTTCCCCTGCCCTGCACCCTAACATGCCCCTGTACTTAAAATTACCCTGCCCCCCGCCCTAGGCCCTAAACCTAAAGAACTACCCCAACCTCCCCTGCTCTTCAAACTACCCCAAACCATAAATCCACAAAATTCCCTTGACCCCCCCGGCCCTCCTACCCTTAAAATCTACCCACGCCCTGAGCCCTAAAACACAACAGCCATCCACTCCGCCCGTCCCCGTAAAACTACCTCACCCCCCTGCCCTGAGGCCCAAGTCCACAAAACTACCCCTACATCGCCCCACCTCCAAATCTGCCCCAAACCCAACCCCGGCCCTGAGCCCTAAATTCCAAAAACTACCCTGCCCTCAGCACTAAACCCCCCAATGCACCCCTCAATACCTCTCCCACACTCCCCCAACCCCCCACCCCACCTGTGGTCTAAATTTAAAAAACAACCGCGCCCTGAGCCCTAAAAACCCTCCATGAATCCCTAAAAACCGCACCTCCCCAAAAAACTACCTCAACCCCCCTCCCTGGCCTTGAGGCCTAAATCCACTAAACTACCCAAACTCCTCCCCCCGGCACGCCTAACCTTAAATCTAACCCGAATCACGCCCACCCCCCTTACCGGGGGAACTGAGCCCTAACCCCCCTCTCCCACCCCCTAAAAAAGGAAACAAATCCACATCCCTAAAAACAGCCCCAGCCCCACTTACCTCAACTGATCATTCTTTCTGCTTACCCATCCATCCTCCCTGGCCCTGAGTCCTAAACTCCCACATGTACACACTAGAAACCTCGCCCCAGGCCCCCTTACCCTTTAATCTACCCCAACACCTCCCACCTGGCCCTGACTTCTACCAAACTACCCTGCCCCCCACCCTTTTAACCTCCCCAGATCCACCACTCCGCCCTGAGCCCTAAACCCCCCCCATGCTCCCCCAAAATAAAAAAACTCTCCCAGCCCCACTTACCTCGATTGATCAGTCTTCCTGCTCCTTCCTGCTTGCCCGCCCTTCTGGGCAGCTAGACCGCTGCCTGAACAAATAATATGCGGCCTGCCTTAACCACGCAAATGCATAGTTAAGACATATGCATTGATCAGGCAAGCATTGTTTAGCTTGTGTAGTTTAGGCCGTTTCCCATTACAAGGCTCTATTGAAGCACACAGACAGCTGTGTTCAACTGATAACACCTTACACTTCATTTTCAGTCAATTGGAGGCTGCAGCTTCTACCAGATCTGATGACAGCAAACAAAGACCCAGTGAAAAATGGGGCATCTCGGACATTTAAAAAAGAGAGGTGGTGCAAGTGAGGAAGGGTGCTAGGAAGTGTCCCCCTAAATGTTTGCTGCTCTGGGAGCAGGGAATCTGTTGTACTCCATGTGTGGATGGTAGACAATCCCTGAGATTGCAGTCCAGGGGAGATGGGAACAGTAATCAGCCTCTTGCTCTTCCTATGAGCACATGGGTAGGCAAGCTTTGTCCACAAATTATGACTTACTGGTAGAATCTTGCTCATTAGTACCATTCTATAGTAACACCTTAGGTTAGGTTTCGTCTCTTCACCTGATCAGGCCTGAAGCACATTTGGAGTTTGGCTTGCAACCTACCCTATGGACATGCTTGGATGGAAGGGGAGGGTGAGGCCTGCGGTGGAAGCATTTTAGAAGCAAAGAGTTGCCTACTGAAATATGACTCTCAACTTGGAAAACTGGGGATGGAGATGAATGATGGTGGCATTAACGCCCTAGGACTCTTAGATCTCTCTGCGACCTTCAGCGATGTCAATCACTACCTCCTCCTCCTAGAGAGACTTTCTTACAGTGGTATTAGAGATACTGCCCCTTGCTGGAATAAGTCATTTATTTTGAACAACATAATCTATTGCAATCGCCTCAATGGATTCCTGCTCTAGGCCATTTTATCGGGGGAGCACTGCTTAATGAAATCAGATGTGGCCACATCTCGCCAGCATACAAGGGCTTCATGTACCTCTGTGTATTGCCTATAAATAACTGCATCTTGTACACAGAGTAGGTTATAATGGAACACCACTTTCTGGCGGTCAAATTAATAATCCACTATCATTCTCGTATGGTAAGATCATGACACACAGTCACCTTTCGCACAGGGGTAATGTCTGATGCCTGTTCGTCTGTCTGGCAAGCATTGGCAAAGTCAGTAGGTCTCGGCAATCTGAGAGCTATAGAGGATGTCAAAGTCAATGTATTTTAGCCATGTTGAATAGCAGAATGGATGCCGTTCAGCATGGCTGAAAGTCATGTATAAAAGTGCTATGCCCCAGCCTGTGCTGTATTCTGAACTCACATAATTGAAAGCGCGGTACAACTATCAACGCATCTCATTATGTAAGAAATTGGGGCAGCTTTATTTGGTCTTACTGAGCATAAATAAATATTAAATTTGCAATGAGAACAGCCTGCTTAAGTTGTAAATACAATTAATGCTGATGTAAATAACGGAGCAGAAGAAAAAATTACAATAATAATAATTTAACACTTTGTATAAATAAACCAGACTGCCTGAAATGCATAATCGGAGTACTCAAGTTTCAAATAAAATGTTTAAACGTATAAATTGCCACAATCACTGAATAAAATTCTAGTAGCAACAGATTTAAAACCCGTGTTCGTTTTGTTATGTCTAGAGAAACGCATTGTTTTTTGTTAATAGAACCTGCAGCCATGCACGCACAGAATCCATGTGTTAAGGATGCCTTGTTCATGAGTCAGGTAAATTGTTGCAACGTGTGTGGCGAAATGCAAATGTGCCTTAACAGTCATAAGAGAAAATGTGTCACTGGCAGTATTTGAACTGTTGAGGTTCCTCACTCCCATCCGGGCTGCCATAAAAATAGTACACATCGTGATATAACAAAAGCTTTTTTTTAAATTGCCCTATAAACAAATGCATAAATGCATGGTGCTGCATTTCACGGTCATAATACCTTAGGAACGGTTAGTGAATCAATGGCAAGCTTGAAGAGCAATCTAAAATGAAATGTTAATTTGAAATTAAATAATTTACTTCCATATAATGAAAGCATTTTAGCTCGATCGGTGGTGGTAACAGCAAGAACCTTACTGTGCAAGCAACAACAATGTAAACAAAGGAATAATGAGAAAGCCGTACTCTTGAAGCATTGCCCTCGCAGTAGACGTCATAGAAACCAAGTGCCGGGGCATTAAGTCTCAGAAGCTATTCACTGAAAGACGGGCGGCAGCTTGTGCCCACGGGCTACATGAAATAGGCTCCCAGGCATGCTTATTAAGGCGTGGAATCGCCATGAAATGAGAAACATTGAGGGCAGTGAGGGGTAAGAGAAAAACCCGACACAAAAGGGCATGGTTGGGGCGACGGAGGGTGGGAAAAAGCTCCCTTTCCAAGTTTAAACTTGTGAATCATTATGATATAACCGATGCTGAAGAAAATGCTTCATGTTAGATAATGTACCAAGAAGCTAAAACGCTTAGGCTATTTTCCACGTAACAGCCCATGAATTCAGCCCCAATGCAGAAGTGGACTGCCTGTACTTTTGTACTATAAGGTACATCGTGGCCCTACACATTCAAAGATGGTCGCCGACTTCATACACAACCGTAATTAAGATGGGGTCTCCATTAATCTTCCGAAGCAAACATAGCTGCCTGATTAGGCTACACAAGGGGTCTTCAACCTTTTCTGTGGCGAGAGCTAATTCTGATCAGTCAAAATCATCGTGAGGCACCGAAGGCTAAACAGCTCGTGCATTATTACCAGACATCCCCTCCCCATGTCTTGGCTTTAAGCGTAATGTCCTTAGAATCAGATACTGTGGTTTGAACACAATACTTTAACTGGCGACACTATGACCGGGCTGCCATGTATGTCAGTGAGAGTGTGTTCTTTGTGGATGTATGAACATGCACATGCATGCATATTAAATGGGATATGTGTGTATGGGTAACTGAGAGCCTGTGTCCTATGTAATTGTGGCATAGGACATACCCTTTGCCATATGTGGCACCATTACATGTATAACACAAACGTACAACCACGTTTTTTAAATGGGAGAAATTGAAAGTGTTCATAATTTGGAACATTTTTCTGCACTTTAAATTTCTCCCATTAAAAAAATGACTATTTTTCAGTTATAAATATGGCACAGTGTTCTATTGGCCACTGGGAGCAAGAGGCATGCTGTGTGTAAATACAACACTTTGAAAACAAATTGTGAAAATGAAAATGAAAACTTAACTTAATCATAAAATAGCTTTTAATTTTAATTTTCTCAGATTTAAAAGTATTGAGAACCACCTCCAACATTGAGTTGACAAGGACTTTTATTTAAGACTTAAATACCTTAGTGCTTCAATTCTTGACCTCGTGCCTCAACATGTGTTATAAATCTGACTCCAGCACTGCTCCTTATCAGGGTCTGCTAGCTGCTGTCCAGTGATAATAATGTAAAATAAACACAGCCTACCCTTAACTTTAAAAGGAAAAATGTGACCCTCTGCTTATTTAAAAGTGAACTCAAGGGTTTGAGCTACTTTGAAGGGGCCTGGGAGCTACTGGTAGCTTGCAATCAACAGGTTGGAGACACCTGTGCTACACGTTTTGTTGACTGGAGAAACACCTCCGGGCCCGCTCCATTTGGCTGAACTCAACTGTGTACTCCAAGAAGGTCACAATTATAGGCCGTACAAAATATAACCCAGCACAACCCTGCACAGCGGAAATGGAGCAACAGTACAATGGGCCACTTTACAGCTGGAGCAGAGGTGAGCCCAACTGCTTTGGGAGGCATGTTACCAAAATAGATGGGGTTACACAATTACCTAAACCAGATGGTTCCAAAGCCATACAGCATGAGAGGAGCAGAGGTGGAAATCTGAAAATTGGACTGATCGTACTTGTGAAAATCAAAGGATGCCTGTTCTTGTCAAATCCCCCACCAGAGAGCATGATGACCAGATAAACCTAGCATTACCAATATAAATATTCAAGGTGATGTGGACACCTAAAGCAGAATTATGCCCAGTTCGACCATCTCACCTACTAACATAGAAAGGACCCTGTCCTGCCTTTGCTCCTTATGCTGTGACGTTGCTGTGAGACAGAGCTTGTTAAAACACGAGCACTCTTGTGGCATGCTCAAACACAAAGAAAAAAGTAGCTCCTAAAACGAGAGCTGTGGATGGATCCAAGTACTTGGTCCAAGCTCTGGGGGATGGCTAAATTCAAGAAGGGTCATGATGCATGCATGCCATGGACAAGAGGGGACAATGGGTATGAGAGTTATGATGGAGCGAGCAAAATGTAAGTATGTGGGTGGGGTGAATGCCACTGATTGAACACAAGTCTCTTCGACACAGCATATGCATTGTATAGCGAAGACCTAGCAATAAAGCAAAATGACAGTTAAAGTCGGAAAATTAATGCATGCTTATTTAATATTCTAATAATGTATCATATAAAAATACACCAAGAAGAAATAAAGCATAAAACAGAAAATAAATAAAATGCTATCTGCAACTTAGTATTATGCAAAAATGTCAAGTAGGATATCAATAAAAAGACAACAATAGGAAATCAAATGTATTTGAACAATTATAAAAGAAACAATTGAGAGCAGCATCAGTTATTGATCATAAAAGTGCCCAGGGTTCAAAAAGTGAATACATAGTGCCCGTGAAGGACAAGTGCAATGATTACTGACTGAGGGAAAATGTTTTTACCAAGTAATGTTGGATGGTAATTTCATATCTTTACCAGAAAACCTCAAAATACTATGGTATCACTGCTACTGCTGCAGGGCATTACAGTGGAATTTAATGGCAAGGCCTTCATGCGGACAAACTAATATAAGACAATAATCTACAGCCAACATTGTTTCACACTAAGAAATAAAGAAAATGAAACAGGGGCTCAGGAGACTAGAAAGGCAGCACCTATATTAACTCTCAGAAAATAAACTTCACCTCATGGCGCAATGCAAAAAGGATTGTGCCACAAACCCCAGAGGCCAAACAGCAATTCTGCTCAAACATGGTTAACAGCAAAGCACTCAATAAGAAAGTATTCAACATTCTGAATAAATTTCACCCAAAAAGACCCTGACAGCCAAGAGAAGAGTGATGCATCAGACTTTACAATCACCTAACAATCAAAACAAAGACAATCTGATTAGGTGTCACAGCCTGCACCTCACACACCTCAATGGAGACTCTCAAACCCTTCTGGCACCCTACAAATCAAGTTACCTGTAGCTAGCAGGGAAAGCAATTAAACATATGAAAGACATCTATCTGATGCCTGAGTGACCATGTCCCATCCAAGGAGGACAACAATGCACTGACCTATTAGCACAACAAATACCACCACAAACAATACCTCCATCATGGATGGAGGAAACATGACTACAACCTAAGTTATCCCTAGATCACACTCCTCCTTTCATTGATTATAGAACCTAGGTCCTGATTTAGAATCGGCGGATGGGTTACTCTGTCACAGCGGTGACAGATGTTCCGATCGTCAGAATCTAAATACAACAGAATATAATGGGATTTCGATTTTGGTGGATAGGATATTCATCATCGTTGTGACGCAGCAACCTGTTCGCCGAGTTCTAATGCAGGTCTTTAGTCTATGTTTGGCCACTCAAATATCAAATATGCTGGAAACAAATGGCCCAATGAGATACAGCAAATTATGATGACCCTGTAGGTGTCATTATCAGAAGGCTTGTCGCCCTGTCTGGATCAGAAGGGAACCTGTTTTGTTCATTCACATACCTTCCTGATTATATTTGGAACCAAAACCCATTCTGCCCTTCATGCACTGCCCTTTACCTACTAGTTCTGTTGCCTCAATCTCACTGCCATGTAACTGTATTCTAGTCCAGCCACTGTGTCACTTATTCACTGAGTTGGCAATGACTTCTTCTGTTACTTGAGCATGAAATATCTATGTATGTAACCTTGTTCTGAATCCCTGTTCAGGGTTCCATGTGTCAGGAAAGCATCACTAGTCTCACAGCCCGCTGTGTACATTCTTGAGTTTCGTGTTATGAATCCCAGTTCTAGTTTCACTATCTCAGCAGGACATTAGTTGTCCCAGTGATTTGTGTACATGCTAATTTTTCCTGCACTAATCGGTTATCAGCTGTTCCACCTACCCTTGAGTACAGCCTGCCCTTGTTCTTTTAACACTGTTCATGGGTGCTCTAGCCCTGCTCATGATTTTTTTACTGCAACTTTGTCTCTAACGCGTTGTTACTGCTAATACCTATGGAGCTAGTGCTAGTGTAGCTACTTGTCTGTGTCAAATTCTTTCCTAGTGATGCATTCCAAGTGACCTCTCGAATGATCTACGCTACAATATGATAATGAAAAGGCTTCAGTTAAGGAATCCTGATCCCTTGTACTCCTTCCTCTGTCTCTCTCTGTCAGTGCTATAAGTCTTGGTAAACTCTTATGTTAAGTACAAGTATCTATAAAAGCATTTTGAGCTATGACTATCCTGTATAACTGTTGTTAAAAGCAGTTAACTGGCTGCAACCTAAATGTCTTTCCCTACACTACCAAGAGATACTATATCATGAACCAGTACATCTCTTACTCTGATCATTCCTTGTTAGTCATTGGCCTTGCATATTTACCCACTCTTTCCTCATCTTTCCCCTTACAGCCAGCTCTTGTCTTATGCAGTTCCTGTGACCTACAACTTCTACGTTTTAGTGGTCTGATATGTATCTTGTTGCATTATCATGCTAGGTATCGCCTTCCAACTCACCTACCCATGAATTGATTCCCTGACAACAAGTGATTACATGGACTAAATCTTCTGGCACCATCTTTATTCTCCGGAGAGTACAAAAGTCCAAAGTCTGCAAAAGAATCAATTAAAAAAACGCAGTCGTGATTAGCAAGATGATGCACGATCTCTCACCCAAACAGCTACTACAAAAGATCAAGCCCTACATCCCAATATCTAACCCAAGGTCAGCAATGCAACATTAACTAAACATAGTTATGCAATTCTTAGGTGGATGGACATTCACTGCTGTAGAAATATCCTTCACTTCTACACCTGAGTAGCATCCAATCTAATGCAATCCAGAAAAATGGACAATGCATAATTTCTGTGAAAACAGAACTGACCAACATCTGCCTGAGCCTCGATAGACACAGCCTCTATCCATTCTGATAAATCAACCAAGCAGAACAGCTGGTCTCATTTAAATGACTGCCCGCTACATCTACTGACTTCAGCCTCACCACCTCAAGACAGCAAGTACTTGGTTACCTAGTTATATAAGCACACATTTACCGATCCATGTGTAAAATCAGTCAAACCCAGAAATAGAAGGGATAGCATTGGAGAACCAGAAACTGTTAATCAGAGAAATAAGAATACCAGAATAGAGTTTGGCCTTAAAACAGGACAAATATGCATCCCTAGTTCTTCCTACCATGAAGCAGCATCCACAAACAGACTGTCATAGAACAAGACAGCTGACTGTCATCAATGATCCAAATGTATATTAACCAGTGCACAAGAGCCCTTGGCCACATGCATCAGTTACCCTCACCACAGAAATAACTCGCTCCTCAGCCCACACACCCTACACGAAAGAAATAAAGGGCCCATGCCTTCTTATATAGTTTCTCAGCTGTTTGCAAAAGGTACCTCTGTGAGTTACTTATTTGTTTTGACAGTTACACACAGGTCCAGTTTTTGGGAAGTGCTGATTGCTCATGTAGTGCTCTTCTTTTATTTAAAAAAAAGTCTTACTTGTGTTTCATTAAACAAACAGACATGAAATAATATTACAAATGGAGGCAGTGTAGTACTCCATTGCAAATAACAATTGGTCACTCAACTAAAGTCTTCAATGTGCTGCTCTCATTGATAATGATTCTGGGAAACACACCAAATTCCCTTCTCAAAGACCATCTGTAAAACTTGGAAATATGTTCCCATCGACTTACTCCTGAACTACGAGCAAATATGTAACTTTTTCAGATTTTCACAAACAATCCCAGGAGTAGTCCTGGAACTGTATGCCTGGTGTAGATTTCCAGATGTATGCACACTCATAAACCTTATGCATTCAGGTTTTCCACCAGGATTGGGAATTCTGCAAACATAACTAGATGAAAATATTTATTTGCATATTTAAGGATTTCTCCTCCAAAAAGAAAATATTTTACTTGTGCAAAAATCTCTTGGATACACTCCAGGTTAAAATTGAGTGTTCTTATGACATGACATTATGGAAACACACTTCCTTTTGCCTTCGACAGGCGCAGACCTGCATTTGTTTCCATGGTAGGAAATCATCTGCAACAGATATATGAATGCCAACAAATATATCTGCTTGAAGATGTTCACAATCACCTGAAAGGGTCTTCGTCAAAAAGCCACCAAATTTAAACCCCTTTTCCTCGATTTATGAATGTGAAAAATCCACAGTCTCTGAGGACTTCTAATGCTTTCAAATGTATCCTATCAATCCTAATTAAATTAAATGGTACTTTCAGCCTGCACAGTGAGCGTTTTGCATTCTTAAGTTAAGCGTTGATGCAGAAAAATGTTAATCAGTCCACTGCATTCAGCTGTATGCCTGTGGACACAATAAGAAATATTTTTTATATCAAGAAAAGAACCTCTATTAACACTAAGTACCAATAAGAAAACAGATTTATTAATTTGCTAAAATTATTTTCACTGTACTAATAGTTAAATAGGATATAGGAGTACACAATATCCCATAACAAAGACAGAACAGAATCACAGTGGTGTCCAATCCCTTCCATTAAAAAGAAGAGGTAGTCACAAGCACAAGAAGTGATTTGTTAACAAGGGAGAGAAGAGGTTGTACAATTGCCTCTATTACAACCCAAGAAATACCAGGATAAAGAATGGCTCGCCAACGAGAACCTTCGCAAAATCCAAGAGAGAAAGAAAAACAAAAGCTGCAGTCATCATTGGCCAAACAAGAGCAGAAAAGCAAAACTCAAGGTGTGTACACCGAAACCAACAAAGAAGCAAAGAGAAGCCTAAGACCAGACAAGCGAAGATTTATCAATGGTCTTGTCACAGACGCCCAGGAAGGAGCAGTCCATGGAAATATGAAAGACCTCTACAACATAGCAAGGAAACTCCCCAGCAGATACAGAAAGAACGAAATACCTGTAAAGACAAATGTGGGAAGATGGTAACAATGGCTAACAACGAAGATGGGTGGAGTACTTTGAAATACTGATGAACCAACCTGTGCCGCAGCCTCCACCAGACATATAGCCAACCAACAAAGACCTGCCAATCAACTGCAGATCACCCAAGGAAGAAATATGGCAAGCCATCAAACATCTGAGAAATTGAAAGGCAGACGGTCTGGGCAACATTCCCGCAGAGGCACTGAAGGTAGACATCGAAACATCAGTGTACATGCTCTGCATCATGTTTGGAAGGATTCTGGAAAGAGGAAAAGGTGCCATCAGACTGGAAGGAGGGATACCTCATCAAGATCCCAAAGAAAGTTTACCTGAGGAACTACATAAACTACAGAGGGATAACTCTTCTATCAATCCCAAGCGAAGAGTTCAACAGAGTCATCCTGAACAGAATGAAGGAACAAGTCAATGTTCAGTTGCCAGACCAGGCTTCTGCAAGATAGACCCTGTACAGATCAGTTTGCAACACTATGCATCATCACTGAGGCAATGGAATGGAACTCTCACCTCTATGCCAATTTCATCGACTATGAGAAGGCATTCCATAGCGTTGGAAACTCCTTCACTAAAACAGTGTGGCAGATAAACTTGTAAGATTTATCAGGAACTCTTACGAAGGAAAGACCTGCAAGACCGTACATGGAGGACAACTCAACGATGTCTTCCAAGTCTGGACCAGAGTCCACCAGGGTTGTTTGCTCTCACCTTTTCTCTCTTGAACGCCATAGACTGGACTATAGTGTGGCGCCCCTCTTTCGGACCACGGAATTGTATTCTATTTTTTCCCTTTTTTCATTGTTTTTTCCTCTTTTTCAGGTATTCCTGTGGTAGAGTTTTTTTCCAATTTTTTGGGTTTTTCCTCTGGGACTCCTTCTGGAGGGTACGGTCTGCCCTAGCGTCTTTTCCAGTCAGCAGCACTGTGGCTACTAGAAAGGGTCGGCCCTATCTTGGCCAGTCCAGAAACAGTAAGCAACTGGGCATTCCTCCAAGTTCTTCAGCCTACGGTGGTAAGAGACGTGCAGACCGTGACAGATTGCAACCCCAAAAGAATCAGCTTTGTGTGAAGATCATGGAGTGACCGCAGGATGATGTCGTAGAAAATGCACAATCCGTGTTCCATACTGTGCAAAAACAAGCCCAATAATTACAACAACTGCAGGCAGAGAATACCGCAACACGGCAAGCCTTGTCTTCTCGACCTGTGGATATAGCTCCTGTGTCCACCTCAACACCTTGATATTCCAGAGATCCACATAAAGTAAACGAATTCCTGGACTCTTTGACAGTCTTCTTTGCCTTTCGACCCTTTCAATTTTCATCTGACAAAGCCAAGGTGGGTTATTTGATCAGTGCCTTGCCTGGCCTTGCACTAGCTTGGGCGACACCCTTGGTATCTGTTGAGGATCCTGTATTATCTAATTATTCTTCCTTTCTTAAACTCTTTAAGCAGATGTTTGAATGACCCAGGGTTGGAGGCTGCTGCTGAAGAAGCATTATGTGATATACAGCAAGGCAATCAGAATGTATTACAATACATAACCCGATTTAAACAGTTAGCAGCTGAGACCACTTGGGTGGAACGCACTTTTGTACCCTTGTTTTGCTGAGGACTTCGAGAAGAAATAAAAGATGAATTGGTGCATTCTACTCAATTTAGATCTCAGAAAGAACTGATGGATCAAGTATTGAATATAGAGTATAGGTTGCAGGAATGTAAGATGGAAAGGCAAAAGACTCGCTTACAGTATCAGTCCGGATTATCCCGTTCCACAGACCATCGTTCTGACGAAGTCCATCCTGAGGTGAATAAGAATACAAAAGACGAACCCATGAAGATAGACCTAGTCTGTGGTCCTTTATCTGAATCAGAAAGAGGGGATAGGCAATGAAAGGGCCTTTGACTTTACTGTGGCAAGGCTGGTCATTTGATCCAGATTTGTCCTGTCAGTCCTTCCAGACCTTAAGGGAAACTGCAGCTCCCGCCCCCTCTGAGGAGGAAGGGGACGGGAGGAGTAGACTTACCTTCAATATGTTCCTCCAGAGAGAATACCTCTGCTCTGTTTATACTGTCTGTTAAGGTATAGTGTTCCCACAGTCAAGAAGCAGGTTTTTGCATTGTTGGATTGTGGAGCCTGCGGTATATATTTGGATGAGACTTGGGCAAAAGAAAGAGGTATACCACGAGTTCCTAAAGAAATGCCGGAACAAGTCCACACAGTAGATGGGTCCCCTTTAACCTCAGGACCAGTGGTGGATACTACACCCCCTCTCTGTCTGCATTTTGGGAGACATCAGGAACACGTTACCTTTGATCTAATATCCTCTCCAAATCATACCATGATATTAGGAATTCCCTGGCTAATTCGGCAAAACTCATATATCAATTGGGAAACAAGAACAATATTTTTAGCATCACAGTTTTGCTAACAGAACTGTTACTCCACGAACTCTTATTTGTCTCCAAAAGGTTTAATTCCTTCTTCCAAGAATACAAGCTGCTCTATCACCCTGATACAAAGAGTACCAAGTTGTTATCAAGAGTACTGTGACACATTCCAGAAGCCTTGCAAACCTGTTTACCTCCTCATTGGGTCTACGACTGCGCCATTCCTTTGATTCCAGGAGAAGTGGTTCCTTTTGGATGGATGTATTCGTTGACTGCACTAGAGAAGAAGGCACTTAAAGAATACCTATATGATAATATACAGAATGGTTTAATTGCTCCTCTTCATCTCCTGCAGGGGCTCCTCTTTTTTTCGTTCCAAAGAAAATGAAAGATCTGCGTCCCTTTGTTGAGTTTCATGGACTGAATAAAATAACCATCAAGGATCAATATCTCTTACCCCTTATTATGGATATACTTGACGCCGTCCAAGGTGCCAAGATGTTTACCAAATTGGATCTGAGGGGTGCCTCTCATCTCTTACGTGTCAAGGAATGAGATGAATGGAAAACAGCCTTTTGTACTCCATTTGGTCATTATGTATACTGAGTCATGTCTTTTGGCTTAACAAAAGCACCTTCCATATTTCAACGATTCATGGACTCTGTGTTTTCTGATTTATTGAATCACAGTGTGGTGATTTATGTGGACGACATCCTAGTATTTTCTCGTATACCTGAACAGCACACTGAGCATGTGCTTCAGGTTTTGTTAGGACTCAATATGAATTTAACAAGACAGAAGTACAGTATCTTGGGTTCTGCATCAATCAGACTGGAATAGCTATGGATTCAGACAATGTACAAGCTATTTTGTATTGGCCCGCTCCCTCTTCTGTTAAGGAAACCCAATGCTTCCTAGGTCTCTCCAACTTCTATTGGCAATTCATACAAGACTTTGCCCATCAACAAAGTTTTATCACTCAGAACATCAAAGGAGAAAATCTGAAGAAGGGGTTTGTTTGGACTGACATTGCAGAGATGGACTTTCAAAATCTGAAACATGCCTTTACCCAAGCTCCTATCTTACGACACCCAGATGCCACTAAAAAGTTTACAGTAGTCACTGACGCCTCTGAGAGAGCTATTGGTGCAGTCTTACTTCAGAAACAAGAAGACGATGGCTTGGAACATCCTATCTTTTACTTATCCCACATACTGACACAAGCAGAATGCAATTATTCTGTGTTAGAACGGGAATTACTTGCTATCAAAGCTGCCTGTGAAGAATGGAGACCTTTCTTAATGGGTACCACAGAACCGTTCGAAGCAAGAACTGATCACCTCAATCTACAATGTCTCAGAAATTTTCCAATGTCGAAATAGCCGACAGGCAAGATGGGCTTTCTTTTTCAGCCAATATGACTTTGTTGTGACCTACATTCCCGGATCTCAGAACTTAGTAGCTGATGCATTATCTCGTCGCTAATCAGAATGCGGTAACACTTCCTCTCCAAAAATAATAGATCAATTCATCGGGTTGCCCAGTCCTTTCTTGATCGTGTTAAGTCAGATTATCAGTATCTTCCACTTGAAGAATGGAATATTTTGGGTCCTCAATTACAAAAGAATCAGGACTACTTCTGTTATCAAAACTCACTATTTTTGCCCACTACGAAAGTACAGACCGAGGCTTTACAGATGTGCCATGATTCTCCCGTAGCTGGACTTTGTGGAATTAAAAAGACACAAGAGTTGCTCCTACGTTCTTTTTGGCGGCCTACAATGTTGAATCCTACGTAACATCATACCCTGTATTGTTGTGTAGCCATTTTAGTTATAGCTCCCTGCATGTTATTTTAGCATACTAGGCCTGCCGCTGTGCACTTTAACCTAGATATATTTTATTCAGCTTCATTTTATTATTCTTACGATAGCAACTTTTGCTGTCTTGTTTTATTTCTCTCTATCTAGCTGTTTTTGCCTAGGCCAGCACTACGTTCTCAAACAAGACATTCTTGCTCACTCCGTGCTTTTTTCAAGGCTGCAGTAAGATAGGTTGCCAGTGAACGTGGTACAAGTTTTGTCTCTGACATTCATAGGAAAACACACATTCTTACTTAGGGACATTTTCTCAGAACATCAGTTGTTTTATTATAAAAACACTTCCCTGTCCCTTACACGTTAGAGGGAGATTTCATCCAGAGAACCACGACTGCATGCTGATTGCTGAATGCTTTGCCTACGCAGACTTCAGGCCATTGCTCAGGCATGGGGGATGATGTCTTCCCAGGGGAACCTGAAGGACAGAATTAGAGCTTAACACACTGTGGTCTATTATAGCCTAGGTAGGAATTAACCTATTGATTCTACTGACAATATGGTAGCGTTATTTCTATGCTTTACCCACCTTTTCACAATTTTAATTTTGTCATGCTGTATCATGCAGGTTATTGCAGCACTTACTTTGCTATCTAAGATGCAGTTGCTTCATTAAAATCTTATTGAAACATATACTGCCTCTGTTTGTCATTGTGTATGTGAGACTAATGTAACTGAGAGAAACGGATGAGACCTGAGTGACCACGGTTTCCCTAAGAAATCAATTATGTCATGCGCTCGGCTGCCCAATCATCCCTGCCCTTGGGTGGAGATGAGGCACTGCTAGTTAGCCGGAGCAAAACCCGGAATGGGGCGACAGGTATCACCAGTAGTGGGTCAGACTCAGTCTCCCACACCACAGGCGATTCTGCCGCTCAAAATCCAGTATCCTCTTTAGGATAATGAGAGCCTACGCGACACAGCGCTGCCAACATTTGGTCAGGCTTTAATTTTCGGGTCCTCCTGAGTATCTCTGTCTCACTATATACAAAGACACCTCAGTACTATATGTAGAGACGTCCGTGGTATTGAGGATTTCCTCCTCAGCTAAGTAGGGAACACCTATCTGATGCTGGAGGTTGTTCAAGCTTCAACCTTAAAAGGAAAATTCCCATTTGGTGTGCTTATCTCTGAACAAATGTACCATTTAATATGCGAATACGCAACAGGTATCAATTGCAGTCAATATGAGACAACCGTTGACTACACATTTATTGGCAAATGGCTTAATGGCCCAGGGGGGTCCAGTCACGTTTGTGGTGGACGAACATGCAGCTTATGGAACAGAACTCTTCTATTCTTGGGTCACATTTCCAGCAGTTGATGAGAACACAAACACATTTCATCACTATACACTTGCAAACGTACCTGGACAATACAGAGCATATGCATATTTAGAAATACCTTTATCTTATCAAGAACATAATAATGGGCTTGATGGCACCCTACCCCATACAATTTTACCTGTTAGGTTAGGTCCTCTAAGTAATGATGGACCTACCTGGTCTTTATTGGCCACCTATACACCACATCCTGCTGAAGCAAACTTAGGAGTAGCTGAAGTCTGTTGCTTATATACTGAATTGATGGTGATATACAGATGATTAGTACAGTTTGTAATGCAAACATTAAACACAAACCCAGCATGTGCTGCTCCAGCGTCACCACATGCAGTAACACCAGGCATTAACTCTGCAACTGTACATTCGCTCATGGGTAAAGTACCCGCCAAACGAGAAGAGATTCTGTTTTGGTTAGCTCAAAAAATAAATCCACTGGAAGCAGTATTTCCCAATATGGGACCTCAGGATAAACATAGAATACTAACTATGTGCTTGCCATTTGAGATGGTTCCCACAATAGATAACTGTCATACATGGGGCACGGTACTTGCTGCGCTCTACACTACCCCACACGGTACACCGTCACTTGCCAATTTACCAGAAGTGCTAAAACAGATTCAAGATGAATACGGGGCTGCCCCGGCCCTAGATATGAGGATGCAACTAATGGGAAATTTTGCCACAGTGTCCTCAATCATTTTAAGTAACCTTAAAGGGGAAGCGGTCGCATTAGCGGTGCGCATGGCGCTCCGGGATCTTCCTCAACAGGATCAAGAACGCGAGCTGCCAAAGATTATCACAGAGACCTATTCTAGTATTGGTCGAGATAGCCTGGGGGTCAGACCAACAAAACCACAATTTCAGGGTAAATCTAATAAAGATTTTATCAAGCAAGCTCCAGAGGGTAATAAGAAATGCTGGGATAAAAAACAACAAACTCCTAAAAAAGAAAGGGGAGAATCTCCGCGTACGGAGACCCCACAGAATAGATATAATCTCTGAAATAGAGATAATATAAAAATGCCTGACAGATATCAATATACTGATACACGCCAATCTCGTTCCTTTCAGGACTCATCGGAAAAACGCAGTGAGAGAGGTCAGTGGTCAGAGCGAAGAACAGAGTACGTGAAACCGAGACAGGAATCACAATGCTCAACAGAGGCTTCTGTTAAAAAGGAAGAAAAACCTCCCCAACAAAAACCCAAATTTAAAAAGAAAAAAGTGGCAGCAGTTGCAGTTCGACATGCCGTTCAAGAAGAGGGCTCTCTTGAGGAACAAGAAGTGGGCACTAGCGCTATTAGACAGCGCAGCAGAGGTCACAATAGCTCGCCGGAATCTTCTAGAGCATCTGGAGGTGAAAGCAACTGTTGACTTTCTACAAGTAGAAACTGCAGACATGCGTGTCTCCACACTTGATAGGGTGTATAAAGTAACGCTACAGTTAGAAGGAGACATTGCACAATAGACGCAATCTTTTGGGATCACGTAGTAAATATATATGATATTTTGATGGCCGAACACGATTGGTCACCTGAATTTGTCCGTGCCTGTCCATATGGGGAAGATGTTATTAAACCTCCTTTCTCGCCTCTTGTTCCCAAAGAGCTCACAGAATCCTACGCCATCAATTGGGCATTGGCGCAGGCACCCGCGTTATACCTCAACCACGTAGGATGGGAAAAAGATTCCCCCTACCATGTAATTCCTATTAAAAATCAACCCCAAAACTCAAACTCAGTATCCAATAAAACATGATGCTAAAGCACCCGTGAAAGAAATTCTCACACAATTAGAGTACCAGGGCGTAATTGAACTCTGCGTCTCCCCAATGAATAATCCTTTATTCCCAGTAGCTAGACCGGACCATTCATACCGAATAGTCTTAGACTAAAGACACTTAAACAGTCATAACCGCACATATGCGATACAAAACTCACATAGCATAGCACTGATGAACAACATAGTACGTAAAAAATACAAAACAACACTGGATATTTCCAATGGTTTTTTCTGCCAGAATATAGCGCCTGAGAGTAGAGACTTAACAAGTTTCAGTACACTGGGCTCATAGAAAAATTCTGTCATTTACCCCAGGGGTACAAGAACAGTCCAGGACTGTTCACAGCTCTTGTGACTGCAATCTTGCACGACATTGACCCTAAAGCATTCTCCTATGTAGATGATATCTATCTCATGGATGATGAACTGCTACAACATTTAAGACGGGTAGCCCGCATTGTTGTGGGATTTGCAGAATTTGGCTACAAATTCAATTTAAAAAAAAATAAAAAATAGCCTTCCTTAGCATCCTGTTTCTGGGATATGAGCTATTGAGTGAAGGAAAGAGCCTAGCGCCACAATTCTTGGAAAAATGCGCACAATTAGAACCTCCAAATACCATTAAAAAACTTTAATCTCTATTGGGTTTCCTAAATTTTAGCAGAACTTACTTTCCTGATTATGCAACACGCATAAAACCTTTATATGATTTAATACGTCCTGACTTTTCAAGTACATTTTGGACAGTCGAACACACACGCATTCTCAGAGACCTGCAAACAGACATGCTTTCAGCACAACATTTAGACACAAGGGACAACAAAACACATTTGGTCATCAGAGTAATTGCTGGTGCCATTGGTTTCACCTATGTAACCTTTAATGAGGGTGAGACCGTCCCAAGTGCATACAAATCACATTTGTACTCAGCAGCAGAACAAAGCTTTGCTCCCACTGAGACAATTCTCACTGCTGTACAGATGGCTGTCATTAAAGAAAGACCTCTAGCCCAGGGCAAATGCATCATTGTCATTTCTCCTATTCCAGCCCTTGAGGCTGTCACCAAAGCCAGCGTTCCAAACGCTAAAGCATTACAACCACGTTGGATACAATGGGCCACGTCCTTGACAGCCACTGATGTAGACTACATTTTTGACCCAAATTACAAACTCAAGATTTTTTGCAATAGGAATTAGAATACCCAGTTCCTGCAAACACACTGCCTATTGATCAGTATCAAAGAGGCATGTACACCAATGGCTCAGCGCAACCTGCAATTGGCACAAAGCATCAATACTCCGCTGCTTGCGCAGTCGTAAGTGGCTACATGGAGGATAATAAATGTTGTCCCCAACATACAAACATGCAAACCCTAGGGGATTGCACAGCACAATTAGCAGAGCTAAAGGCTCTGGTGATGGCACTGGAACACACGGATACTGCACAGTTAACACTGATTTTTTGAGATTTGTATTATTGTGTCCAGTCCTTTAATGAATACCTGCATTACTGGCACCAAAATGGGTTCAGAGATTCTAAAGGCAACACCATTAAACATAGACCTCTGTGGGGGTAAGTAGCAGATCTGAAGGAAAAGCTACCAAATGTCCATGTTGTACATACACTTGGACACCAGCGCGTTGGAATACACGTTGCTGGGAATACACTGGCTGATGAAGCTGCAAAATTAGCAGTTGCTACGGCCACTGTTACTACAGTAACCCGCTTAGGTGCGAAACCGGACGAAGACATTTGGGCTGCCGTGAAGGCTACGGCTGATGGTACGCCCTATCCAAAAGCATTTCCTGCTAAATATTCATACTGAATGGTAGGCTGCCTAAACGCTGAGGTTAAGATACCAGGCGTAGCGGTTTGAGATATTCTCAACAAAGATATAAGACCAGAGTTGATTAAAGCAGCGCATGAGGGGGTAGCATCTGCCCATGCTGGTGTGGCGGCTACAATATCATTGTTACAAGCCCGTAATTGGTGGCCAGGCCTATACAAAAAGGCCAAGCAGTATGTCCTTTGTTGTGACATCTGCCAACAAATTAAAGTTTCCACCGCTAAGCGCCCACCGCAGACACACCTCTTAATTTTTAACAAACATTTACAATGTGTGTATTTGGACCACTGCGGTCCCCTAACACCAGACAGTGCATACAAATACATCTTATCCGCTGTTGACTCTTGCTCCAGATTTCTATGGGTGTGGCCACAATGCTCAGCTGACGCTCGGACTGTTATTAAAGATTTGCGAGTCTTTACCGGTACATATGCAGTTGCGGTTTTTCATTCGGACCAGGGCCCTGCTTTCGCCTCAAGGGCATTCAGGGACCCCATGGCTTCATTGGGGGTCCAGCTCCAGTACTCGTCTCCATTTCATCCCAAGGGAAATAGTGTTGTAGAGCGATTAGACTGTGATTTAAAGCAATCCTTAACAGCCAGAGTCTTAGGTACGGGTCGTAGTTGGCTTAATCACCTGTATGGAGTCCAGAGAGCACTTAACAATCTGCCTAGAAGGTCCCTGGGGGTTGTACTTCCTTTCAGTGCCTGTTTGGAACTCAAATGTATGTTCCAGATCTTGATGGTCCTGGCGTGGAGGCAGCAGAAACACCCTTTGACATAAATGAACGTGTCACTGTCTTACGGGAATTGCAACAGTTCCATGACGACAACACTTCTGCCAGTGCTCCACAGGAATTAAGGATGTACCTGTAACACCTACAGGCTGGATTCCTAAAGTTAGGGATCTAGTACGTGAAAAGGTTTCTGTGAAAAAGGAGTTTGGTCCTTCTTATTGTGCACCAGTCACAGTTTTGGGAATACACGGTACCAGAACTGTCATTCTACCACCGTTAGCAGGTGCGAAAGAAAACCGCTTTGTATCTATTGACGATGGCAAGTTACACCATGTGGCCAATCCTGCACAGCCAACTAAAAGGAATAGCCAGTAGTTCCTGAATCCCTTTCACTACTGGTCAAGAAGTTCCTTTACAAGTTGTAAGCAACAACACTGACACCTCTCCGATCTTGGGGAGGGTGGAAAATGATCTTGCATTGGTTCCACTGACATCAAACAACATAGAAATAACTGATCGATTTGACACAACTTCAACACAGACGGATGGCGCCATATATTCGGAGCCACCGTGGGAAACACCCACTCCACCTACAAACACGGCTCCAGTTTTTGTACGAACTGCTTCTGGATACTTTGCCGACATCAACGATGACGTTTCAGTCTCATTCGCCTCTTCAACATCTGAACTGTCAAAAACATGTAAGCTGATAAATTAGCTTAAAACAACTTACTTTATTCTTCCAAAGAACTGTACTGGCTTTCCTGCTTTGGATTGGGTTTGTTATAACATTCTTTTTGTTAATATATGGTCATTTTCTTCCTTAAAAATCAACCATTGAACTGGTAGATGAAGTCCTAAAACCACATTTTTCTTCTCACAAGGTCCGCAGAGACATGTCTTTTGTGAATATTTCAACTATACCAATTCCTAATGGGATTGTGTGGGATAAAGTAACATTCGATATATACGGCCTCACAGAGGTAATTCAAATACCATATGTGTTTAAACGTTCAATGAACAATATAATAATACCCGGAGTTATTTCTGATGATTGGGATGTGAAAACAGTTGATTCTATGATGACTGAATTGCAGTATTACACTGTATTTGAAAATGAAGATGTTTATCAATCTAAAGAGAATTATGGTGACATGTTTTGCTATAATTATTATGGGCACCATTTCATCCACAGAGCAAGTACCCAAACTGTTTTTAATTATACACAATGAGAACATTGTCCAACTCCACCTCAAGGGAGATCTAAAACATATTCTGAAAAGTTTACATATTTTTCTGGGCAGTATGTTAAAAAGGCTGAGTCATATTATTTTAAATTGCCACCTACAGAAATCATACGCATATTATTAACAAATACGAAATGTATTTATTCGGATTCCTTTGTTTCCCGGTTGACTATAAAAGGTATGAATATTGGCTGAAGTCGACTGACTTAAAAAGTGTGTGGGGAACTAGACACTGGCATATATGGGGGACGGAGGCTTTATTTAGAGCATGCCTGATTCCTGTTCAAATGATTTTTTTAAATGAAACTGTACAACAAACGAGTTGTTTAGGCTTAGCGAAGATTAAGGAATTGAACACGCCCAGTATTCCTGTCCCTGAAAAATTTCATAAATGGCAAAAATATATAAATGCAACTGAAGATCAGCTCGATGAATGGGTGCAAAATGGCACTTTTAATGCTTCACTGTCACGTCCTGGCGGGTGGTTATTGTGGTCAATAGATATCAATGGGTGTCATAAATGTTTTATAAACTCCACGGGGTTTTAGAACTAGTAGGCCGGACCTTCGCTATATATCATCCGAACATGCGGGTATAGTAACAACATACAGTGTAGAGAAACTATGCCAGCAATGGTTAAAGAGTTCCCCACAAGATGCGGTTAGAGAACACCTTGGTCTCCTGTTTAATAGCATCGACTTACAGGACTTCCTGTTAGGCCCCAGAAAACAACGCAGAAAGCGCTTCTTGTAAGAAGTATATAATGAAATTCAGAAGCTTTCCCAACAAGAAGCTGCTGCCCGGTTAAGGCAAATAGTCCAAGAAAACTTACAGAAGGCATTAGCTGTTGTAGATAATGGGATTAATACCCTGTCCGACCGGATATACACCTTAAATAACATTGTCCCTTCTGCTATAGACATCATACAAACAGATATGTCTTTCTTACACCATTGACAGTCAACTAAGCCATTATGCAGCTGGGTTGGACACTTCAAACACTGAAGGCAGGTCGCGTACCATGGCAACATGTTAGCGCAAGGGACATATTTTCTACATTTAATTTAACGCAGCAACAACAACTAATGGCTATGAAAGAAGCGACTTATGTCATGCTAAACATCGAAAAGTTGCCTTTTACTGTGGCTGAAATACCATCTGCTGAGTGCTTAATACACTGGGTCATTAATCTGCCTATTTCCACATTACAATTCACATCCTGTTTAAAACACATTCCGGTAGGCAGATATGAAAGGCTGGGAGATAGTTACATCCATGAGGTGTGGGAGATACCCTTCTCATATAATTGTCTCAGTGGCATGAAAGAGGTCTTTCTTAGCAGCATTGAATATGAGACTTCTGTCAGCCATTCAATGGTTTGTAAACAGCTGTCCTTGCATGGGGCGTGCAACGCATCTTCAGCTAATTTGGCTTGTTATCTGAAGGGAGTTCCAGTCCCCTTGATTAGACCTACGTTCCAGGTGCTTTCAAATAGCAGCTATGTTCTCCTCAATGGTAAAGACTTTTGTGGGATGGGAGCCGGAATAGTTTATGTTGTTTCAGTCTTTAAAAGTGTTACATGCTGCGGGAACGTACTTTTTCCTCCCACTGGAATAAGAGAGGTAGCTGACATTTGGCCCCATATTGCTACTTCTAATGTGAATTTTGACAAGCTGAGCAGACTGAAGGCTTTATTGTTTCAAAAACATGTGGCTCTCACATCTGCACGCGAGACCTACGCACTTCAGGTGGCAAGGTCGTCAGCAGAGATACAGTCCCTTTTAAGTACCAACTTTCCGAGACATTTTGGTGAACTTGTGGAACGAATATTTAATGCCAATACTACTGGAATCACAAATGTATTTAGGGCTGTTGGTTCTGGTTTCGTTCATACCTCCTCCTCCATATTCGGTTTAATACCATCAGCCATCCATTCAATATTCTCCAGTATTTTCGGGGGATTTCCAATAACTTTGGCTATAATAGTTGGCATTTTACTGTTGCTATTTTTAATGCGCAATGGCTGTCCCGCCGCAACAAGGAGGAATGAAAACGCTCCCACCAGCGCGGCTGTGTCGTGAACGCATGATGCAGTACTTTGGAGGAACACTCCTGCAGAAATTGGAGTGTGACTGGTCTCTGTCATTTAGACCGGTTTTGCATTGTGTGCAGCCCGTGTTTCGGTGCCTTTGGTGCTCTTTCGAACATGAACTGGAAGTTTATCTTTCTACGCAGCGCTTGCTTTCATTGGACACTGATCTGTTGATGTTCTCGCTGAAGGTTCCTTACCTGATATGCGCATTGAGGGTGCGCTTGCTACGGGAAGCTGCTTATGAGTTGCCCTTCCTGGAGGATGCGGCTCTTAACTCATTATTGGGCACACCATGGAACGCTGCTGCCTTGGCTGAGGCTCAGGCTAAGGAACATGACTGCTCCTGGTCCTTCTTAACGATGCCTTTCCAACTTTAACACCTGCCAAAGTGGAAGATTTCCTGCTGTCTATTGTCCCGGATCCAATTGCCAATTTTCTAAATGTCTTTGACTCTTGATTCTGCCCCTTTTTATGCCACATGTTAACATTTTAAATTGTCCTTTTATATATGCTCATGTGTCATTTTAACTCGTCATTATTGACATTTTTTACATATATATCTTAGGTTGAGTCTTAGTAGATTTCATGTATATTTAGGCTTTGAACCACGTTCAACCGACAAGGGGAGGGTGTTGTGTAGCTATTTTAGTTATAGCTCCCTGCACGTTATTTTAGCATACTAGGCCTGCCGCTGTGCATTTTAACCTAGATATATTTTATTCAGCTTCATTTTATTATTCTTACAATAGCAACTTTTGTGGTCTTGTTTTATTTCTCTCTATCTAGCTGTTTTTGCCTAGGCCAGCACTACGTTCTCAAACAAGACATTCTTGCTCACTCTGTGCTTCTTTCAAAGCTGCAGTAAGATAGGTTGCCGGTGAACGTGGTACAAGTTTTGTCTCTGACATTTATAGAAAAACACACATCCTTACATAGGGACATTTTCTCAGAGCATCAGTTGTTTTATTATAAAAACACTTCCCTGTCCCTTACACGTTAGAGGGAGATTCCAGCCAGAGAACCACAACTGTATGCTGATTGCGGAATGCTTCGCTACAACTGCCTATGCAGACTTCAGGCCATTGCTCAGGTATGGGGGATGATGTCTTCTGGGGGGAACCTGAAGGGCAGAATTAGAGCTTAACATGCTGTGCTCTATCATAGCCTAGGTAGGAATTAATCTATTGATCCTAGTGACAATATGGTAGCGTTATTTCCATGCCTTACTCTCCTTGTCGCAATTTAAATTTTGTCATGCTGTATCCTCCTGGTTATTGCAGCACATACTTTGCTATCTAAGATGCAGTTGCCTCATTAAAATCTTAATGAAACATATACTGCCACTGTTTGTCATTGTGTATGTGAGACTAATGTAACTGAGAGAAACGGATGAGACCTGAGTGACCACGTTTTCCCTGAGAAATCAATTATGTCATGCGCTAGGCTGCCCAATCATCCCTGACCTTGGGTCGAGATAAGGCACTGCTAGTTAGCCAGAGCAAAACCCAAAAAGGGGCGACAGGTGTCAGCTGTAGTGGGTCAGACTCAGTCTCCCACACCACAGGCAATTCTGCCACTCAAAATCCAGTAGTCTCATTAGGATAATAAGAGCCTACGCGACAGTATGTGCCCAAATCAAGACACCTCGGACCAAGCCAGCAGGATTATTGATGCCACTGCCTGTTCCCTCTTCCATGGCACACCTTGTCTACAGGTTTCATATGTTCAATACTGTCTTCTTCAGGGAAACCATGTCATTATGTTAACCGTTGATTCATTTATCTAGATGGCGCATTTCACAGCTTTAAAGAAATTGCCTAGAGCAAAAGAAATGAGTCCTATATTCATGCCAGATTTCTTTCGCCTATATGGACTTCCACAAGTAATCATTTCAGAACGGGGACCCCAATATGTGTCACATTTTCGGAAGGTTTTTTGTACCTCATTGCATATTGATGTCTCCCTTTCATCAGGATTTCATCCACAAACTAATGGTCAAACTTAACGGTTGAATCAGGAACTCCAACAGTATTTACGTTGTTTCTGTAAAGCCACTCAAAGTAACTGGCTGGATTTCCTTTCTCTAGCTGAGTTTTCATATAATAATATGGTGCATAGTGCAACAGGATCCACACCTTTTCTTTTGCACCTATGGCTTCCATCCCAAGTCTTTTCCCACTATACCTTGTGTGCGGCCTCCTGTTCCTGCAGTTACATAATTTGCACGACAACTCCGTCATATTCAGGACCTGATCTGTACCACTCTTTCGGCTTCTAAACAAACTATGAAAAGAAAGGCTGATAGCCGACGTCCGGCGGCACCATCTTACCATTCGGGAGACAAAATGTGGCTTTCTTCTTCTAAATTTCTGCCTTTTCGTTTTTCTCAAGACAAGTTCAAACCCCGCTTTTATGTTCCTTTTTGGATACTTCAGTTATTGAATCCTGTCGCTGTTCGGCTACATTCACCCCAGACATGGAAAGTTCATCCAGTTTTTCATGTCTCACAGCTCATGTTCTTTGTTCCTGATCCTCACCATGGGCGTGTTCAATGTCTTCCTCCTCTTTCTGTGGATGGCCATCCTGAATATGAGGTACAGGAAATCTGTGATTCACGTATCTTTCGGAACAAGCTACAATTCCTGATTCACTGGAAAGGTTATCCCCTCAGTGACTGTTCATGGGAAGATGCTTCCTCAGTTCATGCACCCTGTTTGGTTTGCAATTTTTTCTCTCTTTTTCCTGACAAGCCTGGGGCCTCTGGAAGGGGGCCTACTGTGACGCCGCAGACTACCGCCACGGCCCATTTTTCTGTGCTTGTTTTGCTGCAGTGCGGCCCAGGGGGCACATTTCGTGTTCTGGGTTGCGCCGCAGCCCCGGACAGCCTCCCTGTTTTTCTTTTTATGTACCTCCTGGGGTCTCTCCTCTTCTTTCCTCCTTTTTATTTTTCTTTTCCTTCTGTCTTCGTTTCTTCTTCTCCTTGGTCTTCTGTATTGTCTTCTTCCTTGGTGTTCTTCTTCCCAGCATGTCTTTTTTCCTCTTCCTTTTCTACTGGGTCTTTTTTCTCATTCATTTCTACGTGGTCTTTCCTAATCCAAGTTGGTGTGGTACTTTCTTCCTGTTGTGTCACTTACTGTTTCATGGTATATAAGCACTGCAGTTCCTTTCTTCCTTGTGTTGCAAACACTTCCGCCTCGGTGGTGATCCTCGCTTCTGCTTCCAGTTTTCTCCGTGCTCCTGCTTCTTCCTGCAGAATTATATTCAATTTTTTCCCTTTTTTTCATAGTTTTTTCCTCTTTTTCAGGAGTTCCTGTGGTAGAGTTTTTTTCCCATTTTTGGGGTTTTTCCTCTGGGACTCCTTCTGGAGGGTGCGGTCTGCCTTGGTGTCTTTTCCAGTCAGCAGCACTGTGGCTACTAGAAAGGGTCGCCCTTATCTTGGCCAGCCTGTGACATATAGAGACTACCACAGCAAGGAGAAGAAATGGGTTCCAATGGACTCCTTGGACGCAGCTCAAAGTCTAGACTTTGCAGATGATTTGACTCTACTCTCCCATACCTATCATCAGATGCAAGAGGAGACTGACAATGTGGCAGCCCAATCAGCACACCATTGCATCAACATCCACAGGATAAAAAACAAGATCTTGAAGGCTAACATGGTCAGCACAGCTGCAGTTACTCTTGCAGATGATGCACTGGAAGAGGTTTAGGCCTTCACCTACGTAGGTGGTATCACAGACAAGCAGGGTGGCATGTACGCTGAAGTTAAGGCATGAATTGTGAAAGCAAGGGCTGCCTTCTTTCAGCTGAACAAGATCTGAAGCTCCAAGAACCAAATGCACCAAATGTAGATCAGACTTTTTAACACCAACATAAAATCAGTCCTTCTGTATAGAGCAGAACCTTGGAGGACAACAGTGGCCACCCCCAACAAAGTCCAGACCTTCATCCGTCCGAGGAAAATCCACCAAATACACTGGCAAAATAGCATCAGCAAAAAAGACCTACGACAGCAGATTTTTGAACTCCATGCTTATGAAGAAATCATAAAAAGACGCTGGGGCTGGATAGGTCACACCTCCACAAGCCTGTATCAAATACCATCAGGCAAGGCCTGACCTGGACCCCTCGAGGTAAAAGGAAAAGAGGAAGGGCAAGAAACACCTGGTGCTAAGGCCTCAAAGCTGACTTCAAGGAGATGGACCACACCTGGAATAAGACTGAAATAAAATCCCGAAACAAAGAAGGCAGGAGAGCCCTTGTTGATGGCCTATACCCTAGGAGAGGTAGACAACATAAGTAGGTACTTCTTGTATTTCTCTATTTCTTGCTTCCTTGCTCTGTTTCCTTATCCTTCGTCATATATAATCCTGCTTTTTGTGCATTGTCTAAAAATCTGTCTACAGCTTTCTCTATTTCTACTTTCTATTCAGCTACCAAATCAGAACTTTCAGTGAGCAAGTTACTTATTCATTCCGTCCCTCACCCTCAATATGCCCATTCTTATTTTGGTTCTTTCTCTCTTCTTGCTCCTAAAACTTGGAATTCTCTCCTTGGAATTCTCTCCTCTGTCCACTTTGCTCCCGCTACTTATTTTTTTCGTCTTGGCTTTTAAGGAAAATCTTTTAATGTAGGTCTCATGTGATTTCTTTGACTTCGTGTTGGGCCATGCGTAATTTTCGATTTCATTCCTATAATTGTTAGATGTTTTCACTGATATAGAGTAAGCAATTGCTGCAATGCATCAAAGCGAAAATGTCCTACCTCAAATAGATCCAAGGTTACAGATGGTTGTGTCTAGTGTCAGACCCTTTGCAGAGGATACCATATAGATGCTGATAGCTGTATTCAGATGTTTAACTGATTCTGACGAATTGCAACGTTTGTACAGGCAGTGAAAACGTGTGTTCAAATGAGAAAACAATGAAATAATACTGCTAAAAATGTGATGCATTAGCTGCATGAACTACCTTTCCTTGCTGTACAACTCTGCCAATCCTACCTCATAATTTAGTCCTCGATTGTCGCATATTTCCAGTGGCCCTGATTGCAGCGTCCTGCTAGTTTACATTTTGTACGCACTTTGGCAAAAGAGCTTGAATAAATATCAATCAATCAATAAATACATAATAAACTAACCAACTAACTAAATAAATAAATAAATAATACATTTATGTGGCTTTAGGCTCTAAACTTTTTCAGTATGCAAATTGTGGCGAGAAAGAGAGAATATATGGCAGCGTTACTCTGGAATTTAAAAAAAGCCTCCTCAAAACGCTATAAAAAGTACACACTTTTAAAATCTTCCCTGAGGAACAGTATTGGGAAGTATTCATGGCATCCGCATACTGCAGCAATGTATTTTAATGACCCTACCTGCTTAAAATGATGTTTGGATTATAAGCATTTGTTGTAGTCCATAGAATCCTACACAGCATATATATTATGTCATCACGAAAACAAATGTGCAAGAAAACTAATATACAAAGGCATATTTGTACCATTTCGTTTTGGCCCAGTAAAAAGCATGACAACCTCTAACACATGTACACATCTGGAAAATCTCAATACATATAAATCAGCCTCACCACATGGTCCAAAGTCCTTTGGGGAGAACCGAGATATGCGTAAATCCACCGACACATTATTCCCGAGAAAAGGTTTGCATGTCTTTTTAATACTACACATTTCATTCGCAAAATATGACCTCATCTTTAAAAGAATTGTAATAAAAAATACCCTCTCGAAACCACAGCTAGTTTGCCGACACCTGTACGTAACATCAGTTAGCTGTAAGCATATTGTTTTAAAAACTATGAAGAAAAACAGAACATATAAAGTATCGATGTGCATCAGCGCGTTCAATGTATTAGACACCTCGCAATGTGGCTCATAACTACTAACAATGGTCCTGAGCTTCAACTCTCAAAAGCGACAGCGAGGAGGAGTCTGTTGCAGAGCTCGCACACGCATCTGATAATAGCATTCTTGACCATAAGAAAAGCCAATAACTCTCATTATAGTCCCTTTCCCTCCATAAGCATTCTTGCCGGTCGGCCAAGCCTAATACGTCGAGTAAAGGCCAATAGCTAACTTTGTTGACTGACTCTGTGGCCCATACTGCTGCATTGATACAATTTTCATTCCTGGTATGGGGTTTGGTTGGGCACTTTCACTGATATTCTTATGAAATATTCACAAGCGAACATATTTTTTTCCTCTGTGTTCGCTTTTAAAATCTCAATAGCTGGCATCCAGATAGCAGGAAATTCCTTCTAGGTCTGTCACGTAGCTACATACTGCCCTTCTAAACTAGGGTTTGAAACCCACAGACATAACCCTCAGTTACACCAACAGGGTACATAAATGCAGAGCACTAGGGCTTGCTCTAGTTTTTGATCACGCAGTGGAAGACCTTCACTGGTGCGTGGCCTGCCACTGTGCACACCGGAGACTATTGTCTTGATTGTAGCTACAACTCTTGGATGACTGTTATCATGGACCCCGCCTAAACTGCAGATTCCTCACTTCTAGAATACAGATTACCCCCAGATGCCAGACTTGCAGTGGCGTAACCAAACATGAGGGGATCCCCTACGAAGTACATGGAGGGGCCCTCCTTCAAACTCACCCAGGAGCTCTCAGACCAGGGTACTGTGCTGAGGGGTCCCTGGAGCTTGACTCCCCCCCCCCACCACCGCCCTGCAGGGTCTGAAGGGGCCTTTGTCACGCCACTGTTCCTGTGTGCTGATAGGTGGCACTGTATGGCTCTGCAGTGCCTCCCTACCAACCTGTTAGTGACAGAGAAGAGCTGCACACATGCGCCACTCCTGCAGCCTGATGTCAGTTTGTTGTATATTTCTTTTTCTGAGTCGTCAGATGCAGAGCGTATAACAAACTGTCTGAGACAGTGTACTGCATTTCTAACTTAGAAAATTTAAAGACATAAAAAACGCCACACCACTGAACAAGGAGGCGCAAAGGCAGTGATAAATCTGTGGTTAGATAGAGTATCCACAAGACAGAGCATCAAAGAAGGTAACTAGTTCTTCTGATGGATACATTCAACCAAAAAATCTCACTGTCATAGTAGGTAACACAGCAGTACCTCCCAAAGATGGAGTGCAGGGAAGTGTAATGTACTGCTGAACGGAATGAATGAAGTGGCCTTCACACTGGACCTGTCTGTCAAGACAGTAGTGTTTAATGAACGTATGGACCAATGCCCATGCTCCAGCCTGGCAGATGTTTAGGACAGGTACTCCTCTTGCCAATGCCATTGTAGCACCCTTGGCCCTATTGGAATGAGCCAGCAGGACTTCAGATGGCTGCTTCCTAACGAGCACATAGCAGATTTTGATGCAGATGACTATCCACTTTTGCAGGCTCTTCTTTTGGACTGATTTGCCTTTCTCGGCACCAGAAACCCACACAAAGCACTGATCATCCATTTAATGGTCCTCTGTGCAGTTAATATGTAAGATGGGTGCCCTCTTAGTATGTAGAAGATGGAGAATCTATTCCTCTTTTGAGGGGTGATGTAGGGCAAAAACTGTGGACGGGTGATTGATTGGCCATTGTGAAAGGGAGTCATGACCGCTGGTAGAATAGCCACTCAGGTCCTAAGTACCAATCTGTGCGGAAAGGTGGCATAGGGCACCAAAAGCGCCTAATGTTCACTTGTAGCACACAGTAAGGTAGAGCATTGCTTCCTAAATTTTCTAGATTTTTAGAACCTCAACACAATTTTCAGAATGACAAACTTTTGCGACTCACCCAGCTTTAATGGAAATGAGACAAGTGATTTTTTAATGTACACAAAGCATTGCGAGGTAGTGTACTGTCATTTACAGATAACACATTTTCCACTGAAATGCCCACTAAACTTGCACAGACATGCAGTTTAAATGATAAAACTATGCTGCACACAAATGGTAATGTGTGGAAGTCGGGTTTCAGTGAATAATTATTAAGTGTGCATCACTAAGTAAGTGTTTTAACTTGTTTAAATCTATTCCAACTTTTGCTTCCAACTCACTTCAGAATTGCAAAAAAATGTGCTTCGTTTTTGTTTTTCTAAAAGCTGAATGTGTACAGTTCACATTTTACAGGTATTTTGGTGTGCGTTAACAAAAAATACATTCTACTGCCTTTCCTTTCACTCTCCCTGTACCCCAGCAAAGAGTGCCACATAATTCACTTTACTTTTCTTTCTCTGACTGCAAAGTGAGAGAAGTCTGTAAATGCCAATCTTGATGTTAAAAAACACACATGAGCAGCAATTTTTCAGAGATCATGGCCTGACATTTGACCTCTGTCTTTAAAGTGCAGCAAAAGTGATAAGATAAATAAATAATTTAAACACTTCTTTATTACTCTGGCTTGTGTGACCCTTCATAAATCGACTGGCTAGCCACCAGTGGCTCGCAACCCACAGTTTGGGAAATACTGAGGAATAGCTGTGGGCAGGCTCGAAGGGCATGCACATAAGAAATGCCAAAACCAAGTTCTGATCCCACTGAGCCAAAACAAATGGTGTGTTGGACGGACAGACCTGTGAGTCAAAGCTTTTGTAAAATGCAACCAATGATTTAAACAAAGACGGTAAACATAGGAAAGCCATAAGGACTGGTAAATAACTTTTCACTGTGCCCACCTCAAGGCCTTGGTGGGCTAATGAAAGAAAAAAAAGAACATCGAAATGTTTGGCTTGTTAAAGGTAGGTGACAATGCCACTACACCAGGCAAAGATATGTCCCAGCACCCAGTATAGATCAACTTTAGTGCATTGGCATGTGGCCACATGAATTATATCAATAACTTAGGTTACCAAGTTGAATGCATTCAACCGTCACTGCTCAAGCTCCATGTATAGCGGTGTAGGTTATGGACACTCGGATAGAAGACTCCGCCCTGTTGCTGAGACAGGAGGAGGAGGTCCTCCTGCAATGGAAGCCTGATCAAGGTACATATGCTCAGAGCACTGGATACAACACTCTCTTGGGCCAGTCTGGGACGATAAGAATGACTTGGGCCCAGTCCGTCTTGATCTTTCTCAGAACTTGAGGCAAGAAAGTTTGAGATGGAAATGCATACAGGAGTTCTTCCTACCATTCCAGCTCCTAGTGAGTGCCTTGGCAGAAATTCCAGCACTCTGAATTGTTGACAATGCGTGCTTTTGAGGTTGGCAAAAGGATCCAGCCAGGACATTACCATCTGCTTATAGATGCCTTGCTCAACCTCAGGATAAAGAAGCCACTTGTTATCGTCTAGAGGAGCCAGTTCAGTTTCTGGGCTCTTGCATTCAGAGACCCTCCGAAGTGGCAGGTGACCAGGAAGGAGCAACTTCCAGAAGCGTAGTACCTCCCTGCCACAAAATCCAGAACTCCACTCTGGCCTGCTTGCTGCCATCCCACACGGAGGTTGTATTATCCATGAGAACCTGCATCAACCTTCCTTTGATGGACAGGAGGAAGGTTTTCAGGTCTAGACAGAGCCCTCGAAGCTCTAGAAGACTGATAAGGAACTGGCTCACACCCAGAGACCAGAAGCATCTGATCTCCACCTCTTCAAAATGTCCCTGCAAACAAGCAGTGACGACAGAGCGTGGAATGTCACAGGTCAGGCTGGCATTTGTCCGCCACCAAAGCAAATCTTGCATTGTATCTCTTGAGATGTGAATGGGGTCAGAGAGGCATCCCTGGAGCTGTGCCAATGTGATCTGGGGTTCCACTGAGGGGCCCACATGTGCCACCATTTGGGATACAAGGGATGCACAATATCAGGAGTTTGGCTCTCGTTCGGAGGTGGTCTAAGACAGACAGCTGTGAGGCAGTCATTACGGTATGGGAATACAAGTACTCCCTTACCACTGAAAATGGGCAGTAAATACCATCATCACTTTTGTGCACACCTGAAGGGCTAAGATAAGACCAAAGGGGAGCACAGTAAATTGAAAGTGTTCCTATCCCTCCTTAAACCGCAGGTAATGCCTGTAGGATTGCAAGATTGTATATGGAAATACATGTCCTGCAAGTCCAAGGAAGCCACCCAATCTCCAGAGTCTATTTTTGATAGGATCTGAGTCGGAGTGAGCATTCTTAATCTTTCCTTCCTCAGAAAGGCCTTCTGAGGAAAACACTTATGTCAACAGCTCAGCCAATACAGCCCGTAATGTTGAGGCTAGCTCAGAGCACCATGCTTTCTGCATCCTAACCACTATGTATTGTTTGGGCTAGTAAGACAGTGAGGCCCTCTAGGATAGCAGCCAAGACCCCACTGGCCATGTCCCTTAGTGGGCGGTGGTTACCTCCCCAAAAAGAAAACTGCATTAATGGTGCTAGACTGGCCACAGAAAAAATTATATTTCCAAAAGCTTCAATTTGTTTTGACTCCAGATTACCCTTTTTTGTTGAAAATTGAAGAATCGAGCTCTCAGGTGTTGCTCCGTAGTTAAGAATTCTGGGTCACCTGAGGCCTATTCTGCCTAGCCACAGGTCAGATGATTGGCCGACATGAGCATGGCTTACACTAAGTTGCCAGATGGGAATCTGCAAGAGCATCATTAAATGGCAATAAGTGCTCTGTTGAAGATGGTCTAGGTTGACGAATCACAGGAAATATATTTGCTTTTGTCTCTATAGTGGGGAAACTGCAATTCTAGTGCTATAGATGCCTACCGAACCATCACTGCAAATGAAGAGCTTTCTTACGTTGGTGGCCTGGGTGGGAGTCTAGCTTTGTTTCAGGCAATGTGTCTAGCTCACTGGCATTCTGCAAATCTACATACAATGAATCTTCAGTATAATGAGGGGAAGGAAACAAATGCCCTTCTTCAGTATATTTATTAGAGTGGTGAGGGACTTAGGATGCTTTTTTTGCTGTGTCTGAATCAGTGCCAAAAATAATGTGAATCCTCTGCTGGTGCTGGATTAGGGGCTGAAGATATACGACTGGTATCGCTACTGGTTGTACTTTTGTAATTTCAAAGTGTCACATGGGTCTGGATCATGTCGACATCAGTTGGGGGTCAGAGATCAGGGTTTGATCATAGACCATCATTGGTGGAGTCAGTGTCAGCATCAGTATAGCAGGCACCTTGGCACCTGAGTGGAGGTCAGTCCCAGAGAAGACATGTGCTATGAAGCAGGCCCATGGGGTCAGATGACGTCAGGCAGACCCCTGCAGATCTGTGGGGCCCAAAGGCATTCCTGAGGTAGCCAGAAGTGCTCTAAAGAGTTCCAGCATGTCCTCTTTAAAGGCTGATAATTGCTGTGGGGTTGGCAATGGCACAGAGAATTTGGAGAGCAAGGGGATCAAACGCAGGATCAGTTCAGAAACAGGACACATTGAAGGGGTGCAATGTATTTCTGGACACCCTCATGCCTTCTCACTAGACTTTAATTCACAGGATGGGGTTGAGTCCCACTTGGCTTAGACTTGTGTCTAGAATTTAAGTTGGACTTACTAGACAACTTCCACTAGGACTTGGATTTTTTATAGAAGTCACTGTGAGACCTTGACTGGGCCCGCAATTTGGAGCTGGAGCAGGACCCGTGCTTCAATCATAACCTCTTGCCCTTGGCAACACAGACTTTCACCTTTGGTCCTGAACTGCCTTGTGAACCATGAGATTTAATTATGAAAAAGCCCCCTTGTTGCTACCAATAAAACATATCTGTGACACACTTTGCTTGAATCAGAGGTATCTTGCAAACAGACTGTAAAGCACTTTATTGATTCTTTCAGTTATTAAATTTTATCAGTTTACCAGATGATAGATCAGAGCACGTTCCAAATTACTGATGTAATTTGCCATATATTAGACAATGTGTGCAAAGATGTGGCCCCAGCAGGCTGAGATGTTCACTATGATGTATGTACTCACTGTGTTGCAAGTATACGTGTTTTTTCAAATAGTTTAAAATGCAAGATATTTCTGTAGACAAAGAAACATGAAATTTAGAGCAACAAGTCTGCAGTTTCAACACAAGCCCATGTGGTGGAACAACAATTCAATGCTGGTTTTGTGCCCCACTTTCAATGTTCTTTAGTCCTAGAACGCTGAAGTGGGCTAGTGTTCCTTTGAATATGAGAGCTATTAAAGATGATGATGGTTGCAGAAATATAGCATTTTCTGCATGATCACCCAGGATTTTTCACCTTTAGCTGGACCCTATATTTTGGAATTGTGTGCACTTTACCCCTGCTATCCAGTAGTACTATGCTCCCCCCTCCTTTTAACGTGGTCAAATTGGCAAATTCCTAATTGGCATATTTATATTACAAACAAGTTCCTAGTACGTGGTACAAGGTGCATCAAGGGTCTCATAGTTAAATGTAACTATTGGGCTGCAGCACGTAATGTGCCATCCACTACAGTGGCAGTACAAACAGGGCTTCAGGTCTATCTCTGTAGCCTGACCATAACAGTGCAAAACATACACTGCGACCTGTGAAAGTAAACTTTTTTTGACAGCTAAAAACCCTCCTTTTAAATATTAATGTCACCCCTATGTAAGCCTCAAAGCTCACAAGGCAGGGTACATGGTATTTAAAAGTAGGACATGTAGAAATTTCAAGTTAGCAAGTCCTTACAGCAGCTAGCCCCCAAAGGCAATTTTCGATGGTTGGAAGAAATGTTAAATACTAATACTGTACCATGGGAAGAGAACAGCTAGAAATTAGATTTCTAATACATATTAAGGAAAAGTAACTTTTATAAAGTTATCCTTTTGTTGCCTGAACTGTAAGAAGACCTCTATCAGCCAGTTATTAGCCGTGAATAGGTGTGAAATGCCTCCCAGGAGCAAACAATAATGTGGCCTGAGTGAGCAGGGATGACTCCTTTGAGCTCTGCAGATTATGCAAGGGGTCTGTGGGCATCATTTTACTACAGCGTCAAATTCTCTTCACATGGTTTACATGTAGCCCTCTGGACACACTTGAAAGGAGAGAGAACAGGATGGCAAGAAAAAATTTGTGGATCTACTATCCACTATCTGGTTGCTGAAAGATTCTACTTTTGTCTTACTTGACTTCTGTTTCATGAGTTTACATATAACACTTGGAGCACACTTAAAAGGGGAGAGAACAGGATACCAAGATCTTGTGGATCCACTGAATGATTGCTGAAGAACTCTGCTTTTGTCCCATGAAACGTCTGTCTCAGGGTTTATTGTGGGTACAGTGGCTGCCTCAAACTGGATTTTAATGCTAAATGAGGACATTAGAATTACCATATTACACTCCCCCCACACACACAGCCCTGAAAGCACATGTTTAGTGTGGCCAAAGACTGTAGCCAAGTTGAAGATGCACAAAGTGGGTAGGGTTGGTCCTGGGAACTTTTATCCTAGGAGTAATTCCCACCCACTAGCTAGTGCCAGGCATAAATGTGGCAACTTCTGGACTCCACTTCAGAACACTTTTAGACCTGAAGAATATCAGAAGAGGACTGAACCTGATGACTGTGACCAGAGAGGAGCCCCGAAAGACTAGAACTGCCCCTCTTGTATCCAGGACAAACAGTTAAGTCAAAGGGTCATAATGCTGACCTAATCTTCAAGCTACAGGGGTACAACAAACTACAAGAGGCCTATTCCTCGACGTATCCTGCTGACCAGTGGCATCTAGATTTGGACAGGACCATGATGTTGGCCTCCGCCTGAAACCCTGTGAGTTTCTAAGTGCCGTCCTTGTGGGCCTGGTGGGATTTAGAAGTGTACTCCTGTGGTTGACTGGGACTTAAAAGACTAAGGGCCTGATTTAGAGTTTGGCGGAGGGGTTACTCCATCACAATGGTGACGGCTATCCCGTCCGCCGAAATATAACTTCCATTATGTCCTATGGGACTTATATTTCGATGGATGAGATATCAGTCACTGTTGTGACAGAGTAACCCCTTCGCCAAACTCTAACTCTGGCGCTAAATCATAAGGTAAAATATTTGACCAGGACAAATCTGGTTGATGGATCTTATTAGTGCTCCATCGCAGTAAGCCTCAAATTCAATCTAGATGCCTGTCTACCGTGACCATTGACTATCATTAGTGCGTTGTGCTTTTTGGCAGTACTACTATTTAAAAATTGGAAAATGTATATCGCTGCTGCCCCTTATTGGATTTTTCTAATTTTGGTGTCATGTTCTTTATTAAGTGTTACTCTCTTTTTCTATTTTGGTTTAGGATTTTCTTGTTTTGCATTTTAACTTTATTACTGTTTGGTACTTTATACATACTTTACACATTGCCCTAAGATAAGCCTGTCTGCTCTGTGGGACAGCTAGTAGGAGGATGAGCTCCTGTTAATGTACTGACTTTCAGGGTTCATCCTGATAAGGGTTGTAATTATTCCTTGAGGTGACTAATCACCCACACAAAATAATAATCCTAATTTCTTATAAGTAGGTGTGTTTGCGTACTTAGCTAGCTTCCAGCAATGCACTTATCAAAATTATAAATTTAAGGTGTAAACCTGTTTATAAGTTAATCAACAAATCAGAAACAAATAAGGCATAGGCATACTTTAGCAAATAAAAACTGGAACTAGTCAAAGCAAATTAGGTTAGGATTAGGTTGAAACAGAACCTAAGTTATCTGATTAGTCTTTAACTGGGGTGTGTACTCATAAATGTTTCAATAGCATCACAGAGAGCAAAGGGGCAGAGAAAGCAGAGTGACAAAAGTGAAATAACTCCAAAAGGAAATTCTTACTATTAAGACTCCACCCTCTCTTTCAGAGTTGCTTCTCCCTAGCACGTATATCGAAGTGCAACTCAAACCATCATCCTCCTGGGCTGATACTACTATATCTGCAAAAGTCATTCAAGTCAGTGTGGTGCCCAGATTATCCAAAATGCTTTAGGGAAGTCCACCTGGAAAAAGAGAAATTCCCCTTGCTACTCCAACTCTCGCTCTCACTGGGTTCCCCAGTGAAGACATACATCCTCAGTTTGTTAGTGCCAGCTGGACAGCTTTCATCGCTTTCTTCGTCGTGACAGTTTGTGAGCTCAGGTCCAGAAAAAGCAACAGCCTTGATTCTCTCCACTTCACTACTTTCTTTTGTACTGTATCCCTTAGGATTAGATCCAACTAGTCTACTATGCCATTACTTTAATCCCTAAACTCACGTTGGACTGACTCAAATTACTAGAGGCTGCATAGCTTCCAACATCAAATCTTGATCCTCATCTGTGAGAAAACAGGGCTGATTGCAGAGGCCCCCTAACTTTCTGCCCCCATTTTTCACTTTTTGCTGGTATTTTCCTGACTCTGATGGTGCCCTGGGTACTGCTAACTAGTCCCAGGGCCAGTGCTCTGTATAAAATAAGTATGCAAATTAGGCTAATTATAAGTGGCTAGGACAACCTACCTATAAGTCCTTACTATATGGTAGGGCATGTAGGTTTAGGGAGCCCAGCATAGGTAGTGTACCCATAGGTGCACTGTTGAGGAGCCCAGTCTCATTTTAAAGGCAGGCCTGCCTTGCTGGCTGCTTTTAAATTAAAGTTTTTTTTTTTTTTTTTTTATTTATTTATTGTTTTATTCAATTAAGTACAAACCAAAAAAAAGGAAAACATTCATTAATGCAGCAGAACTCCAGCCGAATGGATAAGTATATTAGAGTCATTGCACAACATTTGGCTATCATGGTATCTTATTCTCAAGGCGTGCCTCTACCAACATCTCTCGCCACCCGCCAGTAACCCGGGACCCGATCCAAAAAAAAAGGAGGGAATCATGATGAAATAAAGAAGGAGGGTCCACCATATCAGGAGAGATACAGCACTCCGTCTCGCCATGCAAGGAGAACAACATAACCACTCAATGGTATTAATCAGCCACCGTCATGTGGGGAGAACTGCAGCCAGGTAACAATTACGATAACCTCTAGTAATAGGCAGGCGGAGGGCACAACCACGTCACACAGGACTATCACCCGTCAAAATATCTTGCATGTTCCGGGGGGGGGGGGGGGGAAGCAGAAAACGCCTAGTGGGGGGGCATCAATCACACAGCACTCACAGTCTGCAGAGCCAGGTATTCCTCTAGAGGGCTCCAAATATTTTTGGGACGTGATCTCTCTGGCACGAGTTCCCAAAATATTAACAGTTGGTCATGGCAGAAAGCTGCATCTTGCAACCAATCCGATCTACGCGGTACTCCCCCCCTACCCCAGCACATCGCTACTCTCCTCTTGGCAAGGAGCACAAGCAGTCCCACTAAACGTCTATGCGGGCTCTGCATTTCGTCCATATATCCCAGCAGCGCTACCTTAGGGGAGAGGGATATCTCTTCTTTTATCATGTCAGCAATCGCTCGTCGCACCTCCTCCCAGTACTTATATACTTCCTCACACTCCCATGCCAGGTGGAAGAAACCTGCATCCGGGGCTCCGCAGCGGGCACAGCGGGGGTCCGCCACCAACCCCATGGAGTGTAACTTCCTGGGTGTATATTATATTCGGTGTAGGAATTTGAAATGCAGCAAGCGCAGTCTATAGTTCGGGGACAATGTTCTCATATAAACACAACAGCTACGCCATATCCCATCCGGGATGGGCTCCCCCAGGTCTCTCTCCCAGGCAGCCCGGGCGGGCATCACCAAGCCGCCACTCTGCTCCTGCGCAGCATTATACAGTTTGGTTATTAGCTTGGAGGGGGATTTCGCACTGCACAGTGCCTCCAAAGCCCGGAACTCGGGAGGAGCGGCCGGCTCTGCGAAGAACCGATCCCGCAGCAAGGAGTGAACACGGAGTGCACAAAAGCGCCGCAGCGGGGAGTCGTCACAGTTCAAGACTGCGTCAGAGACACCCAGCAGTCGGCCATCCACTACCCAGTCTCCCAGCGTCTGCAAGTCAGCGTCCCGCAGAAACCCACGCACACCTCTATCACAGAACATCTGGCTGTCAGCCACCGCCATAACAGGTAGTGATGACGCAAAAGGAGCCTGCACCCCAGCCCGCCGCATCAACGCCCTCCATGCTCCCGCAGTGCAGGAGACCGTGTCTATGCCTCTGAGGCGGGGGAGTGCCCGCCCTCCAAGCAGACATATCAAGCCGTCAGGCCAGACAGAGTCACTCTCCGGAGCAAGATGCAGCATATATCGGGCGGATTCAGCCAGAAGTACGCGAAATGTGCCTGGGCATTATGGTAATATAACTCCAGGTCTGGAGCTGCCAATCCGCCGCGGTCAAACAGCAGCGTCAGCTTTTCCCACGCAATACGGGGCTGTCGTCCCGCCCAGACCAGCCGCACAAGCGCAGATCTCAGGCGCCGAAAATAAACTTTAGTGAGTGGCAGGGGAAGATTTATGAATAGATACAGAAATTTAGGGAGTACCACCATCTTAATGATGGCAATGCGGCCTGTCAGCGAAAGAGGAAGGGCCATCCAGGTCTCCACCTTGCACTCCAGCCATGTCATCACTGTTTCATAGTTGGCAAGTCGGAGCGTCTCCGCGTCGCAGCTTAGGTGTATACCCAAGTAGCGCACTGGCCCGTCCGCCCAAATCAGAGGGTATCGCGAGTCAAATCTGCTCACCCCGGGGGTCAGTGGCAGAATCATTGATTTTGACCAGTTAATGGTGATCCCAGAAAAGTTCCCGAAGCGGACAATTTCATCTAGTAAGATATCCAGATTTTGCCTGGGATTGCACACATATAGCGCTATATCGTCCGCATATAAGGATATCAGGACAGGGCGCTGCCGGAATCTTAGGCCACTATTACTATATCTCTGACGCAGTCCCGCTGCCAGTGGCTCCATAGCAGCCGCAAAAAGAAGCGGAGACAGCGGGCAGCCCTGTCGCGTACCACGTGATACCGGGAATAGGGCTGATATGCTCCCATTAAGGCGAAGCCTGGCAGTAGGCAGAGTATACAGCAGCCTGATCCAATTTACAAATCGCGCGCTAAGGCCCACTCGATTCAGAAGTGCAAACATATATTCCCAAGCCAGGGAATCAAAGGCCTTAGCCGCATCAAGAAACACAGTGGCCACGTCGTCGTCTGTCTCTAGTGATCCCAGCACTGCAAAGAAGGTGCGTAAGTTGTGGCTCGTGGATCTCCCGGGTACAAAGCCCGATTGATCTGGGAGCACCATTCTAGAAAGTAGTGGCTGTAGTCGAGTCGCTATCATTTTTGCAAGGATCTTATTGTCAATGTTTATCATGGAGAGAGGACGGTACGAATCGCATCGCGTCGGGTCTTTACCAGGCTTCAGGATGGTTATTATTAAGGCCTCCCGGAGGGAGGTCGGGAGGGAGCCCACCGCTAGGGACTCTTCATACACCTCCAGCAGATAGGGAGCTAGGATGTCCCCAAATTCCTTATAAAAGGCAGGGGTCAGGCCATCAGTGCCAGGAGACTTATCCCCGGGTAAGCTTTGGACCGCCGCCTTCACCTCCTCTACCGTGAACGGCACATCCAGATACATCCTGTGTGCCTCTTCAAACCACACTAACGCAATGCTCTCAAAATACTCCTTCATATCTGCCACCCTGAGTCCCACCAGGGGCGCATATAGCTGCGAGTAAAACTTGGTGAATTCCTGCAACACGCTTCCAGTACCAGTCACCCTGGCCCCGTCGGTGTCTAATACTTCAGTGACATAATTGCTGGCCCAGGGGCTACGCAGCAGCCCCGCGAGCGTCCTCCCAGCCCTCTCGCCCTCGCTTTTAAATTAAAGTTACATGCAAATTCGACTTTGGAATTAGTCAGTCTCAGCCGTAATAGATTTTTGAAGAATGTTGCTCACTGATATTGATTCTTGCCACACTTCACAGGAAGAGGTCATCACAGGGGGAAGGACCTTGCATCTGATTGAAGAACCAGGCACTCCCTATTTTTCACCCAGGAGCAAGGATAAATATGGGAGCGCTGGACCCACACCTCAGATCCCTACCCCTACATGAAAGAACATCAGAAGAAGAAGGACTGCCCTGCTAGACCCCTGACCTGCACCTGGACACTGCACTCTGAAGGACTGCACCAGCTGCACACCTGGGCTTCACTACAAGAAGGACTTTACCTGGCTTCAACTGGTTCAAGGAGGGACTACCTGTTTGCTACAGGTACAAAGGTGCTGCCCAGAGTCCCCTGCATCAAGTCCTGCAAGCAGAGCCCAGCTGACCAGCGTCCAGTGGGCATTTGGGGATTCTGACCAGGTGCATTCTGGGAATTGTAGTCCCAACTCCCAAGGAGCAACCCAGAGCTTCTGGAACCTTGGATCAAGTTGTGGACACCTCAAGGACCCAAAAAGGACCTCTGGAAGAAGATCCAGAAGTTTGGAGACGTTTGGAGCAACTCCATAAGTTGAAGCGGTGCATTGTGAGTGTTGTAGTCCCAGACCCCAAGACGCAAACCACAGCCTCTGAACCCTTGGCTGGTGCTTTGGACCACTTTTCTGAATCAAAAAACACTTCTGAAAGTAAGTGTGACAATGTTACCTCGTTGGTGGCCTGAACTCTGGACTTTGTTCCTTTCCAATGTGACCTTTTTTTTTTAACCCTTTGAGCGCTAGTTGCTTCTGTGCGCTAGAAAGCATTAATTCTTTAAAAATTCGTATCCCCAGTTTCCCTTATCCGATTTTAATCGTTTTGGTGTAATTTTAAAGATAAAAATATAACCTATTTTTATAAATTGCTGTTGGATATTTATTGTGTTTTATATTTTAGTTACTTACTGTTTTGTGATTTTAAATGCTTTACACATTTGTCTCCTAAGTTAAGAATTTCTGCTCGTTGCCAAGCTACCAAGGGTTGAGCTGGGTTTAATTTATTGAGACCTAACTGGACCTAAGTGGAGGTTAGTGGCCTATTGCTAAGTGTAGGTACTTACCTGCCCTTACCAATAATCCATTATCCAACATTTGTCAACTCGTTTAGCCAAGCCTCTTGCCTTGCGATTCTGCCCATGAGAACCTCTGCTTCCACATCCATGGGCACTCTAGTATAGCTATGCTTTCTTCTAAGGTTTCATATTCCCCCACTACATGCAATTAATTTACTGGTGAGTATGTGGAGGGCAATATGTTCCAATGCAGAAGGCACCTACCTTTTTACTTCAATGCCAGCACACCATATTACATGTTCAGACCTGAGCACATACATTTAGGAGACATTCCCTCTTCACATACCTTTTGCACAGGGACCTATTGCCCTTGGCATGGCCTACACACTCACGGGTAAGTTCTGGCATCTATCTTGTTACTTATCCCTAGATTGACCAACATGATATATTATTGTGTTATTTTCTGACCTGTGTTTTAACCACTTTTTTTTACCACTGGGTCACTCTCACCCATAAGTATAATATTTTAATTTACACCTCAGTGTAAAACAGTTTTTTTGCACCCCGAAGCAATCCTGTGCAGTACTTACCTTACCAAATTATTATTCAGGGACCTATGACAACATTAGCATTAGTGACTCTGGTCACGTAAGGTAACTTTTGTCCCTCCTAATTCATTCATACTGATTATGACCCCTCCCCCGTCCGTTGTAACTTTGGTCATTATGATTTCCCATAGGTGTCCCGCCTATCTTTCTGACCTGATGATACCCCAGCATTGGTAAATAGGTCAAAAGGCTGTTGACAATATTTAAACATACAACCTGCTGTTAGTCTGGATTCACCCCAAATACAGGCATATGCGTGCCTATTACTTCTAATGACATTCTAGGGTGCTTGGTTGTAAGCACGCAATTGCTATTCACTCACTGACTTCTACTGTTTCTTTTATTTTTTTTCTCTCACTGGGGACACACTGCACCTTTTCCTGAGCAATTCTCATTTTGGTATTCTTTGTATCATGCTGCAATAAATATTCTCCAAAGAATAGACCTGTGTTGGTCACACTGTATAAATGAGAACTCATTGCACGCAGAATTTTCCCTGCAGTATTTATGGATGTCTGAAGGAGACCTTTGATAACGACTATTTTATAATATAACTGAGTACCCAGGTTCCCACTGGCAAATGTGTTAGCCTTGTTGTGCAGAAGACTGATGTTATACAATGCTCAGCTAACAGTGGGGTGCAGAATCACTCTTCTGACTTACCCACACGCCCACCAGTCTCATCCTCAGACCCAAAATACCCCACTAAGGCCCTGACTGCCTCTGGCAGTGAGAGACTGCAATGGTGTGTGTCAACCCTGGCCTTGTGACTCGGACACCTCCTGAGTCGCTCCTTGACACCCATGGAGCCAACTCGCACTGGAGCTCTGCCATCGACTCCTCTGGTATCCATACCACATGCAGTCTGTGAAAGTGTGCATACTGAGACTCAGAGTTGTCTTCCACATGCAGTCTAACTCTGTTGTTGCATGACAAATAGACCTGGAGATGTTTCTTAGTCTTCTGCAGGCCACAGAGGATCCGCAAGGTCCTGAAGCAGTTATACCAGCTTGAAGGCCCAAGGCTGATCCAGAGCTCTACAAGAAAGCAGCCATCTTGTCACTCCGTTGGCTCTGACACCCCAAATGGATTCATTTGAAATATTTGCAGTAGCCTTACTTAACATCAAATGTATGCACATAATACAATGTATATGAATATTGTCCTAGCAGTGGGGTGCCCTTTCTTGCATATGAGTTCACAGTTTCACAGAACTGTGGTTTTTGAGAGACGCCAAAGAACTTCCTGGAAGAATTCTATGCCTGGAACCTTCAACTCTATTAAGATATGCTTGTTAAAAGTACTTTCCTGCTGAAGTAAATATATCCCTCATTTAATCTGTGCAGGCCCCTGATACTTTGCAGTTTAGTTTACACTTACGAATGCCCAAACATGTATACCTACATAAAAGACTCCTCACTGTGAATCTGTTCTTGGCTAAACGCTAAATAATTTTGGAGATGAAGGTGACACACCTTGACATGAAAAAACATGGCATAGGACCTACGAAGTTGGCTCAGCTCAGGAAAGACCAGAAGGAGGTGGCACGTGACATTCTAGATACGGTGTTTTCCTTAGTCATTCCTCGACACTGATGCCCTCCTGAGGTTATTGAAACCTGACCTAAGCTGCTGTAGTTTGAATGGGTTAACGAAACAAGGAATGCACAAACTTTGTTAGAGATTAAGCACTTGTTCCAAAACAACCATGATGTTAGGGAGTAGAGGATGTTGATTCTCAATATACAAGAGTGCACTCAGGGGTTGGGTTTGGATAGGAGATCCTAGGACGATAATGGATGATGACTCCTAAGTTCAGTCGCTATTTCTAACTTTTTTTCCTCGTAAAATAATGGGTACGTTTCAAATAAATGTTTTGTTTCCGATGAAGTGATGATCATATACGCTTTTCCCAGTATCCTGATCTGAATAAGGTACCTCAGAGTTAGAGACTGTTAAAGGGATTTGTCTGAGCAATTGGAGGTATTGAACTTACTGTTGTTATCCCTGAAAAAATGTCTATAACGTTACAAAAAAACATCAAGACATGTTGTGACCAGGTGTACACTGCTATGCTAAACAGCTTAAAAATGTAATTAATTCAGGTGCGGAAACACAATCTTGGAAATGTACACCTGCAAACCCTTCTTAAAATATTAGAGGAAAGAGACAGTATGTTGTCCATCTGAGAGAGCTATCAGTACATTTATAAAGTCTCAAATGCACGACTAAAAAAATAACTTGCAACATCCTGTAAGAAGGCTTCATCACAATCGAACTGTGCAAACTAAAGTCCAATCGATCTAATCATGGCAAGATGATGAGATGGTTATTTTTTCTGATTTTGGATTGCAAGCATGTGCCACACACAATAAAAAAAGAAAACATGCTAACGACTAGCTTACAATAAATAAAATGAAATTCAACGATGTGGCTGTTTTATCAGCAATCGTACTTAAAAAAAACAAGCCTTATAGTTGCACGACTCATGTTATTATTATTTGTGAAGGAGACAAGAATACATCATTTGCCAATCTTGCATTTAAATCGCAGGCAGCTAAAATGGTACAGTGTCAATTAAAGACTTTGTAACAACTTTAAAAATAGATGGGAAATAAATCGCCATCTAACTGGGCACGATTTACAGGCAAAATAAATAGCTGACATTTTAAGTTAATAAAAAGAAACACTTTCAACCACCATTTTTTACTGAAAATATTGTATCTATTTTAGGCTGATGTGTACAATGTGCAAAGGCTTTGAGCAGTCACTCGAACTGAAAGGAGTTCACTACCCATGCTGTATGCTGTGCTGGGCGAAAGCAAAATATGAATGAGAATTTAACACACCAATAAATGAAGCCCAATTACCAAAAGCCTCTATACGCAAGTATAATATTTATATATAAACTACTTTGAGACAGCTTTAAAGTTTCGCCAGACTATTGTTTTTCAAAGGCCAGATGCAAAAATGATCGTTTTTAGAGAGGCATATCTTCTGATCTCATCTACAGTGTGTGTACGTACCTTTCGTGTACGTACCTTTCGTGCACCACGATAAACTGAGTGGAAATCTAATTGGCTTTGATAGTGATAGGGATCAAGCAAAGAATTAGAGTGCAGCAGCCATACTGGGGAATCATGAAGCTTTAGGCTGAGAGGATCTTACAAGCTGCATGTCTCTGGCCAATCTACAAGTACGTCACTCAGTTAAGAAAGAGTTAGCGAAGGAATCCTAAGTATTTTGGTAAAATGTATAGATGTCAGAAAGGCATGTCAATTGCGAACAGAAGGAAAATCTAACCTTAACATAACTGCCCATGGGCTTTTGTGTAAGCCATGCGAATGCTATTAAGTTTTTAATGCTTTCCTGAAACATATCAGCACACAATGGCATTCGTAAAATTTGGACACACGTCAAGGGAAAGGAATGCACAGTACAGGTCTAGAAAACTGTCATTTCTTAACTGCGGTTATTTCTTCCCTCAATATTTGTTTTTTTATTATTCCTTAATGCATAACACATATGGAACTGGGAAATAAAATATGCAAAAATGTTATTATGCCAACACTGCAAGGTTACTGTGTGAGACAACGAATACAACATGTGCAGTTCGTATACAAGCACAATCATTCCAAGGAAAACAACGACAAAGCTCATCTTTGGCTTGGAAGGTGTAAGCGCTCAGTCGGTAGTCAATGTTCATCATCCACAGAAGAGCATGGCGTTCCTGCATTTAGTAAAGAACAAAACATTCCGATTATAGTAGGTTCCTTTCGATTTTGGTCGCCTAGGACAACCTACCCAGACAAGTACACTACTCTTGATTTTTTCTTTATGTTTGACTTGGGAGATGGTGGGCAGTCTGCTAACCAAGCGGGGACAGCACATGCTCCATCACTCAACATGGCCCAAAGGAAAACTGCCTGTCGCATCCTGCTAATAGGGACATTTTTGCTGAAACTGCTACGGCCATCAGCATTTTCAGCAATACTGTCATGGCGAATAGTTTCCATCTTTTTCCTTTTTATGAAAAAAAGAACCCCAAGAAAGGAAGTTGTGTCTGTCCCATACGTACCTGACGTTTCTCCTTGGATATTGTGAATGTTCTTCTCATATTTCCGGCTCGTAATCACTATAGTTTACATGTCAGCTATAAACAAAAAAGATGCGCGAAGGTCCACTGTGAAGGCAGCAACCTGTCGCGGAGGATGGGCCACCATAAATGAGGGTCCAGAGGGGAAGCAATCTGAGACATCACTGCTGAAAACTCAATAATAACTCTACATCTAATAGAGGTTGGGAAGCCATAACTGTGGTGGAGCGGGGCTTCCACCTGTTTACAGTAAATGTCATTCCACAACCAGGCTCATTGATCATGTAGCTATAAAGCAAATGTGTTACCCTTAGAGTTTTATGAGACAGTCAGGAAGGACAGAAAGTGGCCAGAACTATGGAGGTTGTGAAATGTTCTATATGGCTCTATAGGAACGTGCTTAAATACAGGGCACATGCTGACCCCCAACACAGAATGTGACATGGAAGGAAACATGGAAGTTAAAGGAGAAGTCTCTATCCCCATCCTTCCCATGTGGTGATAAATGGGGTGGAGCCAGCAAAGGGTGGGCTCAAAGACAATCCCAGAGTTTTACTTGGTCTATGATTCCTCCTCCGGAGAGCGGGACAAATTACAACACTATAGGGATAGAGTTGGTTGAAGCGTAAAGCTGATCCTACAAAGGTTCCACAAAGGATGCTGCTGATGTTCAATGATCCAAGCAGCAGTGTTGCTGCTCTCCAGTATGTCATTGACTATATGACCATTGGATTTTGTTCAGTTGGGCATGACAGAAAGTGATTAACTCCATATGCTTTACTCCTGCTAAATGGACCTGAAAAACAGAGCTGTTATGGTATACAGTATAGGTCTACCTTGCTTTTTCACAAGAAACACCCACCATGCAGAGCTATAACATCTAAAAAGTCCTTGAAGATCACAAAAACACAATGAGTTGCAGGAAACTGATTTTCATCTTCATACCACACTTTGACTAGAGACTGTAGATAGCCGACTGTTGGATCTGGATTTCGAATCCAACCTCGAGGAGCCCATATTAATATATTTATCAGACTGCAAACTCTTGAAGAAAAAATATTGAAGAGCTTTCCTCTCAGGAATTAAGCTGGCAGGGGTGACAGAACCAAAGCAAGGGTGTTTACCTCCTCACCTCAGACAGTTGCCATCAATGCCTCAGTTCAGGAAGGACTTCAAGACCTGGCGCTTCAACTGACCTATGAGGACAAACCCTTCAGCGCATTGAGACCCTGTAGGTGAGTAGTGCGCTCTAAAATACATGGTTGATTGATTGATTGATTGTTTTCTGTCCTGGGAGTTGATGTACTTACCAAACCTCCCCCAACCCGGAATGAAGCTGGATCTGTATCTTTCTCTTTCTAGGATAAGTCAGATGAATTAAATTAACAAACAATGCTACGTGCTCTGGGCTTTTTCATATTCACAAGAAGACATAGATGAGCAAGCTTGGAAGTGAGAAACACATCACTGATGATGAAGACTTGTTATGAAGGAGAAAAAGTAGGCACCCAGTGCTGCCTCATCTTTGGGAAGGCTGAGACATTTGAGTTTGGCAGGCTGATAAGCGAGAACAAAAAACATACACGTAACCTGGAATACTTGTGGGCATATTCAGAATACAATTATTGTGAAGTGAACTCCTTAGCAACCTTTTTTAATGAAATTGGTAATTACATTTTGTGTATTATTTAGCAATATTCTATTGACCCCCTCATAGCCAAAAGACTTATCTAAACTTTAAAAATTGACTTACTTTGGCTCTTAATCTCAAAAGCAGGAGGACTGCTAACTTTAGCTCAAGCTGCGTATGTAGCAATGGAATGGTGATTCTATGCCGGGACCAGGGGACCGGATTATGCATAACTTTCTTCACTTTATTAATACAGCAGATTCAAAGAACAAAAAATAAAAATAAAATAAAGACATGTCCCATGAGACCCATGGTATCCGAGTCCAAACATAGTAAAATCACAGCACAGTCCAGCATCTAAATACGTATGGCATCCTTTCCTGTTCCTCTTTCTTCCCTGCACCCATTTTTGTGACATTCTCTTAACTGTAGAATACATTTTTTCATAATATTGTATACTGTTTATAACTTATACAAAATTTCTCTTACTAGCGCAGTAGGCTTTTGCCCAAGCACTTATTTTTTCACTCACAGGTCTTGCGAGGGCGCTCTTGCGCGTCGCTTGACGACCTGTCAGGTGCGTCAGAAGCCTCTGAAGTGGCTTTGTGTGAGCGTTTCAGCTGTCTGCAACTCGCTTTTCGGGGAAGCCCTGTCAGGAAATTCTTCTAAATCCTTTCAAACGCTTCTCTTTCCCAAACCAACCCTCGCATATCACACTGTATTTGGTGTATTTTTTAATACAAGATCTTGTGGTGTTTTATAAAATTTTCCTGACTGAATTTATTGAAGAGCACCAGTGAGGGGGCTACTCATATATATTTAAATTGGGTGAAAATGTATTTACCATCAAGGCCCCTCTAGAGGATACCCCAAAAGGAACAACGGCTGGAATGACGGTCATCAGGGAACCTTCTATCCCTCCTGAGGTTCCGGCAGAGGAAGAACCAACCGCATCAGAGGAGGAGCTAACGCACCAGGAGGAAATTCTGGTAGCATTACCCCTAATTCCCCTGAAAATCTTGGAGGAAAGCTTCGGAGATTTGCCCACAACTGGGAAACGATAACAAAGGATCCATGGATCCTTGAATCAGTCTGGAGTTAGTTTTCACATAGAGTTTTATGGATCTCCAATCCAACAAACCTGCCTCAGACCTTTAGTATTCTCAACACGAGATGAATCTTAGAAGTGGAGGATCTGCTACAGAAAAGAGCCATTTGCAGATCGGTACGTCACCCAAAAGGCTTTTTGAGCCTTATATTTCTAGTAGAGAAAAAAAGACAAAGGTTTTTGCCCTGTTATAAACTTGAAAGAATTCATTAAGTGGGTAATTTATTGTCACTTCAAGATGGAAGGTATTCACCTATTGAGAGACATCCTTCTTCCAAAAGACTGGATGATCAGGTTGGATCTCAAAGATGCATATCTTTCAGTTCCCATTTTGCCTGCTTACAGGAGATTTCTTCAGTTTGCATGGAAAGGGCAAACTTACGAATTCAAAGCTCTCCCTTTTGGTCTATCCTCAGCCACCTGGTGTTTCACCAAACTCCTGCGTCCGGTAGTAGAATTCCTTAGTACCAGGGGAATAAGGATGATTATTTATCTGGAGGACATTCTCCTGATGGATCAATCCTTAGTTCAGCTCAGAATCAATCTGAACATGACTACTGCGCTCCTTCAAAATCCCGGCTTTGTCATGAACAAATCAAAGCCAGAATTAATTCCAACCCAAACGATTGTCTTTCTGGGATTCCTCATAAACTCAGTCACAGCTTCACTCAGCCTTCCATTATCGAAACTTTCCATGATTAGGAAAGACCTCAAAAAGGTTCTCTGAAGGGAAAATATATCCCTCCGCCAACTGGCAGGATAGTGGGCCTTCTATCCTCATCAATTTAGGCCATATTCCCAGGTCCTCTTCATTACCGAGCATTACAGAGACTACAAGTGTCTCAACTCTGGAAGGGGTTAGCTTACTCACAAATAATTTCCTTAGCTCAAGAAGCCAAGATGGATAGACCACATGGAAGCTTGGAATGGTACAGCAATATGTGGCACGTCACCAGACATGATAACAGAATCAGATGCCAGTCGTCTGGGATGGGGGGGGCCAGATGCGGGGAGATATCCTTGGGAAGCAGTTAGTCAGAAGAAGAACTCTCTCCATATCAATTGCCTGGAGCTCCCAGAAGGATCATTTGCAATCCAATCTCTCACCAAGGACAAAGTGTGTTGCTCCATTCTCCTAGGAATGGACAACATATCAGCAGTCCAATACATCAATCGCCTGGGGGGCACTTGATCAAAAGCCTTCTCAGAATTGGCAAAGGATTTCTGGCATTATTGCCTTCAGAAAATAGATCTCTGTAACTGCAGAATATCTTCCAGGAATCAAAGACATTGTAGAACTCCAGGAACTTTTCAGACAACACAGACTGGAAGCTGGATCGGAACATTTTTCTAGCCCGAATGGAAAGATGGGGTCCTTGCAATCTAGATCTTTTTGCTTCTAGACTGAATCACCAACTGACAAGATATGTCAGCTGGGAACCAGACCCGGAAGTAATTGCAGTAGACGTTTTTCTCCAAGAATGGTCGAAGGATCTTCCCTATGCATTTCCTCAGTTCATAATGATTCCAAGAGTAGCAGCTGAGGTTAGACGTCAAATTGCATCTTTGGTGCTAGTGACAACGATATGGAAATCTCAAGGATGGTTCCCAGCATTGATGGAATTATCTCTGGATCATCCAATAAAACTACCATTATTCCCTTCAATGCTTCTAGATCATCAGGTCTCTCCTCAACCGATAGTACTTCAAAGCCATCTTTCCCTCATGGCCTGGAGGATTTCCGGGGACATTAGAAAAACGAACATCTATCAAAAGAAGCTACTAACTTCATTCAACAAGCCTGGTCTACAAGTACCACCAAAGCATGTAGATCAGCTTGGAACCGATGGAATCATTTATGTATGGGGAAACATCTTGATCCCTTGGGGGCAGCACTTACTTATATTCTGAACTTCCTGGCTGAACTTGCTCAATCGGGTCTAGCTTTTCGTACAATCAATTCCTTTAGATCAGCTATTTCTGCTGGACATATTTCCACTGATAAAAAACCAGTAGGTGAACACCCTTGGGTATGTAAGTTAATGAAAGGCATTCGCCTTTCTAAACCCACACCACCCAGATATTCAGGACTTTGGGACGTTAACATAGTTTTAACTTTTCTCTCTCAATGGCAAGATAATAATTTCTTATCTCAAAAACAACTATCAGCTAAATTAGCTATTCTTTTATGCCTCACATCCTTATGTTAGAGCCCTAGATTTGTCAGCTAGAGGCTTCACTCCAGAATGTGTCACTTTCACAATCTCCAGGAGGACCAAAACTGATATTAGGTTAGTATCTTATCCTGCTTAACCAGAACACCCTAAATCAAGTGTGATCAGATGTATTAAGGCATACGAAGACATGACATTGGATGCCAGACCTGCAGGAGAGAATCAAATTCTCATTGCCTTACAAAAACCATTTAGCGCAGTTTCATCTCCTTCTATTGCTAGATGGGTTTGATGGATAATGACCGAGGCAGGTACTGACATTCATAGATTTGGCGGCCATTCCACGGGAGGAGCAATGGCATCTAAAGCCATTCAGTTTGGTGGTAGACTAGAAGACATCATGAATTCAGCGGATTGATTAGCATAATCCACTTTCAAAATATTCTATTTTATACCAATAATAGAAGCCGCAACTCTGGTTGTCAGTAAGCTTTAAACATGCATAATCCTCGCCTCTGGTCCTGACATAGAATGAAAAATGTCCAAGCTAAATAGAAGAAAAGTTTCAATTCTATTAAGGACATGGAGGGGAGGATTATCCCACCCAGGCACCTTTTCTCCATAAAGAGCCTCTCCCTTCTACGGGGAAATATACCTGTTATTTCCAGTAAGCAACTAAATTATTTTGGTGACATTTATTCATAAACTTAAAGGTTCATTTATATGCATATATACTAATGAGTTAATTAGAAGAAATAAATCACTCTCTTTCAACATTATGGATTTTTATTGGTATAACCTTTTATTTAAAGAACTGGATAACGTGGTTTATACTTTTCAGTCCATGCAGGCAAAAACCAAGGACTGGATTAAAATTACGATCAACATTAACTTCCTCAAGTGAAGAAAAGGAACAGGAAAAGAAGTCATATGAATTTATATGTTGGACTGTGCTGTGATCCAACTATGTCTGGACTTTGATACCATGAGTCTAGTGGGACATGTAGTCTTTATTTATTATTTCTTTGTTCTTTGAATCTGCGCATTAATAAAGTGAAGAAAGTTATGCATAATCCTCGCCTCTGTGTCCTTAGTAGAATTGAAACTTGCCTTCTTGTTAGCTATGAAATTTTTCATTGGTCATCAACTTACAAAAAAGGTCTTTGACAATTAGAATTTTAATGTAAATTCTGTTTGTATGCGTTATTATATATAGAGCCTTTGAAGATGGCAACATAGACCTCTTATCAGAAACACTTTTTGTGGACAATTCTATCAAAGGCTGTCCTAGACATAGGGCCTGATTTCGATAGACAGGTTGCTCTGTCACAACAGTGACAGATTTCCCGTCCGCCGAAATATAAATCCCATTATTTCCTATGGGATTTATATTTTGGCAGATGGGATATTTGTCACCGTCGTGATGGAGTAACCTGTCCGCCAAAATCTAAATCAGGCCCTTCGGCTAATATCTACATTAAAGTGTTTTTAACGATATGTGGAGATGACCAGGCATTGGAATATTTATGACCAAGACAGAAATGGTAGTTTTTCTCATAATAAAATTTACATTCTGCCATCATAATTAGGGTGTGCAGTATGTTCACCGCAAAAACATCGAGTCCACTTAGAAATGTGTTAGTCAAACCAACGAAATGTGTTCATCAATCAATGTGTTCCCAAACATTTCGTACAAACAATTGTCTTGACTTTCATAAAGATAATTCTGTGGACATAAAAATATAAAGTTCAGCTAATCTGTGCAATATTTTTCCCAAAAACGTAAGCACCAGAAATTACAGTTATAGGTTACAGCTTCAATTAGATGAAATAAAACAACTTCTTCAAGCATCGCATTTTGAGAGGGGTACAGATTTCATGAGTTTGCATATTGTCCTGGTCTGAAAAGAGAGTGGGGGATTATCCTTAATGAATTGAGTTTAATACTAGGACCTGTTGATTGTTCACAGAATCAAGGTGATCACAACTAGCTTATTCAGTTTCCAAGATAATGGGATGGTGCTTAGTGCATTGATACTGGCTTGCTAGGGCAGCATTTTTTTACCTGGGGTCCACAATGCCTACTCAGGGCGTCTACAACTGATTACAAAACAAATAATGGTAACACATTAATACTGTATACATACAAATAAAGCTAAAAGTAAAACAGAACTATTTAGAATGTTCTGTAAGCAGGAGGTATTAAAAACAGGAAATAAAAAAATAATTTGGTTTCCTTAGCTTGATTGATGGGAGAAACACGGGACAGCAAACAGAATCTCGTATGGACGACTGGTAGCTGTAATTGAAGCACACATATGTGCTGACAAAAAGGGAGCATGCATTAGGAGTGAAAAGACAAAGTGATGTGCAAAAATCTAGCATAGTGCTTTGTCTTTCAGAAATAAGGCTGCATTTTTAAATGCTCCAATGTTTCCATTAAAATTAAAGATGTAACTTTTTTGTATTTTTTTGTTTGTGAATTAAAGTTTTTCTAAATTTGTGCATTTGTTATATGTATGCTTGTTTCTGTATTTACTGGGATTGTTTTTCTGGGGTCCCCAACTTCTGGTAGTGGTTCACTAGGGAACCACAGAAGTCAAAACAGACTGTAGATCAAGAAAGGACGGATGATTGGACTCAGTCAGGGATATTCTGACTGGGCATATTCATCATTCTTGTGGTTTTCCTTTTTTAACAAGAAAAATACAGAGGCACTCTGGCGAATATTCCAGCATACAGTTTTGTGACTTTTTTCAGACTGCATAAACCGAATTTTGATAATTATTGTATTTTTCTATCTATACTTACGCTAGACTTCTAATGAAACATTTTGCAATGCATTGATGGGTTGTTTTTATTCAACTACTTCATCAAAAATGGCATCAGCATTGGGTGAGAAGGGAAAGCTTCTATTTCACTTATCAGTCTAGCAGATTTCAACAGCTAAATTAAAACAGAAAGTTACAGAAGTGAGACGGTATCCATATAGGCTTAAGTATTTTAACAACTATTGCATTGATAATGTACTGACTGACAGACAGCAAATAACAGCAACTTCATGTGAATTTCTATAGTCAGCTGTTGCACAAAGATGTATTGTGTCAGTAATAATCTCCAGTCAGGCCTAGGTATTAAGACAACATTTCTTTATTTTATAGTTTCTCCACCTTTCGAAACGTCCCATTAGAAAATACTGAAATAACTAAAATGATCAATTTACAATGTTCAGCCCATATTTACAGTATGTTCCTCTTTCTAACTTCCAAAAGGTTCTTAGCTAATGTAATACATACAATGTATGTCACATTTTGTTTCAAATAATATGCAGATTGCTTCTTTTGTCATCCAAGTCCCATATACACCAAAATGGTTTCAATATCTTTCTTGCTTTCAATAAGTAAATTGATGTCATAAAATAATCCATTGTATCCTGAGAGCCTGACACACCTATGCACTTCCATTGCTAATCCTTGCCACGTCTCTGCCTTACTGTTCCATACATGGCCTAAAAATGAAGTCAACTGCCTCTCTCTCCCTCTCCTCGCTCTCTGCCTAACCTTCATGCCCTATGGTATATATCCCCCTATCTTCTCATTGCAACTGTAGGAAATTGGGTTTGTGATTGAGTGGGGTGAAAACCCCACTCAAGCAACAACCTGAATCCTTGTCAGGATGAACCACAAAAGTCATTAACCTTTGCTTGGCCCTTTGGCAGCTTGGCACAAAAGCAGTCAGGCTTCACTTAGATGCAATGTGCTACGTATTTATACAGCACTTAAACAGTAATAGAGTGAAAAACAAACACAAGACAAATTCAACACCAATTAGGAAAATTAGAGAAAAGTGTATTGAAGAACAAAAAAATGAAATATAAATGTGATTGGTAAAACAGGAGTCATTCATTTTTATTGTTTTTAGTGAAATCTAGAACCTAAAAGATCAAAGTGCCAACCAGGGGTGTGAAACCAGGGCTAAGTTAAAATTTATTTTAAGGCCAACTGCAATGGAGAGCGGTTCGGATACAAAAGAAAGATTGGGCCCCATCTTGGTTTACCTTTGAACTTGAAAGAAATTCTGAAGCAAGTCGACAAGGATGTAGAGTTCAGCAGGGCAAGGCAGCAGGCTGTGTCCGCGGAGACGTCGTCGGGAGCCGCTGGATGAAGTGTTGATGAAGCCACAATGATAGAAGGAAAAAGTTCAGAGCGGGAAAGCAGGATTTCCAGGCTGAAGTGAACATCGTGGAGCCTGTCGCCGTTGAGCCAGGTGAAGATTTTTGCCTTCGGACTTAAACAACTTTTTGGAAGTCAAAAACCTCCAGATGGATGAAGATGCAAGCCGTAGCCAAGGAGGGCTCCACGAGGTTGGATACTGTGCTTGGAGGTCCTGCTGAACAGGATTTGCTGCTGCAGAGAAGAATATAGTGGGAGCTACTGTGAAGTCAGGCTATTCTGAGATGCACCTTAGGCAGATTGGCCGGCAGGGAGGTCGAGGTGTTCTGTCTGCTCTTCTAGCACTTTATTTGTAAAGTTTTTCTAAGCCCCAACTTCTAGGGCTAGGCTTAAACAGCATCTCTAACACCACTTCCAAGGGTCCAGGCCCTGGGGGCACTACTTTGGGGGTTAGGACTCACTTCAGCAGATGCAAGGTACAAGGTTCAAGGTCTCTGGAGTTCGTTATGTCCCTGTAGGTCACGCAGGACACCAGCCAACCAGCCCTTGGAGTATATCTGGTAGTCCTGGGTTCAAGGAGCAAGGTAGGCCTCAAGCAACAGGGCAGTCATCTGAAGAACAAAGCAAGTCTCAAGCACCAGGGCAGTCCTCTGGTAGCAGCACAAGAGCCCTCTAAAGAATGAGGCATGCCTCAAGCAGTGGGGCAGTCCTCTGGAGTACACAACAGTCCTTCTGAAGTCTGCCACAGGACTAGGAGTGTACTGAAGAGATTGTTAAGGAGCTCCAACATTTACACCTGGTGCAGCTTTTGAATTTGGGGTGACATCCTGGCTACCCCCACTTCTGGTTCAGGAAAGCTTCCCCCTTCCCCTGCCAATGATCCACGTAGCCTGAGGTGGCAAAAGACTAGTGTCAGGTTCCTTTGTGTGCGTGCTAGAGGCAGCCCTGTGAAACGTAAGTGGGGCAAGGAACAGCTCCATCTTATCCATCCTGCCAACACCTAGTCTCCCCTTTGTCTCACTGTCTGGGAGGAATACACAAAGGCCACCTGACAAGCTTTTCACAGTTGTGTAAACCAGGACAGAGGCAGCAGGCACCAAATGGTTAGGACAAAAAAGTGCTATGTTTCTAAAACAGAATTGTGACTTTACCATTAAAGAGGATTTTAAATTAAATTCATTTGAGTCCTAAATTGACATCCCTATCTCTTACCAAATCAATGTTATCACATATTAAATGCAAAAAGATAACTAATTGTTATCCAATGGGAAGGATAAGGCTTGACCTGCTATTGAGGTCAGGAGAAGCTCCCCACGCCGCACAGCTCCACCTGTTGTGCCCGTGTCCTTCTCCCCGCCCTCGCAGCTGCTGCTGCGAGTTCGAGACCCTTCTCCACCCGCAGGCTCCGGCCAGTGCCTCATCCCTGGTAGGCAGTGGTGAGCCGTAAGTACTGTCTCTCTGTTGTGCTTTGTGTCTGTTTTCCCTGTTTTCGTTTCTCTGTTTCTTTGTTGTTCTATGTCCATTTTGTGCCTTTTTTCATCTTTTTCTCTGTTTTCGCTGCGTTTCCTGGCTTTTTTCGTCTTCTCCCCCCTGGTTTCACGCTGCTGTGTCCCCTGCGGCCCCACCCCCCTTGTGCGCCCATTCGCGCTTCCCTCCCGCCTCTCAGCTGCTCCTCCCTCCCACCTCCCCCTCTTAATGGCGGCCACTGCGCGGTGAGGAGAGCAACCCTTGACCTGCTATTGAGGTCAGGAGAAGCTCCCCACGCCGCACAGCTCCACCTGATGTGCCCGTGTCCTTCTCCCTGAGTTCGAGGCCCTTCTCCACCCGTAGGCTCCCCACTGCGCCTCATCCCTGGTGGTCAGTGGTGAGCCGTAAGTAATGTCTCTCTGTTTGCCTTTGTGTCTGTTTTCCTTTCTCTGTTTCTCTGTTGTTCTCTGTGTGTTTTGTGCGTTTTTTTCCACTTTTTCTTTGTTTTCGCTGTGTTTCCTGCCTTTTTTCTGCTCCCCCACGGTTCCCCGCCGCTGCGTCCCCGCCCCCTTGCGTGCCCATTCGCGCTTCCATCCCGCCTCCCGGCTGCTCCTCCCTCCCACCGCCCCCTCTTAATAGCGCCAGCTGCGCGGTGAGGAGAGCAACCCTTGACCTGCTATTGAGGTCAGGAGAAGCTCCCCACGCCGCACAGCTCCACCTGTTGTGCCTGTGTCCTTCTCCCTGCCCTCGCAGCTGCTGCTGCGAGTTCGAGGCCCTCCTCCACCCGCAGGCTCCCGCCTGAGCCTCATCCCGGGTGGTCAGTGGTGAGCCGTAAGTACTGTCTCTCTGTTTGCCTTTGTGTCTGTTTTCCCTGTTTTCCTTCCTCAGTTTCCCTGTTGTTCTCTGTTTATTTTGTGCCTTTTTTTCCTGCGTTTTCTCTGTTTTTGCTGCGTTTCCTGCCTTTTTTCGGCTTCTCCCCCGTGGTTTTCACCGCTGGGTCTCCCTGCGGCCCACCCCCTTGAGCACCCATTCGCGCTTTCCTCCCGCCTCCCAGTTGCTCCTCCCTCCCACCGCCCCCTCTTAATGGCGGCCGCGCTGGACCGGGCCCAGTGCCAGACCCCCACGACCCCGTCACCCGACGCCACTCCGACGCCAACGCCCTCCACGCCCTCAACACCGGCTGATCTACCACCTGCTTCCAGGCCTCACTAAAGTTCACCCACGGACCCTTCTCCTGCCAGAGCTGCAGCTTCACCACCCCCGAGCCACCACTTCACCCTCAGAACCGGAAGCAACCACCTCAGATGCATCCTTCTCAACACCCGGTCAGTACACAAGCATGCCATCGAACTCTGGGACCTTCTGGACTACTCCTCCCCAGACATCGCCTTCCTGACGGAGACCTGGATGAACCCATCCTCAGCACCCGACATCGCCATAGCCATCCCAGATGGTTACAAGATCACCCGGAGAGACCGCACCAACAGACCGGGAGGAGGGATCGACATCGTCCGCAGGAACACCATCAGAATCTCAACCAACACCGAAGACACCCTTAGCACTGCTGAACACATGCACTTCCAAATCCACATCGATCCCAAGACCACCCTCAGAGGTACCCTCTTATACAGACCCCCAGACCTCCACCTCAGTTCAGTGACTCCATCGCCGTCGTCATCAGCACTCAAGCCCTTGCTTCTACAGACTACATCCTCCTCGGAGACCTGAACTTCCACCTCGAAAACACCAATGACAGCAACACCACCGCCCTGCACAACAACCTCGCCAACCTCGGACTCAAACAGCTCGTCACGTCTCCCACCCACTCCGCCGGACACACGCTCGACCCCATCTTCTCCGCCAGCAGTCACATCGCCTTCAGCCACACCACCGAACTACACTGGACCGACCACCGCTGCATCCACTTCACCTTCTATAAACCCACCACTCACCACCACCTGCAACTGATCCCCTCCCGCAGCTTGAGCAAGGTCACCAACGACCGGCTGATCTCTGCCCTCGCCCAAGCCCCACCAGCCGACACCACTGATGCGACACAGCTGCCTGCAACCTCAGGCAATGGATCGACGACTGCGCCAATGCTCTTGCCCCGATCAAGAAACCCTCCCACAACCGCGCCGTCAGAAAGGCCACCTGGTTCACCTCCAACCTCCAGACCTCCAAACAGGCCTGCCGAAAACTCAAGAGGAAGTGGCACCAGGAACAGACACCACCCTCCCACACGGCCCTCAAGAACGCCATCCGCAAGCACCGCCAGCTCATCCGGACCATGAAGAGATCCTCCTTCGAGGAACGTATTGACAATAACGCGCACAATAGCAAAGAGCTCTTTAACATCATGAAGGAACTCTCCAACCCCAGCTCTAGCACTAACGACATCCCACCTTCGCAAGACCTCTGCGACTCCCTCGCCACCTTCTTTCACTGCAAGATCGCAGACATCCACGACAGCTTCAACACCAAGACCCCACTGGCAGTCGCCAAAACCTCAGACTCACCGTCCCCCAACCACACCAACCTCCTGCTCTCCTGGACACACGTCAACAACGCTGACACCACCAAATTAATGAACACCATTCATTCCGGCTCTGCATCCGACCCCTGCCCGCACTACATTAACAACAGAGCGAGCTCCATCATCGCCCCCCAACTCCGTATGATCATCAACATCTCCTTCGAGACCGCCACCTACCCGGAAAGCTGGAAGCACGCAGAGATCAACGCCTTATTGAAGAAACCCAAGGCGGACCCTAAGGACCTCAAAAACTACCGGCCCATTTCCCTGCTTCCATTCCTGGTGAAGGTTATCGACAAGATCGTCAACAGGCAACTGACCCACCACCGTGAGGAAAACAACACTCTGGACCTGTCCCAATCCGGCTTTCGCAGCAATCACAGCACCGAGACTGCCCTCATTGCTGCCAACAACGACATCAGGACCTTCCTGGACAAAGGCGAAACTGCAGCCCTCATCCTCCTTGAACTCTCGGCCGCCTTTGACACTGTCTGCCACCACACCCTGCGCACACGCCTCCACGATGCAGGGATCCGTGACAAAGGCCTGGACTGGATCACCTCCTTCCTATCTGACAGAACCCAGAGAGTACGCCTCCCTCCATTCCAATCCGAAGCCACCAAGATCATCTGCGGTGTATCACAGGGCTCTTCCCTCAGCCCGACACTCTTCAACGTCTACATGGCACCGCTCGCCAACCTCGTCCGATCTCACAACCTCAACATTGTCTCATACGCCGACGACACCCAGCTGATCCTCCACCTCACCAAGGACCCCGCCACCGCCAAAACCAACCTCCACGAAGGTATGAAGGCCGTCACCAAGTGGATGAAGAACAATCACCTAAAGCTGAACTCAGATAAGACAGAGGTCCTCATCCTCGGCCCCACCCAATCCGCCTGGGAGGCTTCCTTGTGGCCGTCCACGCTGAGAGCCGCACCAACGCCCACCAACCACGCACGCAACCTGGGTTTCATCCTTGACTCATCGCTCTCCATGACCCAACAAGTCAACACCGTCTCATACTCCTGCTTCAACACCCTCCGCATGCTCCGCAAAATCTACAGGTGGATCCCTACAGAAACCAGAAGGACGGTCACCCAGGCCCTCGTCAGCAGCAGACTGGACTACGCCACGCTCTCTACGTGGGAACCACAGCCGTTCTACAGAAAAGACTGCAACGAATACAGAACACCTACGCACTCCTCATCCTCTACATCCCCCGCCACAGCCACATCACAGCCCACCTGAGAGACCTACACTGGCTCCCCGTCAACAAAAGGATCACATTCAAACTCCTAACCCATGCCCACAAAGCACTCCACAACGCCGGACCAGCATACCTCAATGACCGACTCTCCTTCTACACTCCGAACCGTCAGCTCCGTTCCACCGACCTCACCCTCGCCACCGTTCCACGCATCCACAGGTAAACAACCGGCGGCAGATCATTCTCTTACCTCGCTGCCAAGACCTGGAACACCCTCTCCATCCACCTATGTCAGACCAAGGACCTACTGACCTTCAGGAGACTCCTCAAGACCTGGCTGTTCCAGCAGTAGCAGTCTCCCCCCCCCCAAGCGCCTTGAGACCCTCACAGGTGAGTAGCGCGCTCTACAAACGCAATGATTGATTGATTGATTGCAGTATTGAAACCCAAATTTAGGAGTTTTTTACTTCCTATGTAAAACCTAAAAACACATCTTATACATTTTATCCAGTGTACTCTGCCCTCTCGGCTGTTTAAGTCCTACCTATGTGGTGACTTATTGAATAATGGTAATTATTGAAAAGGAAGGTTAGGACCTGGCAAAAGGTTTATTTTGCTAGATTGAACTGGCAGTTTTAAGTCTGCACTACAGGCTATAATGGCAGGCCTGAGGCATGTTCTAAAGGACTACTTAAGTGGGTGGCACAATGAGTGTGGTAGGCCTTCTAGTAGCATTTAATTTACAGGCCCTGGGTAAATATAGTATAATATATACTAATGACTTGGAAGTAAATTTTATATGTTAATCAGGGTTAGCCAATTGTACCATGTTTTATGGAGAAAGCATAATCACTTTAGCACTGCTTAGCAGTGATAAAATGCATAGAATCCTAATGCCAATAAAAGCGAAATGCAGGAAACAGCCTCCCTTCACTAATCAAGCTATACCCACTCATGCATCTACCATTACTAAACCCATTAAGGCCATCCTCTACATCCTGTAACTAGGTAACATGCATTCTGCCTCAACTTCAATCCTCATTTCCTGCGTCTCTCCTACTCCTCAGGCCCAACAGTCCATTACCACTAATCACCTTCCTCCTGCCCTTACCATATTCTTGACTGAACTATCTCCTAATGAATGTACAATTAAAGAGCAAGAACTGCTTAAGCATCTTTGACCGGATCACCATCTCAAAGTTGGACCCTATCTGCGTAACTGAAACCAACGTATCCTGATCCCCCAAGAAGCCATAGTACCTGGATAAGTAGTAGAAGTCTTAGCATATATTTTTAAGAACACCTTAAAGACCAGAAGTTTTCAAGAATATAACAAAACCAGATGCAAAGTACTTCTTATCCGTTGCTTCCAACCACCTACCTTTTATGCTTTTTCCTGTTGCTGCCTTGGCGCATTCACAGATCCCTTCCGTGATGAGGTCTCTGACAGCGGAATAAACCACACCAATGTCTGCATCCTAGAAGATCTGAACATCTGGTTCAACTTTCCAAAATCTCACACTGAGATCTCTCAAATCAAACAAAGTACCTCAACCTCTCGCCACATGTGCCTGGGTCAATGTTTTCTGCTGAACACACCTTGGAGACAATCTTTGCTCTGAGGTAACTCATCAGAATAAATGGAAAACTGCCATGCTCTGGAGTGACCACCATCTCATCACCTTCCTTCTGAACATCAGATGAGAACAACTGCTACAGCAGTAGTCATCTACAAACCTATACCTAAACAGTGGACAAGCTCCACCTCTCAGCACTGGACTCACAATTCGTCTCCACCGCCAAATATCAAAAGTGGAACGATTCTACAGTTGGCTTCCTGAAGACTTCAATAAACTGCTATCCCCCAATACATGCTCACACTCTATCCCACCCTAAACAAAGGGCCACAAGGGGGATTCAGAAGATTAAGAACCTGAGGACAAAATTAAGTGATTTGCAAAGATAGTGGAGATAAGCAAATGACCAAAATTACAAATCCTGACTATACTGCAAATGAATATACACATCATTCCCTGGAAGTTAAAAAAGACTCCACTACTTCACCCAGATCTCCAAAGTAAATTACCCTAAAGGAACTATATAGGATCCTCTTTGAATCCTGAAACCCACAATACACTACCACCATTCACTCTCTTCTGTGACACCACTGTAACAGAACGCATCTCTAAAACAAAGAAACTGGGACATTACCTAGGGGGTAATGCACTCAATAGGCACCCCGATTGGTACCATGACCAATAAGACTGACAACAGAAATATGATAGGCCTTATTCAAACAACTCTCTTAATCTGAATTCACAGAGATGAGCAACTGAAAGCAGCCACCTGGCACCCTGTCAGGCCCCTGACACAAATCTTCAAAGGCAAACTGCTTTTCACGTCTGCTGAATCTACAGCAGCAAGCATCATCAACAACTGTATAATTTCAGCCATTTTTCCCTCCACCCTCAAGACTTCCTACATTATCAGTAAATAGAATCATGTGTCAACCAGTTAACAATTCATCTCCAATTACCATTCTTTAAAAAACTGATTGAAAACGTTGCCTTCACTAGTTTCTCCAAATCTCTGACATCAAATGGTCTTTTGCCCAGGTAGAGGCACTGAATCCATGTAGATATTCACTTGGGATGAACTTAAAAGTCTGTGGACAGAAACTGACTGCACTACCACAGCTAGTTATACCTCCTGTCTTTTACACTTCCCATCTGTAGACCCTACTAGTGAGACTAGAGGATCTGGGTATCCAAGAAAGCATCTGGCTCTCCTTCTATGCATTCTGCAGGTTCAGCTTTTTTAGGGTCGAGCCTGCGTCGCATGCGCATGCGTTTCGCTAGCGAGACGCTTTGGGAATTAATAAGGGCTCGGAGCCCCGTCCACGTGATGTCAGTGTCTCTCATTGGTTCGTGGGCTTGCCTGTTAGAATCTGCTTGATTTCATTAGTGGAAGGCACGCATACGTCATGCCTTTTCCGGTGGTTAGCCCTCCCCCAGCGCATTGACCAAATACAGAAAACATACGAGGCTCACTGTTTTCTATTCAGTTTGTGGACTCCTTTTTCTCTATTTTTGTAACGCGATCAGAAGTCGAGCGCTTTGCATAATATCAACCCTGTTACACAGTTAATTGCACTTTTTCCAGTTACATACATGGTTTATGTCGCAAGAAAAGTCTTGTTAGGAGTTTACAACACTATTAGCTCTAACACGGGCAAACGCGAGACCCGTTGCATTGCAAATGCTTGTTTTTATTGCCACCATTTACCTCAGTTCTTTTTACCATCAACAAAATGGACATCAAGGCTCGATCATTTTACCAGTCCTGTTCAAGCTCCATCTTACCAGCTTTTGGACCATCAGTTTCATCAACTTACCTGCTGCTACTATGCTGACAATATATAGATCATCCAAAATCTAGAAAATGAGATGGATTCGGACTGTTCAGGACATGACCACTGATGAATCTAAACCACTGATGAATCTTCCCAACTTAACACCGCCAGGCCTAAGATACTTACCCCCCTGCGTGGACATCAAAAGAAATAAGAAATTTGGTAGTAATCTTAGACTCCACCATTTGCCTAGTCCCTCTAGTGAATCAAGTCACAAGAACCTCCAACTATGCCACATAAGCCCTTTGATACATCTTGCCATCATCAAGGCTTCCCTCAGAAGCTACAGACCACTGCAACCAGTGTCATGTTTCAAATACATTATGAAAAAGATCTCTACCACAGTGCCCCAGTTTTCCCACACCAAAAACGTCAAAGGATCGAAAACACAGAAGCAAGACAGCTTCTAGACCTTCTCTCAAGGTAACGGATCATGCCATTGCTTACTGCACTTCACTGGCAGACTTTGCCCAGATACTCTGCCTTCACAGCACTCTGTATTGCCGTAAGTGTCATCAATGGCAAGGGTCCATTGTTCAACCAAATGATGCTCCATATATACCCCCAGAACAGAACCCTACCTTCCACCAGTGCCTATAAGAGAACATGCATCAGTAGGACCTATTTCTCAACAAAAGCTGTAAATTTGTGGAATCGTTTTCCAACAAGAAGATACTGCAGGTGCTGTACCTTGCTGCCAAAGGACCTCAGACAGCCAACAGCAAGAAAGGTAGCCAGGGTGTGCGGTAGGGTTGAAATTGCATGGGAAAGTCATCTTGCATAGTATAGAAGTTGTCGCAGTGAGCTGGGGTGCTTGCATCTGCATATCTTTCTCTTCTTTTCTGATTAGCTATACTTGGGCTCCATCCAACAGTATTCCTCTCTTTCTCGCTGTCTTCTCTAGCTCTTTGCCACTTTCTTGCCCTCCCCAAACTGAATAACAAAGAGGACGCAGCTGCCCAGGGAAAGACAAATCCTTCCTCAGTTCTGCTTGTAAAAGGTTAAGAACATGGGTGACCTTTTGATGGTATTATCTATCTTCAATTGTTGCAGGATTTTCCCCTGAAGAAGCACAAAAGGGTGAAATGCATTGGTCTAATCTCACAATTTTAGTTGAATCAATAATTTGTAGCAGTTAACTTACAAATAAAATAATTTAAATTTTGTTAGAGAAATAAGACTCTGTCAGATTCTTTAAAGGAGTTTAAAATGGAAGCCAAACAATAGTGAATAGAGCGAGTAGAAATAAGTTAATGGAGGGGTGTGGCCAGCGGCCAAGTTGGCGGCTGCTTAACCCGAGAGCTCTGTACCCGACCTTGACGAACTGACAAATTCCTCAACTGTGTGACCTCCCGTGGAGCAGCCTTGTGTGTATATGGTGGCTCGCAATCCCACCCCCGGGGTAGCAGATGACTTCACAGAAGGGTCTTCAGCCTGCCCACACCAGCAGCACCACCAGCCGAGTCTGCACTGCGAGCCACGGAGCGAAGGAGTGCTCCTCTGCCTGGGGCACTGTATGCAGCAGGCTGGACCCAGAGAGGTTGGGGGCGGCGCTGCTCTGACTGGGTATTGAGAACCTATATGACGAGGCCACTGAGGGCCGCCCCATTACAGTGAGTGAGTCGACTGAGCACAGGGAGACATGCTGAGCCTGAGACAGAGGTCGCTGATGAGTGGTGCACTGGCATCTTCACCAGGACTAGCAACGGAGCTGTTGAGTGCCTTGGTGCAGCACCTGGGGATGGTGGAATGAGGATTGCTGTCCCCACCTGTAGAGCCAGGACCCGGCTGCAGAGACTTCCGTACATACTGGGCCTTCCCTACCTGAGGATGACTGCTGCCTTGGCCTGAGGGAGTGGGGGATCTTGAACCTGGACACCTGACGGCAGGGCCCCCCTCCAGCCATCTCTGAACTGCAGTGAGCCAAGACGAGAACCCCGCCAAGAGTAGATCGAGTGGTCACAGTGGCCGCACAGGAGGGCAAACAGAGGCCCATATAGCCATGTGGACACCTTGCTATGCCCAGACCTCGCCGCAATCCAGCTGCACATTAGAGAAATCTGGCCAGACACTTCATCGCACTGCCTCCCAGGCATTCCTAGTATACAGCACCCTCAATGGGGGTGCCCAATGCTCAGTTAGGGGCAGACGACGGTCGATACCCTGACCTGGGGTGCCAGTAGACCATTGGTACCCAGGGTGGAGAGCAAGAATAGCACAGTCCACTTGGAGGCGATCCGTTGATAGCCTGACCACTGCCCCCTCGCAAGCCCTTCCCCCTTGTGAGAGGATACAAGGAGACCATCTGTACCCTGGACAGGCCCAGCGGGTCCCAACTCTTTGGAGTGTCATCTGGGGCAGCTGTTGGGCCTTCATCTTCCTGCCACAAAGAACAAGATTGACTTGCTGACGGTGGCACCCTGGAGAACAGGGTGAGGGGTGTAGCAGATCCACCGGTAGCAGCCACCCACCATGGTCTGTGACACTGACTTTTGTCCCGAGCCTGCCCCACTGCGGGGAAACAGCAGAGGCACAGCTGGGAATTCGGGGTGACTAAAGAGACCCTGATGCAGGGCTGGGGCTGTGTGCCACAGGACCGGCATCAGCAGTTCCGGTGGGGAACACCCAGGGAAACAAGTAGCTCACAGTCAGCTCCACAACTGAGGGGTAAAGTTGAGCCATGGGCAAATACAAGGCTGCGGCCCTGGTCTAGGGGAAGATCAAAAAGTTCACTAAGCCCACCTCAGACACGAAAGAGTGTGTCGATGAGGCTGCTGCCAGACCCGCCCTCATTGAAGCCTACAGCAGCAATACTTCAGGCAACACAGGACACTCGTTTCTCCCTCGAAACCAAGATGGGAACTGAGCATAGATCTCTCCGTACTCTGTTAAGACCTCTGCAACACAGTGGAGAGGGTCATGGGTAGCGAGAGGCAACTGTCGGCGGTAGAGGATACGACCACATATCTTCCAGCTAAACTGATGTCACTCTGACAGCAGGTCGGCCTCCTGGAGCCCAGGGCAGAGGACGCTGAGGGCAAGTTGAGACTAAACAACATCCGTATAATGGGGGACACGGAGGGTCCTAAGGGCCCCCGTCCTACTGCCTTCATCTCTGACAGGCTTCACTCCCGGATCGAGCAGGACTCCTTATCAACTTGCTTTGTGGTGGAGGGAGTATGCACATCCCTGGTGCCTCAGCCTCCCTCCCCCTTCTCCCCCCACAGGGCCCTACCCAGGCCCATCATCGCCCTGCTTCTCAACTTTATTGATATGGACATGATCCTGCGAGAGGCCTGAAAGAAGGTTGACCTGCTTTGTGAGGGACAAAGAATCATGCTGTTCCCTGACTACACGTTTAAATTACAGCAGCGGCTGTGCACTTTTCAGGCAGTAAAGAAGAAGCTCTGTGCAATGCAGATCACATACATGCTGCAGTTCCCGGCGTGACTCAAGGACATCCATAATGACAAGATTTTATTTTTCAAGACACTGGAGAGTGCCTGGGCCTGGGTCTAGGAGTGCCTCGTCCTGGGGCCGGGTGCGGGGTGCAGGAGGAATCCACTGGCCAAGAGAAACAAAAGACAGATGCTGCCACAGATCAGAGGTAACTGCTCCTTACTGCTCTCATAGGTGGCCCTTAACCTCAGCAGAGGGATCCCCGGACATGAAGGGGGAACACAGAGGAAAAAAGTGATTTTGTTCATAGCCCCTTAATGAATTCCTCCCTGCTGGGTCACACCAGACCATCATCTCCTTTTATCAAGGGTCGGGGATTCCACCTTCGGTTAGTTTTGTTTGACAGAGGTGTTACATGCTTTTGGTTCTAGGGTGACAGATGCTTCAAGGGGAGAAGTGTTAGGAGGGGGGAGGGTATGGGGACTGGGTGCTACCTGTTTCATCACCACCCGTATTACAATGGGGTGTTTACCTGTTCTATTTCCAGTTACACCAGCTCTCAGGTAGTACCTATTTCGTCACATCTCTGAGGGCATACACACACTACTTAATTTCCCAGTATAACCGACAATGGCAGGTCACATAAGGGAACACAAGATCATTACATGGTATGTCAATGGCCTCAACTATAAAATTAAATGAGGGGCAGTGATGGCGTATGTGACGGAACATGCCCCCATGGTGATCCTTCTTCAAGAGACCCACCTTCTGGGGACCTGCTTCGACTTCTTGGGCCGCTAAGGGTACTCCCGCATTTTTCACTCTGGTTACACGAGGGGATCCATGGTGGCAATATTACTGCACCTTCCCGCTGGTGGTTAGTACAGACCACAATGATCAGTCCAGGAGCTACATCATTTTACATGGTGCATTAGATGGACAGGCGTGGTCACTAGGAAGTATATATGAGCCACTACAGCTGCTGGGGGCGACCCTTGATGTGGTAGTGGGGCATCTGACAGCAGCCGCCCATGAGTTCACACTATTGAGAGGGGACTTCAATACCTTGATGGATACAGAGGCAGATACAACATCCAGGAAAGGAAGCCCCAAACAACTAGATTTAGATCCTGGACAGACGCTCTGGATTGGTAGATGTTTGGCGATTTCACCACCGTAATGAACAACACTACACCTACCATTCTCCACCACACAGCACATCCTCACGCCTCAACTATTTCATCCTCTCAGCCTAGACATAGGACCGGCATCTGGGTCCTGTATTCTCCCCCGACTGCTCTCAGACCATTCACTGGGGTGCTTGACATTAGGTGGGGGTGATCGCGGTCAGAGGGGATGTGGCGTCTAAATGCATGGTGGGTGCAAGACGGAAACTTTGCGGAGGAGGTTAGAAACATTGTAACAGAATACTTTGATCTTAATCAAGGCTCAGTAGCCTCCCCATTAGTGCTCTAGGAAGCGTTTAAGACGGTCCTTAGAGGCCGAGCCTTCTCCGCAATAGAGGGTTGAACAGGTTGCTGTGAGGGAGATATACTGCGCTTAGAAGGTAAGATTAGGGACCTTGAGGGTGCTTCCGGAGCCCCCGCCCACAGGCAGAGCCTTGCACGTTGACGCAAGTGCGCCTGGAACTCTGGCATAAATTGCTGAACACAGCCAAACTTAGCAGACTCCACTCTACCGGCAGGATATATGAGATGGGGAATAAGGAAGGCAAGCTGATATATTGACTGGCAACTGGACATCGTCCTTTTACTATGATCACAAAACTGAGATCTTCAGCAGATGAAACCATAAGTGGTGCAGCCGCTCTAACGCAATGCTTCGCCTCCCACTTTCAGAATCTTTCTGCAGCCCGAGAATGCCCAGCAGTTGAAAGGGAGCTGCCCTTCCTTTCTGATATCCCAATCAGGCAACTATCACCCCCAGAGTCAAGCACCTAAATAAGCCACTCACAGTGGAGGAAATCCAGAGCACGATTTCGGCCATGCCATTGGGAAAGGCCCCAAGGCCCCAACTGGTTTCTATAAGAACTGTATAAACAGCATGCAAACCTTTTAATACTTCATCTATTAGGGTTGTATGAAGGAGCATCCCTCAGTGGCTTCCTCCCTCAGAACCTGAGTGGGGCTACTGTTGCAGTCATTTTGAAACCCAACAAGGCACTGGAGGACTGAGGTTCCTACCGGTCCATATCTCTAATCAACCTAGAAGTACATATCTTGGCAAAGGTTCTGGACAGCCGCTTGACGACTGTGGTCCGCTCCACAGTACATGCAGACCAAAACGGCTGTATGCCCCAGAGGGACACCTACCCCTCTCTTCGACTGCTTCACGTAACCCTGGCCCAGGCAGAAGAGTTGATGGGAGAGGCAATGCTGCTCCTCGTTGATATAGAGCAGGCATTTGACATGAGGCACTGGCTCTACCTATTTGCAGTCCTCCATAGGATGGGGCTTTGTCCCCGTTTTTTCTGATAGGTATTGGTCCTTTATACTGGGTACCTCAAGTCCAGGTCAATGGGGCCCTCTCCTCCCATTTCTGATTGAGAGTGGCACCTGCAAAGGTCATCCCCTATTAGCTTTGTTATTTGCGCTTGTCATGGAATTCCTTGCAGGCATTATCCACATTGATGCTAGGGTCCGTGGCTTTGACTGGGGGGAGGAGGATGGTGTTTTGGTGTACAGCCTCACCCGACTTCACAGTAATTGCTCTCCTTTCCGTTATGGGCAAGAGCCAGCTATTAACATCCCTAACATTCTGCAGGGCTGGGTAAACTTATGCCGCAGCACAGATGGCTCAAAAGTTCTCAGTGGAGCAAATCAATGTAATATTTTTTATAATTTATTTTTGGTGTAAGTGAACATCTTGTCCCATTGTGCCAGGGCACTTCAATTAACCCCTTTACATCATTGGGTCCAAGGTTATGGAGTTGTCAGAGACTCCAAGTGCAGTTGAGATCAGCTAGCTGGTGTGGAGATTCTCTGGCCATTATGGCCTGCACACATCACATACTGAATTACTCTTAGGGCGTCTGGTGTGGTCAATCTTATACATTTTTGCAAACATCCTTTTGACCCGAGGGAGGTCTGATGGGCTTCACAGGTATACATGCTGTGTTCCAGTATTGATAAAACCCTCTTGTGAATTGCACTGAGAAACCAGGGTACCCCATTACAGCACTGGCCTCTCTTGGACTAATCTCTTGGGTTGTCAATTTCTCTGTTGCTCCTCATGCTGGGCTGCACCTCCTTGACACTGTCCTCCTGTAGTGCCAGGCACACTCCTTCCTTTGCTCGCCAAACAGGCAACCAGGTAATCTCGTAGGCTCTTCATGTAAATCTTCACCTTCACCAGCAGAAAATGTTGACTTAAGGTGTTGTTCCCTCATCCTTCAGACTTGGGGAGCCCTAAGTACGAACTTCCTTAGGACTGATACAAAGTGGGGTGATTTATATCCCACTTTTATAAACATTTTCCAGACACAGAATGTGGACCCACTGCCTACGGGTTTACAATCAGTTTGGGTTGTGTCTCTTTCTGATGTCATTTTCATGCTGCTCTCCAAACATAGCTTTTGTGTGGAGTGATTGCCTTCACAGAACAACAATGGAGCTGGGTTCAAGAGGAAGTATGCATAACATGGACACAATGTAGTGTGATTTCTCTGCTCCTAGTGTTCATCAGCCTCCTTGAAGCAGTAATGAGAGACAGATAAAGGAACAGGCCCTGCCTAGAAACATCCTCACCTTGAACAACAGAAACTACATTCCAACCCCTCACCGCTACCATCTACGAAATTCAGTGCTCAACAACAACAAATCTGCAATCTTTTACTAAAACAGCTCTCATGGAATTTCTAAAGGAGGCCTGTTTCTCTCCTCTCCTATCCTCTTCACTTCAGTGTCTGTGTCTTCACTCTTTAGCCACAGTATGAGGGAAGCTGTCCTCATCTTCCATATTGTGCCATGATAAAACGGGGGCACTGAAAGTGGAGCCAACTTTCAATAGTACTCAGACTCACACAACACACAGCCCTACTGCCCTATGTGTGCCAAACATGCGGTGCACATACACATGCACTCAATATACACACTGGATGTCAGCACAAGGTTTTACATTGTCAGTGAACCGCACTCACACAAATGCAGGAAAACAGTCTGGTCAAAGAAAAGATTCAAAACATGGTACACTGTGACCACTGTCTAATGTGATACACAAAGGTAAGGGAAAGTAGACCACTTGGTGCATTGCTCCAGGTAAAAGGACATCTTATGCACCTCGCAATGTCAGGGACAGGATCCTTTTCAACTGGCATCTACAACGCGATGCAAATAAACTGCACTTTGGAAGGTTGGTAGGGAGACAGACAAAGCAATGCCTTTCCAAAAAGAATGTTTTTAGTTGCTCAGATAATTCATCAAACAGCATGCCTGCTCTGCTGCCTCCATGAGCTCTAGCAAATAACAAAAAAGGAACTCTTGTGGTGGTTCTGTGCAGTGGGGTTCTACTTTGTCATTGCCTCTGATTGGTCAATGTAACACTAATACAGAAAGAGATTCACTGCTGTAGCACCTGATTGATTTGGGACTTATCTGTACTCACTCTAGATGAAAAAATGTTGCCTGGTTCAAGGAATTTGTTAATGCACTTCTGTTGATTGAGGAGTCTCTTCTTGTAGCAATTTTTCACTAATGCCTTCACAAGTGTTTGCAGCGCCAAACAAAAAAAAGGAGAAATCATCTAGGAAAGCTGAAAGGAGAGGCTATCCGTCTCTCAATGCAGCTATTGTCCTGCCATCACATGTAAGCTGGAAGATTCCTAGGGATGAACACCTTCATCAACAGAACATGCAATACAGAGGCAGAAAAAGGTACAAACTTATTAAAAAAGCAATCCTTCACAAACCCATTCTCTTCAGGTCATGGAAAGCAGAATTGATATACGTCCTTGCTCATCAGACACTGCTTACACCTCATTTAGAACCTCTTCTACCAGTGGTAGTTCAGTTTTCAGTTTTAATATGTGTACTTAAGCCTCAGTCAAATTTGCACTTTTGAACTTTTCTTTCTTTTAGGGATCTCGACAAAGTCGTTTAGGGAACAACTGCATTAATATTTCGGTCAAAATTTGCCTTATATGTCACATTACACTGTTAGCACACAGTTTCAACATATTATTTCAATTAAATTGTTAGTTAGTAAACAAAGTCTTTAGTTGACTATACAAATCCCAGAAACAAACAAATTATATCAAAATGTGTATCATAAAACAACAATTACACAGAATTGGGAATTATAGTATTTTTTTACCTTTAGTGACGGGTTGTACATGCTTTGCTCCCTGGTCAAGCTTGAAGTCGAGATACAATGTGGGTGTTCGGGTGTACACCTTTGACTGAAGAAATGAAAAGTTTACTATGTTTGATACTGAAAATTATTTTACATTGTGTACATATTATAATGCTGTGTTTACCTGCACCCACTAAAAGTAGAGGGAATTTGCATATGGAAAACTCATAACTCTCTGCAACGAGACAAACAGATTTCACTAAATTCTGGTTTGCATTTCAACAGTAATAAAGAAACGTAGTTGAGACAATCATGAAAAAGAAAGGACAATAGAATGCATGAAGGTGAATTAGTGCACTTCTAGATTAGTCGCTTTGAAACATTAAAGTCTAAAAAATAATGAGGATAATGTTTGTGGCTTAAGTCAAAGGCTTAAGGCTGTTTCGAGCACCTTTGTTCAACCATCAATGAAGAGTCTAAACCGAGGGCATTCTATTGCTTAATGACTGCAGTGTTAGGTAGAAATTCACTGTATGTCCAGTAGGAGAATGGAGCTGTGAACCACAATCCACTTGTGAATTTTTAGAACAGTCGGTCTCAGACCCTATACGGGGATAGACAGAGCCCAAATACATCTAAGTTAAATTAATTAAGTCTCAATGCTCCAATTTCAGAATATCACCTACATCAGTTCATTCATAAATAATTTAGCCCCTAAAAAGATGCTATTACAATGGTGCTGACACGCTTTGGGATTGGGCATCCCAGTAAACTGCACCCCATCTCCAAGATGATAGCAGTCCTGTAAGCCATAGCTGTGGCATTATTGTGCATTAAGCGCAAAGGTGTTACAGCACAATTCTTTCATCATAAACATCAGCGAGTTGTCACATATGTCACCATTAATCCACTTATAAATGTTTCCTAAACTGAGGAGGGGTTTGCTGAAAACGGAAGCAGTTGTGCTTAAAAGGACATAATTTGTTTTAAATTTTATCTTATTTTATATTACAGTCAAATGATTAATAACCAGTGCTGGCTTCAAAATTAACCTCATTGGCTTCGCCACCAACTCCTTGACAGTGCCATGTCCCTTAAGTTCCACACTGATAGCAAACTAATCTTTGGAACAAACACCAAAAACAGGTGCAACCAAACATCAACTGAAGTTCAAGTTTTGGTAAGGTCAAATCTCAACATAATCAATGCTATGAAAGCTGGCATCCCTAAATACCATCTGACCCTCGTGTAGAACATCATCCATGCCGTGGCAGGAACAATTAATAGTTTGGATGAATTGACGTGATCTCTCTCACCATTTAAGAACTCCCCCACCTCACTATTCCCACTGTTGACATTTCAGATCTGCTTAGTCATCTTCAACTCCTGTGCTCCACCAGAACTGGCATACATAACCAAAACCTCTGGTGGAAAAACACAACACCCATAGCAACATCATCACTAGGCTAAAGAAGAGAAAGTTCATGAAGGAGGAAAGAAGACATCAGACTTCCTCGTACATCAACAACTGTTGAGATCCAGCAACCCCTCCTCCCTCTTTTACTCTGGGAACACTCTGAAGACGGTTATCTTCAAGCAACACATCATTCTTTTGCAACCTTAGAATAGCCCACCTTGATAAGACACCACCGATACATTTCCGTCTCTTAACAATCTCTCTTGTACTCTCTACCTCTGGACAACGCTCCATTGCTTGACAGCCAATTCTGCGTTCTATGAATAAAAAAATTAACAAGAATACGTAGAATAAAGTAATCCTGCCCTACATTATAAGGATATTTCAAGTCACAGACAAATTATCTGACAATATAGAGCAACACGGTTGAAGGTCGAATTACTTCATAAGGTCATGGAAATCCTTGGTGACTTGCAATTTCATTTTAATATACGACAGCGGATTTCTTATTTTCTACAAAACAGGGCCACACCATTAGACTTTCCAGAAACAACTTAAATCTTTGGTGTCTGATATTCCATGGTAATTTCAGACCAGGCTAAAGGCAAAATTTCAACTGCAAAACTAAACACAGTAATTTCTGCAAAAAGATGTTAGCGTTTGCTTAATGTAAATCAGATTTAAACAATGAGGCTCAGAATGTGTAGGAACATGCATGCATTCTCTCTTTCCAGTAATCACCTACTAATGACCTACAGCGTGGAAAAAAATAAACGTGCTACCATAAATATCTTCTTTCTACTGATTAGTTTTTCTATCTAGAAAAACAGATCAGAAGAATGAAAAGCCAGTTCTCCACCTTTCAATGTTTAAACTGCCGCTGTGATGATATTCTAACCTGCTTTTCACTTTAACTGGTGTCTCTGGCTGCCAGCTTAGAGACGTCACACCTCAATTGCAGTAGCTTATTAGAGTTGTTCTGCTATGTCATTTCATTATAAAAGGTGATTAGAGAGGTCACAACTTGCCTTTAATAAGGAAATTAGAGACAGCCTTTTATGCAGTCTCGCACGCACTAGAACGTTCTATGTTTAGGTTAGCGTTAAAGTACTAATTCAGTTAATCAAATATTTCAAATAGGAAAGTATCTATTTGAAATATAGTAAGAATTAAACTTAAAATTAATTTCTTTGAAGTAATCTCTGCAAAATGAATTTAACACTTATGCCTCTCGTTGTCTGTCTGGAGATATCATATTTCTGTTTTGGAAGGTAACCATTCCTCAATTCAACTGTTATAAGAAACCGATTTTTCACAATTATAGTATTTCTGCAAATAAACATCCTGCTTCAAACGTTATATTTTTATTCTAAACCGCGTTACAGAATGAAGTTGAAATCTGATGGCAATTATTTATTAATGGGTAAAAGTTGGAAAAAATAAGTTATCGGTGATTTAATTTGTTAACGTATTCAAAATATTCTTCTCGAATATGTGTTCCTGCAACGTACAGCTTGTGTAATTGAACAGACTTGAGAAATACCCCTTCTTACAATAAAAATAACATAAACTTTTTAAAATAGTGCTCAGACCTCACTTCTGCTATTTTTTTAATAACAAATTTATTGGGTTTTGGCAAACTAACAGGGCCTGACTGGTCCACAAACACGTGAAAGTAGTAAATGCAGGGTGAGTACCCATAAACAACAGAGATACAAACATAAAACAGTGCGCAGTCTTTCTCCAGCCCCCACCTCCAGTCCAGCCCGCCCTATATAAGATCCCCAGGCACATACATTATAGTATCACCCCTGAGTATCTCCTGTAGAAGTACAATACATTCGTATTTCAGTGTCTAATTTGGCCTCAAAAGTACGTATAGGGTCCAGGACCATCCCTCTATAGTTGGCTCAACGCTGCCATAACTTTCTGTGTTTCTGTTGGCAGCTCCTCGTTTGAAACACTGTAATCCTGAGTCCCATTCAATAATCCATCCCACTTTTCCATGCCTCTACTGTTGGTGGTCAGTCTGCTTTCCACAGTCTGGCGATATCTTGCTTTCCCTTCTGTGATTTTAAGAGCGTCAAATGACTGGTTTGACTAGTACCCAACATTAATGGCTCTCCATTTACGGACCTTGGCAATACAGTTTGCATTGAAGGCTTTCAAACTTGCGATCTGTATATCATTGCATATTTCACCAATGTGTTCAACTCACTGATCCATTCTGTTGGGTGAGCCCCATAAGCGGTCCAATAGTCATTAAAAATACAGAGGCATTATCCAGTTTAGGCATGGGAATGATTTTCATGACGATGACGAAATTTGATCATTTTGTTTATGCGCATTTCATGGAATTTTTGTCAAATTACATTTCATGTGTATTGTTATTTTTTTAACCTGAGCGCACATCATACAAAACAAAGTCTTACAAGAGACCACCCGGAGACTGTCTCATATAGAAAATGTGTCAGCAAGAGTAATTTACTACTTGAAACTGTTTTCTACCACTATCTCATGAGACCTTTTAACACAAGGTCTGTTGTAAAGAAAAAAAATGATGCATAATATTGGCAAATCACCTTTATCTATGAAAGTGTATTATTTTGAAATTTTCACGAAATTACATGAAAAAATACGAAATTTCATCCAGCTTTAGTACAATTGCCTTAGTCACTCGATACAAAGACAACATGTCTCTTTCGCATTTATACACTGGTCTGACATTCTTATGCACTCTCAAAGTACTAATGAACCCCTGAAAAATCTGCTGGGGTTCTTCGACTACTTACAATAACCAAATCTGCAAACTCTCTTCTAAAACACCAACGCATCTTTCTGTAAAAATCCACCTTTATCCCTACAATTCACATGCAAAGGTTTTAAATATACATCAGTGTGTGGTCTTCTGACTTATGCTAAAAGAAACCAGTACACAGCTTGCTTTTGAAATCAAGCCTTTTAAGTCTTCTTGTCATTTACGAAGCACTGATATGTTTATCACTCTAGACATTCCTTTTTCATCGCGTGCTTTTTCACCGCGTGCTTTTTCACTTAGCAAACATGCTCCTGATAGAGATGAACAATCCAAGCCACATGTGAGTGATGTCTATTGATGCGAGAAGGAAGCAAATTCCTCATGATCCGAGTCACTTTAAATTTCCATTGGGACTCCATTCACTTAACATTTTAACGCTTCTGACCTACTGTAATTTTTGACTGAATGATGAGGACAACGCATGTATTTTTTTCTGCACCATCTTAGGGTCTTTCAAAATGCAAAATTAAAAGCATTCCTTTCATAGGTGATTTGGATGTATAAATCTGCAGTTTATCAGAGGACCTTCAATCTCCAGCTGTGTGCTAATTATATGCATGACCAACTGCTTTCCATGCACGACCATTAACAAGACTGTGTCTATTATGACTAATTAGAACATTGGAATGTTGAGTGCTGCATTGAAGACAATGAAGTAGCTCCGACCTTCTAATGGCTGGTAAAATCTCACAGTCTCAATATTCCAATGTTTGTCATCCACAGCAACAGCTGAAAGCAAAGGCCTCATGGAGCCCGACGGGGTTTCAACCCCCTAGGGCTCCATGATGACTTTGTTTTACTAATTAGAAAATTCTGCCCTGATGGGGCAGAATGTTCTAATAGCTTTATAGCCTGCTGTAACTGGGCTATCTCGGTTATTAAAGGCTCACTCCCTTGTTAAAGGCAGACCAGAACACACTGCATCGGGCCTCTAATGGCTGGTAGAGCCCGCTACAGTGGTCTATAAAGCTACCGTAGCCCATCCCTTGCTCCTTTTCGTTTAATGGTCATGCATAAGTGTAGCAACAAAAACAAAGGCAGGAGCACATTTCTGGTCCTCACGTATGATGTCTATACTACAGTTACAGCCTGTGTTACAGGCACAGTTTCGTTCAAGGCAGTCCCACAGAGCAGCATGCTCCCCATCTGCAAAAGCAAAGCGCATAGTACCTCATCAGGAGTAAAAAGTGTTATATGAAACAAGTTACCTGTATACTGTGGGTCTCCAGTATTGATATCTTTTATAGATTCACATGCTTAAATCTTCCCTGTTGTCATGGTGGGAGTCCCACAGTAACAGTAAAAAAGGCAGTGCTAAAGCATTTGTATTAGTCCATTGAAAAAACAATAGAAATTGGTAGCCAATTCCCATTGATTTAATACACCCAAACTTCAGCCAATCAGAGCAGAGACCCTGAAGCGCTCTTCCCTGCAGTCACCATACATCAGATTTCAAGCACAAGTGTTAATAAAAACGTAGAGGTTTACAAATGGTAAGACTGAACGGGGAGGAAGGAGGGTTGCATGTGAATCTATAAATATATCAATACTGCAGAACCACAGTGTACAGGTAAGTAACTTGTTTCTTCTCCAGTGTTGTATCTTTTATAGATTCACATGCCTGAATCAGACTAGTAAGCAGAATCATCCCACCATGAGATACAGTTTTAAATATTATCAGTCAACTAATATAGCAAAATTGTATAGAAATTAAGAAAGATACTGCATAGCATGGCGGAATGATAACCATAGCTTTTAAAACTGGGAAACAATTAAAAGCACGCAAATACAGAAGATTTGAGCTTAAATGCTGCCTACCTTATGAGAACAACCTCCGGAGGGTAGCCTGGCCAACCGCTACATCTGCCTTATTCCAGGCATCCAGGCAGTAATGCTTTGTGAATGTAGGAGCGTTCGCCCATGTCGCTGCCCTACATATGTCGGGTAGAGACACTCCTACAAACAGGGCTGATGACGTTGCAACTTTTCAAGTTGAGTGAGCCGTCACCTTCGTAACCAGTGGACGTCCAGCTTTCTCATGACAAAAGACTATAGGTAAGGATACCCATCGAGCAATGCTAGCCTGCGTCAAGGCTGGTCCCTGCCTTGAAGCAGAGAAAGCAACAAGAAATTGATTTGATTTTCGGAAAGTTCTTGTTCTTTGCAAATAGAACTTTCAGCAATGCTTTATGTCCATGAAGATGGGTTAGAGAAAAAGGAAGGCAAAATGAAAGGTTCATTGAGATGAAATGTGGTGGGTACCTTAGGGATGAATGAAGGATTAATACGTTCAATAACTCTATCATCCAAAAACTGTAAGTAAGGTTCCTTTATAGTGAAAGCCTGTATCTCACTAATACACCTGGCAGATGTAATAGCTAACAGAAATGCCACTTTCCATGAAAGGAATTTGGGCTCGCACTTATAAATAGGTTCAAATGGGGATCTCATGAGTTGTGACAAGACAGTGTTCAGCTGCTGGAGCACTGGAGGAGGTTTAATAGGAGGTTATGCTCTGAATAAACCTTTCATAAACACCTTCACTAGTCTATTGGACCACAAGGACAATGATCCAGAACGTTGTTTGTATCTGGAAACTGCAGCAAGGTGTACCTTAATTGGGGAATGTGAAAGTTCAGATTTGGTCGAGATGTAACAGATAAGGCAAAATTTGCTCCAAAGAGGATGGTAAGACCGGGAAGCACACCATGAGCAGAATCGCTTCCATTTAGCTGAGTAACATTTAAGCATCGCAGGAGCCCCTGCCTGTTGGAGAATTTATTTGCATTCATCAGCAACTATTAAACTTCCGAATTTAGTGTGTTGAGGAGCCAAGCTGACAAGTTGAGAGTGTGAATTTGTGGATGAACTTTTGGCGGAACTGTATGTGTGACAATTCTGATAGGCGATGAAGCTCGGTGTACCAAAACTGTCTGGTCCAACCCGGGCCAATTAGAATTAGTCTACACAACTCCTTTTTCATTTTATGTAGGACTTTGGAATCAGCAGAAACAGGGGGAAGCGTAAGAAAACATTGCTGGCCATAAGACCTGGAAAGCATTTCCCCAAGAGCCTGGCTGAGGAAATCTGCTGGTGAAAAAGTTGCATTTGTTTGTTGAGGTATGCAGCGAACAGATCTAGGGTAGGAGACCCCCAAAACTGTAAAACCTTTCCTAGTTGCTTTTGATTTAGTTTTAGTTCCCATTCGTGAAATTGCTTGTTCTCTCTGCTGAGGGAATCGGCCCACTCATTTTGCACTCCTGGGACATGTTCCACTTTGAGCGATGTGCTCATGGCTGTTAGCCACTCCTATATTTGCTGTGCTTGAAGCGAGAGAGCTTGAGTTTGTGTCCCACCTTGATTTTGGCAGATAAAATATGGGGGTAGTGTTGTCTGTTCTGACTAGAAGTAATGAACCTCCTAGCCTCGGAAGAAAAGCCTGAAGACCCTAAAATACAGCCTTCAATTCGAGAAGATTTATGTGACATAATTGTTCTTGCGTGGACCATTTTCCATGGACCTCCAGATCCTTAAGGTGTGCTCCCCATCCACTGATGGATGCATCCATAGTCATCACTATTTGGGGCACCGTATGCAGGAAGGATAGACTCTGAGTGATGTTCTACTTTCACTGTCCACCAGGACATTGCTGACCTCATTGTTGGAGTTACTGTAACCATGTCCTTGAAAGAACCGCAAGACTGTGCACACTGCATCGAGCTGTTCCTGAAGAGGTCTTCTTCATTGGTGGAAATTGGGAATTAACAGAATGCAGGATGACATCATCCCCAACATGGATTTGTGTGTTCTCACAGAAACTGACTTTTTTGCAGAGACTGAGCGCATTAACGTCTGCAATCGGGAAATTCTCCCTTCTGTGGAAAAGGGCTTTGGAAAGTTTGGTATGCAGGACAGCTCCTAGCAACACCAGCGATTTGGAGGGGACGAGGGATTAATTTTCTCTCTTGAGCCTGAGGCCTAGGGATTGGAACAGATGTAGGCAGGCCTCCCTGTACTTCTTTGCCAACTGGAAAGATGGACCCTTTATCAACCAATCGTCCAGGTAGGGGAATGCCTGATTACAAGCAAAGTTATCCGGACTATTGTTTCTTCATCATACTTACATAGTTTGGACTTGACATTGGATCTTTCTGAATCAGAGGACCGATACAAATTATAAATCGGAGCTTATTAGCACATTCCACCTTATCTATCCCAGCCAGTTCACCACCATTTATAACAACAGGCATCCCCGTGCTTCATTGTGAGAATCAAACAGCCATTTGTCAGCCACATGGTACAGAATGACACAAAAGACATTACAAATATCGTGACTACGTTATCCATATACATCCTGAACCTATTATTTAATTGACCAGGAAGTTCGGCTGCTAAAATTAGATAATTACAGAACTGTACCATTGGGAACGGCCCTGAAGAAGGTGACCTTTATTAACTAGGAACACCGAAACGCTCGTAGGCCTTGGGTCCCTACGGTACCTCTCTGACAGAGCTACGCCATTGATGCTTTCTTCTTAGTATAGATTATTTTTGTATTAGAACATTGAATATCTGTGAATTTTTCTCCTATTACGTTTTCCTACTGTATGGCTTTGTTATTATAGGACGCTTTAGTTTATTTGTATTATTAGGTTAATATCCGCACATCTAGTGCAGTTTTTCATCTGTATATATATTTTTTCTATTGTTCTTTCGATTTCGCCTGAGTGTGGTTTGTCTGAGTTAGGTATCTTGTCCTTTATTGATTCATCTTGTCATATGTTGTCCATGTTTCTTTAAATGTTTGTAAAATTATTTAATAAAAGTGCATGATTTTACAATAGAACAATTTCATCTGTCAATATTTATCTACATTTATCTATGTTCAGCAGACCAGTATCATGTGTCATTAGTAGGTTCTAGTTTATCATTTTATAATTATCTGTACTTATAGTGATTTGATCCTAAGGATTATTATATCTTTAGGCTTATTATTGTAGCTTGTTTATTAGTGTTTCCCACAGGGGAATGCCTGGTGACTGTACCTTCATATAAAAGCTGCCACTGATGCCATATACTTTGTGAAAGCCAGGGGGGCTGATCTTAAGCCAAAGGAAAGCACCTTGAATTGATAATGGCGACCTACCACCTCAAACCTGAGAAACCTTCTGTGCTTTGGTTATAGTGGTATGTGAAAGTACGTATCTATTAAATCCAAGGAAGAGAGAAGGTCTCTTGTATCCATCAGCTACAGAATCTCCTTCAGAGAAAGCATTCTGAAAGGTTGCTTTTTGAAGAACTTGTCAGTAACCTGAGATCCATTACTTGCAGCCACTTTCCTGACTTTTTTTTATCAGAAAGAAGTGAGAATAAAAACCTTGATTGCACTGGGTGTGCGGCACATCCTCCACTGTGTGTTTTGCAAGAAGTAGTCGTTTTTATCTTCTGAGAACTGGAAGATGATGGTGAGTTGTCTTCTGAAGAGGAAACTGTGAGGTTTTTTGACAAATTCCCAGGCATGACCGTGCCGGAATACGTCCAACACATATTTGTCGGAAGATTTGAGCCTCCGCTGATTGAAGAATTTGGGCACGTTGTGCCCAAACTGACATGGGACTGTGGTGACAGGGGCGTGCAAAACGTCATTGTCTCCTATTGTTATCTTGAGGCTATCCTTCTGCTGAAGGACGCCGACACCCTGGATGTCTAGAATATGCAGCCACTGTTGTTGGCCTGTAGGACTGCGCTGGATACTGTGAACAGAATCCTTGTTGTGGATAGGGCTGAAACTGCTGTTGAAATTGCAGTTGAGAGGTCTACCGCTGCCTTGAAAGGCTAGAACCATCTCTGCTGCAAGTTCGCTAAGGACTTGGCCATATCTGTATCCCACATTATTGACTGCAAGGCATCGTCAACATGCTTCCCAAACAGGAACTCTCCATCGAACGCCATGTCCAGTATCTTGGCCTGCACTTCTGGGCAGAAAATTGTGACTTTTAGCCATCCTTCACATCTCAATAATGTGGCTAATGCCTTGCCTAAAGGCTGTAGAAGAGATGTCCATAGCCACATCAATTATTTCTGGCATGGCCTTTTCCCCTTCCACCAGGATCTCTCTCGCCTCTTTTTTTCTTATCATCAGGAAGAAAATTCAGCATCAATGAGATATTCGACCACATCTGCTGGTCATATCTCCCAAGGATCGCCATGGTAATGGAGGCTCTGACTGAAGTGGCCGCCATCCCGGCGAACCTCTTACCAATATAGTCTAGCCAACGGCCTTCCTTATCCGAAGGAGCTGTGCATAGTGATGTAGGATTTTTTGGCCTCGTCTGAGCCACTTGCATGTTTACAGAGTCCCGTCAGGGATGACCAATAAGACAAGTAGGAGAACTAGCTGGAGTCTTGTATTTCTTGTCTAGTTTTGAGATGACAGCTGCCACAGACGCTGGTGTCTTCATTAATTTAAAGCCTTCTTGCCATATAAAGTCTACAATAGGAATGGATCTAGTAGTAGTGTGTTGTGTGGCTGGTTCAAAATCATAGAGGAAACACTCTGCTTGCTTAGCAAGCATACAAAGGTCAAAACACTTTGATGCCCTGTGAAGTAAGTCGTGGAAACTGCCAATATCAACAGTGAATCAGCCATAGGTGAGGTGGCGGGAACATGAATTATGCCTTTTCCTACCATCAATGGAGCTGTTGACAGTGCCACTGATGTTGCACTGACAAGAATCTTCATTGACGGTGTAGCCATGGACGCTGTACCCGTTGTCAAGGTGATCGACGATTAAATCTTCATTAACAGGGAAGGTATGTATGTATGACAATTTTGTCATCACAAATCTCATTCATGAAGCTGCTGCCCTTGTCATTTTATTGCCGACATGGTGGAAGTGACCATTGACAGTGTTGATGGTAAGGTCTTTGTCGACAGGGCCGTCGACAGGCAATTCTTTCCAGAGGAAAGTTCTTTGAAAGGAGTATGAGGAGCAGATGGCAGTGCAGAATCTGACTTCTGATGATAAGATAAAGAACCAGCATAGCCCTTCTGTGGTCTTTTTTCCTCACTAGTCTCCCTACTGTGAGATCTAGATTTTTTAGAGTCCTTTTTGTAGAAGATGAATCTCCTTTCCTTTATCTAGAAGTGGTAAGAGTCCAATCCTCACTCTCTAAGCCTGAGTCCGAGACAGCCTTCTTCTTCTGAAGCCACAGAAGTAGCCTTCCCTCACAGTCTTTGAGGGTTCCTGCAGAAAAAGTATGATAGTACTTGCATTCCTTGGGCTGATGTTTAGGATAAGGACAGTACAGGCATTCTTTGTGTGGACTGTCAGAATATTGCTCGGATTTTCCAGAGGCCTAGCAGGGCCTGAACAGCCATTTTTTAGACTCAGAAATTCTGTGTGAAAGCACAGCCAAACACCCTTCCAAAATCGTACCTCAGGAGATGATAGTAGCTGCAGAAATGAACTGGAAACTGCAATTCAAAATGTGAACAGTGACACACTGTGTCTGAGCAGAGCTCAGGGGACTCCCTAGCACAATACGTGTGGTAAGAAATCTGAGGTATGCTGGCTCTGCAGAGATGAGTGCTTCAGGGTCTGTGCTCTGATTGGCTAAAGTGTGGGTGTACTAAATCAATGTGAACTTGCTACCAATTTCTATTGTTTTTTCAATGGACCTTATTACTAATACTTTAGTGCTGTTTTTATTACTAACGTGGGACTCCCACCATGACGATGGGGTAGATTCAAGCATGTGAATCTATAAAAGATACAATACTGGAGAAACATTGTTTGTTAAAAAGTAAATTAGGAATCTGGCATAAAAAACTTAAATGGACACCAAAAGTTTGTGAGCAAGGATCCAACTAGATAAGTGCACCACCTCTTGTCCCATATGTACAACATCAACAAAGTCCTGCACACAGCCATAATACCTGCCTCTCCCAAGATGTGACCTCAAGGTCAAGTCCAATCCAGTCCTTAGAGAAGAAAAAAACGGATTCAAGTACCCAAAATGTCAAAAGCTATATTACACGGTGACAGCCGACAAAGCTTCCCCCTTGCAATACCACAATCAATTGCACGAACTATGCATAATCCTGCACCATGTGCGTTCTTCAACTGAACATTACTGGTCTGGGGAGGGGTCAACATCTAGATGGTGCTTAAGAATTTCCATGGGACTCACATTCTATGGTACCTGTCTGGAAAGCAAACTGACTTGCCTTTACAACAGCTCTGTGAAGTGCACAACAGCATCCAATGTTAACCACTGTATAAAGACAATGAAATAACAGCATAAATACCAATGATGGTAGAACGGCAAGGTACCAATTGTTAGTGAGTGTTCCTTTCACATTTCTGCCTCTCGATATGAAACACTCCAAAAACAAACAGCAGAATCTGTAACTCATCTCCTGACATTTTGCACCGGGGTTGACCAATGACCAATCACATCCTAGGAGAATATGTGTGGTTTACCTTTTCAAATTAAAACCAGGCCCCCTAAGGGTCTGTGGTTCACACAGGCAGTGTTACCCCTGCAAACTGACTACTGTTACCGTTATTGTTGTTATGTAACCCCCCATGCACAGATTCACAAATTGCAATAGGTACATGTAATGTTTTTGATAAATAAGGTTTTGGGTCCGCTAATACGTATGAGCACATACGGTGATATGCAAGTAAAAATTGATAAACTACATTGAGTTTGCGTTTATTATATTAAGAAAATATGATATTTATTTGTTGATTTTCTACAGTACTTCATGCTGCTAAAAGGTCAGTCAAGGTCGAAATGGTGATACAGGCGCACAGCTAAAGAAGTGAATGCAGTTATTTGTCCTCCTGGAATGGAGACAGGCTGACAAGGTAGTTGTTTACTCCGACTACCCATCTTAGGAGAGGATGTTTGATGTAAATGCCTCACAGTGGGATCCAGAGGCTCATGCGCAAGCAGTGGCCCAGGCTTGTGATAGGACCAGCCCTAGGAGTCTGACTGGCATGGGATGTGCGAAGGTTGCAGTTGAGGTGTCTAGAGTACCCAGGAGGAGTTTCGAAGGGAAAGCGGGCGAAAGGCTGAGTTGATGGAGTTGGTATTGAGGCCTCTGTAAAACTTTGCAAAGTCTTTCTGAAAGCCTTACACATGCAAGAATTACATTCAGAGATAAGCACCCTGTGAGGGGGTGATCTGCAGTGCACCTTTTGTAGTTGGAAGAGGAGAATAGCAAATAGGCTTTGAAGAGGTAACTGTGGTGCGGATGTGCAACAATTGTGTAATAGATAAAGGGTCTCATTATGAATGCTACGGATTTAGCTCCATTAAATCCGACCCTCCTCGGAGTGACCAATTCCAAGCACACCAAGACTGCTAGAAGCCGTACCTCATTCATAATATGCTTTAGTGTTAAGAACAGTCACTTGCTGGCAGCATGTTTCATGAGTACTACTGGGACAGCTTATATAAGCATAGGTTTTCTTTATTTCAGGGGGCAAGAGGCCTACGGATATGAAAGATGCAATAGATTTGGGGTCATCAACATTTACATATTGCACTAGCTGCAACGTTCAGTGCTGGGAAGGAGCTTAAAAAAACACAATATCTAAAAATATATTGCATTTTCCTGTCGGGTATTTAATTTTTACTGGTTTGTGGAACATCTAATTTATATTTTTCAGTTTAATCTTCATTATGTTCATGTTTCAGGGACTTCAACCCAGAAGCAGCTCCTCCAATAGAGCGAAGGAGCGTCGCCCCCCTGCCAGCAGCCGCAAACCTTTTACTATAAAACGATAATAAACTATGTTTATTATCGTTTTATACTAAAATGGGGTGGGCCCACGGGCTATAATGGTGGACGGATGGGGTGTGCATGTATATTTGGCCAGCCCTCTTGGGCTGGCCAAACACACATGCGCACTGGGCTCTCTCCAACCCGGCACTGTGTTGCCAGGTTTGAGAGAGCAGGTAGAGACTTTCACTACCAGCAGCATGACAGCAGTGTTCAGATTTGCCACAGGGCAGGCTGGGGGCTGCATCAGAAGAGTGGTGCAGTGGCAAAAAAGTTGTTTTTTTATTTAATTAATTCACCGTCCCCCCGCAGCATGCACCGCCCTGCCCCTTAAAAGCACCACAAGCCACTCCTGCTTCAACCTATTTCAGAAGATGTTGATATTTGTGTGAATGATGAGATAGCTGCAGTTTTCTCAGCAAGTTAGGTGTTCCTGCTGATATCCGTGTGATCTGCAGGTCACAAAGGCAAATCCCAGCAAGGCCTTCTCAGACTTTCATCTTTGAGACACTGATACCCTGAACATCTCTAAAATCGGTCTTAGTAATACATGTTATTAATAATTTCTAGAAAGAAGGAACTTGATAAAATTGAAGGAAGCACATCCACATGTCTGCTCTTTAAAAGAGGTAGAAACAAAAAATATTTCACAGCAACACATGGCCAAGTCATGGAACAGTGGAAAACAGAGCACAAAGAGGATGGGTGGAAACAGAAACGCGACAGCAAAACCAACAAATAAAGACAAAATTGGAAGGAAAAAAGTAAAATGTGGATAGCAGAGAATAAGGGGAAATTGGAGATTGAAAATGAATAATAATTTGTAAAAACGATAACCATGGGCAAAGTCTATAGGTTGGGCTTTAATTTTCAGTTATAAGTCAGACCTATTGCCACTGGGTTCACCAAATTTGTATTTCTGCAACAAGAGCAGGAGCTGGGAAACTGGAGAGCGCCCTGAATCTAACCAGTTACCTGGGGGCAACCAAAAAGTCCTGCAGGACTAAACAGTAAAATGCTCTTTGTGTGGGAATTGGCTGTCAAGTCAGAGTGCTTAATGAATGTGTGCACTGATGCCCAGGTCACTGCCTGACAGATGTCAAGAATTGGCTTGCCAAACACAGTGGCAGCAGTCCAGGCTCTGGAGTCCAGGCATCCTTCTGGATGTTGCTTCTTGGCCAGTGTGTACTAAGTCTTAATGCAGAGGATTATCACCTAGATAAAGTAATTTTCTGCACTGTCTTTCTTTGTGCCAGAGAATCGTCCACTCAATTGTCTTTGCTGTGATCAGTGTAAAAGCTTAAAGCTCTTTTGGGGACTAGCCGATTGAGTCTCTTCTCATCTTTCAAGGGGTGGGGCAGAGCAAAGGATGTTGGAAGGGTGATGGATTGCCCAATGGGAAAATAAGTCATGACTTTTGGCAAAAAAGTAACCTTGTCCTCAACACCATTTTGTCTGGGGGAAAAAGTAGTGAAGGGTGGCTGCACTGAGAGAGACTGGAGCTCGCTCACAGGAGCAGCAGTGGTGATCGCAATGAGGAAGACAGTTTTGAGAGTCTGAAGACCCAAGAGAAGATGTGGATTAGCTGAAAGGGGGTACATATGAGAAACACAAGAACCAAATTTAGATCCTACTGTGGCACCATATATTGTTCGGGATGGAATAGGTGTGTCAAACCTTTACTAAATAGCATCACAACAGATGATCTAAACAAGAACACTTGTTTCAACAAACAAAAGTGGCAGAAAGGGCAGACAAACAACCTTTACTTTCGCCCACTGGAGGGCCTGCTGGGCCAGAAATAACACAAGTCAAACTGTCAGATATTCTATTCTGTTATAAGGGTCTGTGTTACGGACTCCACACCAGGTCAAAAATCTGTCCCTGCACCCAGAGTAAATGAACTTTGTAGTGGGAAACCTCACTGCGAGAAGGCCATCTATAACCTCAGGTGGTAGAATGAATGCAGTTAACTCATCATCATCATCAAAAGTCTTTATTCCAGCCGCAAGAGGCATTAAAGCACATAGCAATACAAAAATTATAGAAATATATAAAAATAAAGTCATTACGATACATTTTGTAAAAAAGATAAAACCTAAATGCTCCTCATAAGCGTTCTTCAGTATATAACTATTCATAAAAACACATCATGTAAGTGCAGATTCAAAGTTTTACTCTAAGAATCCACATGGCTCCAAGAAACTTGGCAACAGCAGTAACCAATGCCAAGGGCGTGTCTGATCTAAGGATTTGAAGAGCAACAAGGGGCCTATGAACTTCCAGCAAGCTGCAGGCAAGGGCAAGCCATTTCCTGTGAGAGGTTGTATAAGCAGGGCAGACAGATAAAACTTGAGGCAGATTTTCGATAGGAGCATTACAAGCTGGACAGGTGGTTACTCCCTCACATGACCAATGACTGGTAAACGTCTTAATGGTAAGGTACCTACACGAAACCTGAAGTACAACTTCCTGTCTTTGAGGACCAGAATTGCATCCCAGAAAGCCTCATATTTTTCAGATCAATAAAGTTGCATGACAATTTGGATTGAAGTGCTATCCCCAACTCCTCAGAGTCTAACACCCTCCAGTACTGTTTTTAAGGTCGGGTTTCAACAGAAGGGAGCAGTCAGAGAATGCCAAAGCTCACTGAGCCAAAGTGTGTTTAATGACTCAGATTTATCTGAGCCAAGGGTTGCTAAGGGAGTGATCAGCTTCCATTACGGCCTGCAGGGCTACAGTGTAGGGGCAAGCTTTGGTGTAATCCAAAGCCGCCTCCAGTACAAGAGAGGGCGTAGGAAAGCCTTATAACCTATACTCTTAATGCAGTTAACTTCCAACACTCAAGCTGCACATATGGAGGTGTAGATTGCGCAGGCTCGGGGTCAGAACTCGGCCTTTCCGCTGCGACTGAAAATCATCCTAAGGTGGTAGCCTGATTAGAAGATAAATTCTCATGCCCAGATGTTTCGGGTACCGCACTCTCCTGGCCCAATCCAGAGCCACTAGGATGACTTAGGACTGGTCGTTCTTCATTATCTTCAGAACTCAGGGTGGTCGAGGCAGAGGCAAAAAGGTGTAGAGGTGCCGCATGCTTCACTCTAGCAGAAATGTGCCTCCTGGCGAAGGTGTACTTGGGAATTTCTGGATGCAGAAACTTTGACACTTCACATTCTCAGCAGTGGCTAAACGATCTAGCCTGGATTCTCCCCACTATTTATAGATACCCTGTGCCACCCCCGGGTGCAGCCTCCATGCATGAGCTGCAAGGTGGCTCCAGCTGAAGTAATTTGCCCTTGCATTTGAAGATTCCATCAGGTGAGTCACAATCATGGAGATGGCAGTGGTGTTGTCGGTGAGAACCTGCACCAGCTGTCAACACCAGGGCAGTGCGCACTCTATTGGTGACTAGAATGCAAAAACCCAGCACTCTCAAAACAACGTAATTTATGCATTGTGCTGATATGTTGTTGTTTAACCTTTTGCATTGCAGAGTTCAATCCTAAAGACTTATTTTTAATGTGCTTACAAATGCTGTTCATTTGCAATGTATTGCTGCAGGCATTCAGAGTGTGTTAGGGTGTGGTCCCTTTCCAGGGCCTTCTAGAGACTTTCCCTGCAACATGCCTGGGTGTGGTTGTGGGCTGGGCCAAGTCTCTATAAAAAGGAGCCAGCCCAGCTCCAAGTGCTCACTATTCAGAGGTCCCGGTGCAGAGCAGCAGCTACTTCCTGAGCTCCTGTCCCGGTGGCCTACTTGATCTTCCAGACATCTGACTTTCATTCATCATTTGGAGATCCTTGTTCTGGGCGGTAAGACAGTGGTTGGGCTGGCCTCCCAACGGCGTTATCGAGAACTCTCATGTTCTTAGGCCTAATTCTTTTATGATTTGACAGAGTACTTTGCGCGTGTGAAATATGCGCTTGAGTGTTTGTGACATTTGCATGGTGGCTTAAGAATCGGCAAGACGCGCGATTCATTATATGGTGTTTAACTTTGTTATTCATTGCGCGCTACCATTTCTTGATATTTACATGGTGGCTTAAGAATCGGCAATACGGCGATTCATTTTATGGTGTTTTAACTTTGTTGTTCATTGCGCGCTACCATTTCTTGACATTTACATGGTGGCTTAAGAATTGGCAAAAGACGCGCGATTCGTTTCATTGTACTTTGATCTTGTTATTCATTGTGAGCTGTTATTTCTTGGCATTTACATTGTGGTTTACGAATCGGCAAGACGCGCGATTCGTTTAATGATGATTTGACTTTGATATTCATTGCGTACTACCATTTCTTGGCTTTTTACATGGTGACACTCGAATCGGCAAGACGCACGATTCTCTCCTCGAGTTTAAATCATGTTGTTTATTGTATGCCACTATTCTAAGATATTTATCATGTAATATTCGAGTTGATAATGTATGTGATTTGTTTTTCCTGAATCCATATTGTGTTATTCATGGTGCACATTCCTTTTATGGTGTATATATATATATATATATATATATGTATATATATATATATATATATATCTACAATATGCGCAATTTGTGAAACATTTTAAGAGTACACAGAAGATCAGAGTTTCTATTTCTAGATGCAATATTGTATGGTCCTAGTATGCATTCTCAAAAAAAGGATTTATATGACTGGTTTAAAATTTAGTCAGAATGTTTTTCTGATTCTCATGTAAAGAAAAGTACTTGAATAAGAAAGTTTTCATTTAATCCATCTTGATTCCCTACAGGTATTCGGCCATCTTGAAACTTAGTCATTTTAAACTTTCATGTTTTCAGAATGACTACGGTTAGAATCATAGTCTAGCATTGATTTCAGGAAATATAATTTTCATATTGTGTGTTCTAACCTTTTTCTTACTACAGGTCTCCTTCCCAGCTGTTTCCCTTCCTAATCCCCTCTTCCCCTCTTGAACTCTCTTAGCCTCTGTGATTTATCTATCAGAGTCTTGGAGTTGTTCAGTGGTGGACGTGCTGGGAACGTGTGCAGACCCAGAGGATCTGGTGACTCTGACAAAATAGTGAGCCCACAAATTATTATCCTCCTGGTTTGTATATGTTCTCAGCATGGCCACGCTGGACAAGTTAGTCAAGGCTATCACCCAGCTCCAGGCAGAGGTGGTATCATCCAAAGAATTGACACCTAGCTTAGCTGAGAGAGTGAGTCAGTTGCAAGATAAGGTAGAGAAGAAGGAACAAAGTCCCACAGGTGTGTCCTGGCCAGGTACTTCTTCTCAGGCTTCTGGAAGTAATCCGACAAACATTTCCCTAAATGTTCCTTCCGCAATTCCTTTAGCTCCCCCAGAACGTTTCTCAGGTGACCCTTTGAAAGCGCAATCTTTCCTGGTTCAAGTCGGACTACACTTCACCTGCAGACCACATACTTTCCCCAATGCCCAGTCCAAAGTAGCTTTCTTGTTATCATATTTGGCTGGGGATGCAGCTACTTGGGCAATTCCTCTTGTGCATAAAAATAGTCCCTTGTTGTACAACTGGAGAAATTTTGTTTGTGAGTTTTAGAGAGTTTTTGATCGTAGAATTGTAACACAGTCAGTAGATCGTGAATTATTAGATTTATGCCAAGGGAATCAAGACCTAGGGGGTTATCACAACTTTGGAGGAGGTGTTAATCCATCCCAAATGTGACGGATATACCACCAGCCGTATTACGAGTTCCATAGGATATAATGGACTTGTAATACGGCTGGTGGTATATCCGTCACTTTACCGTCACTTTTGGGACGGATTAACACCTCCTCGAAAGTTGTAATAACCCCCCTAGTGTCGTATTTAGCCAACTTTAACGGGCTGGTTGCCGAGACATCCTGGCCTGAAGAAAAACAAGCGGTCTTGTTTTACAAGGGACTCAAAGAGGAACTAAAAGATATCTTAGCGCAAATCGACCCACAACCTACAGACTGTCAAGAATTAATAAACCTTGTCTTGAGGCTTGATCATCGTTTAGCAGAACGTAAAGGAACGCGCAACAAGATTGAAAAATATTCATGCCGTGTTCATGATAACAGAGACTCAAGAACTCCGAAAGAGAGAACGCTGGAACCAATGGAAATTGGAACCATCAGAAGACCTTTGACCAAAGATGAAAAGGACCTACGCAGAAAAAATGGACAATGTCTTTATTGTGGGCGTAAGGGTCATTTTGCCAAAGATTGTCCAATCAAACCAAAGAACAAGCAAGGTCCAGAAGGTCACAGCTAATGCACCAGTCAAGTTGGAAAACTAAAACACCCAAGATGCAGAGAAGGGTTGCTCTTGGGTGTCACCGTGGACCCTTCACAATCTAGACATCTTAAACTGGAAATAAGAGTTCAAGTCAAGAAAAAGATCTATTTCAAAAAAGCTCTAGTCGATTCTGGGGCTACTGGGAACTTTGTTGATGTCCAATTGGTTCATGCATGGGGGTTTCCATGTATTGAAAAGAAGACCCCAGAAATCATCCAGGCAGTCAATGGAAAACTCTTGACTGGAGGTCCAGTAACTCTCCAGACTAACCCCTTGTCGATGATTTGTGAAGATAAGAATCAAAGAAAGAAACATAAAGAGAAAATCATTCTTGACGTGATCCATGCTCCCCAATATGGGATTATTCTCGGCTTGCCATGGTTAACTCATCACAATCCAGAGATCGATTGGGCAGAACGAAAAAATGTGTTCTCATCTGTGCTATGTAATGAACAATGTCTCCAAAAGATTCAAGTACCAAAAGTTTGAAACTCTTACATAGCTACTGCCGTGGAGAAAGAAATTCAGCTGTCCAAACATTATTCATCTTACAAAGATGTATTTGATGAGAAAGGAGCAGAGACTCTACCTCCTCATAGATCTTATGACTGTCTAATTGATCTAGCCCCAGGTGCGATACTTCCCAACTGTCGTGTATATGCCCTGTCAGAACATCAAAATCAACAATTACGAAAATACCTAGATCAATTTGTGGAGAATGGCTTCATTCGCCCCTCTAAATCTCCTGCAGCTTCGCCTTTGTTTTTTGTTCCAAAAGCTAATGAAGAACTTCGAACTTGCATCGACTATAGGGGTTTGAACAAAGTCACCATCAAGAATAAATAAATATCCTTTACCCCTAATTCCGGTATTATTGGAACAAGTAAAGAGAGCAAAAATCTACTCGAAGCTTGACCTTCGAGGTGCTTATCATTTGGTCAGAATGAGAGAGGGTGACGAATGGAAAACAGCGTTCAAGACAAGATATGGCCTTTTTTAATACACCGTCATGCCTTTTGGTCTGTGTAATGCTCCAGCAGCATTTACATTTTTCTTGAATGACGTTCTTGGAGAGTAACTCGACATATTTGCAATAGTCTACATCGATGACATTTTGATCTACTCTGACAATGAAAACGAACATGTCCAACATGTCAAGAAAATTCTTGCAGCCCTTTGAAGGCACCATTTATATTGCAAAGTAACCAAGTGTGAGTTTCATGTTACCACAGTTGAGTTTTTAGGGGTTATTCTCACCCCTCAAGGTATGGTGATGGTAGAAAAGAAAGTAAAAGCCGTAACTGATTGGCCCACCCCAAAGACTGTTCGTGATGTACAATGTTTCCTGGGGTTTGCACATTTTTACCGGAGATTCATAAATCATTTCTTCCAGACAGTGGCTCCAATCACTAAGCTACTAAGAAAGAAAGAAAAGTTTGTATGGTCCCCAGAAGCTGATCAAGCCTTCTTGACTTTGAAGAAAGCTTTCTCCACTGCTCCAGTCTTGACTCTTTCTGATGCGAATCGACCTTTCATAGTGGCAGCTGATGCTTCAGATGTAGCAATAGGAGCCGTCTTATCACAATGAAATAAAGACACTGGTCAACTTCATCCTGTAGCTTATATGTCTCGGAAGTTGAACGAAGCCGAACAGAACGATGTCATTGCTGAAAAAGAGCTTCTGGCGATTTGTGACGCCTTTAAAGAATGGAGACATCATTTGCTGGGTGCCAAATACACTGTCACAGTATATACTGATCATTGTAATCTTCAATTCATGAGTTCCGCCAGACTTTTGACCCCTCGGCAATTACGCTGGATGCTGTTTTTTGCTGAATTTGAATTTGTAGTAACCTTCCGGCCTGGTAAAGATAATCGCAAAGCTGACGCCTTTTCCCGTCAAGAGTCTACCACGTTGCCTGCATTTCAAGCCTCCAGAGCTATCATTGCTCCTGACAAGTTTCTATGTATCATAAAAACTGAAGATTTCTTTGAAGAAATTCACAACTCTTTTACTGTTGAAAAATGGCAAACATGGGCCCAAGCAGATCCAAAAAAGGTCAATCAAGCAAGGACTACCCTTTCATGACGCTCATTTGTTCGTACCCACTACCAAACTTCGCAAGATAGTGTTTCATTGGTTGCATGTTATACCGACGGTAGGTCACCCAGGTACTCCTAAAACTCTTAAACTGATCCAACGCTATTTTTGGTGGCCTGCCCTAACAAAAGATGCAAAAGCAATGGTAAACAACTGCAAAGTTTGTGCTTGCATTAAAACAAGTCATTCAAAGCCAAAAGGGTTGTTACATCCACTTCCAACCCCAAGTCGTCCATGGGAGCACATTTCTTTAGACTTTATTACCGGTCTGCCATTGGTTCAACAGCATTCAGTAATTCTGGTGGTAGTAGATAGTCTCACGAAATATGGACATTTCATTGCCTGTAAAAAATTGCCCACTTCTAGTGAACTGGCAACTATTTTACTGAACAGAGTGATTCGTTATCATGGACTGCCAAAAGTTATCCTCTCCGATCGGGGGTCGCAATTTGCCTCTAATTTCTGGAAGACATGGTGTAAAACACTTCAGGTGACATCTACGCTATCTACTAGTCACCATCCTCAAACAGATGGTCAAACGGAGAGACTAAATCAGACTTTGAAACAATACCTACGTGCCTACGCTGAAAAGGCACTTCATTCTTGGACATCTATGCTCTGGTTAGCTGAGTTAGCTTACAATAACTCAGTCCACACTTCTATTGGCGTTACACCCTTTTTTGGTTTATTTGGCTATCATCCTGACACTCTGCCCATCACAATTCCTCAAGAAAGTTCTCTTACTCCAGCTGTGTCAGAAACCATTCAGCATTTGCATCAAACCCAGAAACTGATTCAACAGCATTTAGAAAAAGCCAATCAATCAATCATTAAATTTATAAAGCGCGCTATGTACCCGTTAGGGTTTCAAGGCGCTTGGGGGGGGGGGGGGGGAAGCTTCTATTGGTCAAAGAGCCAGGTCTTGAGGAGTCTCCTGAAGGTGAGGAGGTCCTGGGTCTGGTGCAGGGGGGTCGGGAGGGAGTTCCAGGTCTTGGCGGCGAGGTAGGAGAAGGATCTGCCACCGGAGGTCTTGCGTTGGAATCGGGGAACGATGGCGAGGGAGAGATTGGCAGAGCGGAGTTGGCGGGAGGGGACGTAGAAGCGTCCGAGGATGAGGACTTCCGTCTTATCGGAGTTTAATTTCAGGCGGCTGTTTCTCATCCACTCGGCGATGGATTTCAATCCCTCGTGGAGGTTGGCTTTGGCGGTGTGTGGGTCATTGGTGAGGGAGAGGATGAGCTGGGTGTCGTCGGCGTAGGAGAGGATGCTGAGGTTGTGCTGACGGGCCAGTTGTGCGAGGGGTGCCATGTAGACGTTGAACAGCCTTGGGCTTAGCGAGGAGCCTTGGGGGACGCTGCCGATGAGGTTGGTGGCTTCGGAGCGGAAGGGTGAGAGTCGGACTCTCTGGGTTCTGCCGGAGAGTAAAGAGGAGATCCAGTTGAGGGATTTGTCTTCTATTCCGGCTTCGTGGAGACGAGTTAGTAGGGTGCGGTGGCAGACCGTATCGAAGGCAGCGGAGAGGTCTAGGAGGATGAGGGCTGAAGTTTCGCCGTTGTCCATTTGCTGTCTGATGTCATCTGTGGCGGCGAGGAGTGCAGTCTCGGTGCTGTGATTGTGTCTGAATCCGGATTGGGAGGGGTCTAGGATGGAGTTCTCTTCGAGGTAGTGGGTGAGCTGGGCGTTGACGATCTTCTCGATGACCTTCGCTGGGAAGGGGAGGAGGGAGATCGGGCGGACGTTTTTGAGGTCGTTGAGGTCAGCCTTGGGTTTCTTGAGGAGGGCTTGGATATCGGCGTGCTTCCAGCTGTCTGGGAAGGTCGCAGTATCGAAGGATAGGTTGATGATCTTACGAAGTTGGGGGGCGATGGGGGAGTCGGCTTTGTTGTAGACGTGGTGTGGGCAGGGGTCTGAGGGGGATCCTGAGTGGATGGAGTTCATGGTCTTTCGGGTTTCGGCGTCATCTACGTGGGTCCAGGTGATGAGGCAGTCGGCGTAGGAGGAGTTGTCTGGGTTGGGGTCTGGCGGAGGTGTGGTGTTGAGGCTGTCGTGGATGGCGGCGATTTTCTGGTAAAAGAAGGTGGAGAGTGCGTCGCAGAGTTTCTGGGATGGTGGGACGTTGTTGACGTTGGCGCTGGGGTTGGAGAGCTCCTTCACGATGCAGAGGAGCTCCTTGCTGTCGTGTGCGTTGTTGTTAAGGCGTTCTGTGAAGTGGGAGCGTTTGGTGAGTCGGATAAGTTGGTGGTGCTTGCGGGTAGCTTCCTTGTGGGTTGCCAGGCTGTCGGGTGTGCGCTCGAGAAGCCATTTTTTCTTAAGTTTCTGGCAGGTGCGTTTGGAGGTGATCAGTTCGTCTGTGAACCAGGCTGCTTTTTTATTTTCTTGGTTGACGGTGGGCCTCTTGAGTGGTGCGAGGGTGTTGGCGCAGTTGAGGATCCACTGTTGGAGCCAAACAAAAATACAAAAGGCATTATGACAAGAAACATTGTGAGGGACCGCAATATCAACCAGGTGACAAAGTGTGGCTTTCCACAAAACATATAGACTTCAAGAAGAAGCACATGTTTAATCCCAAATTTATAGGTCCACCCACCCAGAGGAGTCTCAAGGCGCTAGATGGGGGGTGCAGGGCTGTCGATGAGCCAAGTCTAGAGGTCTTTCCAGAACTCGGCCAATGAGGGGGACTGCCCGAGGTGGAGCAGTATTGTGTTCCAGGTCTGCGTGTTGACGTTGGAGAAGGATCTTCCTCAAGCCGTGTTCTTCCGGATCCTGGGTATGGTGGCGAGGGCCAGTTGAGCAGAGCAGAGTTGCCTGGTGGGTGTGTAGAAGGAGAGGTGGTGGTTGATGTAGGCAGGTCTGATGTTGTGAAGGGCCTTGTACACGTGTCAGGAGTTTGAAAGTGATGTGTTTGTTGACGGTGAGCCAGTGTAGGTCTCTCAGGTGGGCGGAGATTTGGGTGTGGCGGGGATGTCCAGGATCAATCTGAAAAGGTGTGAGCCATCGAATACATATACATGGGAGAAGCCTGTACCTCTCCAGACAATCAAGTGGAGCGCATCCATGCATGGCAGTGGAGCACCTCACTAGTGCCAACCATCCTTCTCAGACCATCAGTAGTATCAAGGCCAGCACAAATAACGTATTTGGACGCATTTCAACCATGTTTGAACCAGAGAGGATTCAAGATCCTCTGGAATCGCTGGAAATATTTTGTTGGCCATGTCCTAGAGGGCATGTGTATACCTGCCCATCAAACAAACTCCACTGACTGACCTCAATACGAGGCTAGCCACAAAGACCATTTTCTGAACTCCTCAGTCCTCTTAGACTCCTTATCCAAGGACGTTGTGGGGAAAGCATTGAGTTTTTTTCTTGGTGGTTGAAGCCTGAATAACCAGACTCTCTAGAGAAGGAGGTTTTGCCAGAAAACCATGCACCAGTCTGTGAAGTCTAGCCACTTGCACATTCACCAGTGGGCAGGAACTGGGCTTTGACAATGTGCTCATTAAGGTATAAGTGAGGGAACAGGAGCAAGAGCTTTGATGTGGATAGCTCAAGATGTATGATACCTGTAAGTATGTTGTCTTAAAACGGAGAGTGTGTAGTTGTAGGTCCAAGACCTCATTTGCATGTTGAATTATCACTGCAAACGAAGCTCAAGGGAAGTATCAAACCAAATGGTCTCTTGTAAGTCAATGTAAACATTTTCATCATTCTGATGAGGGGATAAATCATCCACAATCTCACCAGCATCATCCCTGGGAGGTGGCAAGTTTTGGTTACAATCAAAGCCAAAAAGCTAATTGATTCTCTAATGGCACATCCGGTCTAGCAGGGATATAGGTTTACAAACAGGCTGTATGGTGATGGGTTGCGGTTTAGTAATTTAATAGCGTGACATTGTTTGGCATCGTGCTGAAGTCGGTACAGGGTCAGATGTCGGAACAAGTGCTGGATACTCTTCCAACACCAGCGTTGACGAGGGAGGGACTGATGTATGTCTTGGAGCTGGGACTGAAATCTGTACCGGAGCTGGTAATGAGCCCATAATGGGGCCAAGGGGATCAGATGGTGGCGAGAAAGCATCAGTTGGCAGTAATCCAACTGAAGGTCCCTGTCGATCCTTGGAGCCCTGAGGCATGCCAGAGGGAGCAGGAAGAATGCCAAATAACTGCAATATGGCCTCCTTAATGGTTTAAATCTGATGCGGGGTCACCGATGGCCTGGGAAATTTATGGAAACATTAGGACTAACTGAGAAATCTGCTCTGCAATTGGAGATCTGGGTGGAGACCAACTGACATTGTGATGCCCTTTCACCTTCTCTTTAGAAAGAGAGTGGCATTATGGGGTTGAGTCCCCATTCACTTTTTTGTATTTTCTTTTGGACTTTGACTTACTGGTGAATTTTTACTGCAAAGTAGACTTTTCACAGAAAGACTTTAGGAGCAGGAGCAGTTTTGAACCTTAAACTTGGAGCAGGACTTGCGTGAGACCCACTACATCTTCTTGTGTTAAGTAAAATACAGTTTCACTTCTAAGTCTCAGATCACCTTTGTGCACATGACAACACATTTTGCATGACTTGAAGCTGTTACCACAGCCAAACACCAGATACACACCTCTTATGGGTATGTGTCCGACATCTATTTCTTACAGTCACATCACTGTTGGAAACCTGTAGTCCTAGGAGAGGACATCAACCCCTAGCACACTAGATTTTGGATGTCTTTGGAGGCCGATGAGCTGAATGCAGAGCTCGGAAGAAGAGGAACTGACATCACCACATAGGTATGGCGCTTATATGCATCTCCGCTCCATCATTTCAGAGACAGAATCATGCCATTGTGGATTGGCATCGCAACACCTACTGGTGCATGAGAGTGTTGCTGAAAAGGTTTCCGGATCAAGGCTAGCGTCTGGAAAATAATTCAAGAGGAGAATTCTGCAGTGAGATCTATCCATGTGAATTCCACCAACTTCTGAAGTTACTACAACCCTTAAGGTGACAAAACAGTAGCAAACGTATTTCAGTCCAGCCTTGGAGTGAGTCAAACACCATACATGGCCGCTCTCAGGCAGTGCAAAACTCTCCCATAGAACTAAATGGAGGTAAGTAATTAAAGTAACACAGCCTAGGAAATAATGTAAAATAAATAAAATAAGTATGACTTAAATATATATATACACACACACACAATTACAGGTGTATATATACATATGTATATATACACACATATGAGTGTGTATTGTTAAAAACATAAGTAATTTTTAATAATTGTTTCATTATTTTAAAAATGATTACCTTTAATGTAAAAAATAAAATGTAATAACATTTCCTAACTTGTTTTAAAAAAAATTAAAAATAATTTACATTAACTTTACACATAACTTAAAAAATATGAATTATTGAATAACAATAAAAACATTATTGTGAGTGGGACGTTTTTTAAATTATTCCTAAAGTAAGATAACTTATAAATGAAAGGAATACATTTTAATTAATTAATACACATTTACATTAATGAGAATGAGATGTAACATTTCACCTTTAAAGGTATAGGTTTAAAATAAAATTTTATTTTATATTTTATATTAAGATATGTGTAATAATTGTTTTAAAGAACAACGAACTTTATTATTTTTCCCTGCACCTTTCCATAGGCAGATCTCCACCTACATGTGAAAACTTACTATTAGTAACTTGACACTCATAAATCCCACTGTAGTACGCTCCAACAGAGAGAGGAGACATGTAAGTCTATTTTTAGGTTAAAATCTACATTTGGAAATGGTGAATAGCAAAAAGGTGTAGATATAAAATAAACCCTGGTGAAATAGTAGATTTACATGAGTAAATCTAAATTTACCTGTGAGACTCAGGGCCATTATTTCTAATTTTAATAAATATATTTCAATTCATTATTTAATACGCATTTACTTTTATACTTTCACGAGCTGTAAAATTTCACTTTAACCGTTGTGGGCTTATAATAAATATTTTAACTGATTTTATAGGAAGATCTCTGCCAGAATGGCAAAGAGCTCCACCTGCAGGTGAAAAGTTACTAGCAGTAACTTCACCCTTGTATATATTCTGCTGTAGGGCGCATCACCAGAGGGCGGAGACAAGCAAGTGTACAACTGGAAGTAAATCAATATCCCGAAATGGTGAATAACAAAAAGCGTAGATATGCACCTAGATTCAGTAACAGGTTTAAAGATAAGCACGTTTACCATTGCGAGTCAGGTCCTATGCGCACGCTCCTGTGTGTGCCAAAAGACTGACTGGCGACACTGGAGAAGGAAGGACGTTCTTCGGAGCATAGATGTCTCAGGGGTGGTTGAATGAGTTTACAATTTGAATGAAGGCGAGCGCAATTGAAGTGTGATCCTTCTAGATGAAAACTGACAACTTCTTCATGAGTATTGATAACCTCTTCCTTCCAGTTTGAATAGAGATGTAAGTGTCAAAAACAGTTTGAACATTTCAGAAGCCAGTCAAATGTCACCTCTTGAAGCCAATAATCTCCCTCCCGCTTTCCTTTTTTGTATGACAGTGGAATGACGATTTGTTTTAGTTGCGCAGTGTTTACATGATTTAAAAAAAGACGGCCTATTTATGCAATCGACTGAAACAAGAACATTTCTAAATACCGACTGCTCCAATGGCCTAAGTAATTATTTTTTCCTTAGTAGTAACAGTTTCCTTGAGCTGCATTACAGTGTTTAGAAAGCGGAGGAGTAAACAAGAAATGCGCACATTCCTATGCATTTATGAGACATTTTGCACACACGGAAAGTTTAACACTTCACAGAGGTAGGCATTCTGCATTTATCGTCTGATGGTAATGTTTGAGTATTGTAGATTTGTTTGTACACTTAATCGCTCCCTCCTGCTCCTTATTTTCTTTACTGATATAGGATGCAGCCAAGGCAAAGAGTAAACATTATTGTTAACATGGCTAATGTAGTCGATCCAAGCTCACACTCCGCCAAGCATATTGTCTCAATTATTTTCTGTAATCAGAAACTGAAAATGCTTGTCTGGTTGCGTAAGGGATTTTTATTTTCCGTGGAAAACTTGCGTTCTATTGAAACAAAATTCCTTTCCAGCAGCAAACAATGCACATACGAATTTGAGAGCTTTAAATGAGAAATAACTGTTTGCCAGGAGTCATGCAATGCTCAGAAAGTTCTGAATCCAGTAACAGTGTTGTTATTTTCTTTAAAAAAAAGGACGCATGAATCCTTATCAGACAGTGAACATTGTGAGGGTGCTGGTGCACCCTGTTCACTACAGCATTGCTCGATTACGAGCCGGAGACAATGCTGAAGCCTGTTTCCCGCTCGCTGACCGAGCAGGAAATCCATAATAGCTCCGGCGGGGAGGTCGCTGCGTATGCTGCGGCTACCCTATCAGGAGTTTGGCAGACAGAGTTTCCCGTCCGCCAAACTCATAATGGGGCCCTCTGTTTGGGTAAAAACTCTGTTGTGGAAGCACAGGAAGAACACAAACAAATCAAAAGCACGCCGCTGTTGTATAGTCACAGGCAATTTTACCCTGTCTTTTTAGTATGAAAAGAGTCCTTGTGATAAAAGTATATACAAGAACACTTTTTTAAAAACACAGTGATAAATGTCTAAGCCAGCGTTTCACATATTTCACGTTTTAGGTATTTTGTATAATTTCTGCAAAGGAAATCTTGGTGGAGGGGAATACTCCGCCACAAACGTGATGGATATCCTGTCCGACCAATTTCAATCCTGATATATCGTATGGAGATCGTAATACAGCAGACAGGATATCCATCAGAATTGTGACAGTATTCCACCCGTGAAGATATAAATCAGGCCTTAAGTAAGCGGGGATCATCTAGGTCATGAACAAGCCATGGTGTCCGGGGCGGCCAACAACTACTGAGAGTGGTGGGGCGGGCAAATGACTGGGGGTAAGGGCAAGGAGGGGAGTAAATAAAACAAATCAAATTGATACATTTAAAGAATACTTACCTTGCTTGCAAGGTGACGTCCTACTCACTCCTGTTTCAATCTTCTGTCCTTGCTCCAGCTCCCTTAACCAATCCTGGCGCTGCTCTCATGCTGTTACTAGCATGAGAGAAATGCCAGGGTTGGATGGAGCAGCCTTTCTCGGCCCTCCAGAGGGCACTGAAGGCCTGTGCTTGCTCTCAACCCAGCTGTTTAATACAGCTGGGTTGAGAGGTTTAAAGTGTGCATGCCTGTGGGGCCGTCGCAAGGCGGCCGGACAAATGGACCTGCGCACTTTAAGAAAGTGCACAGGCAGACCACCCCTCCTCCCTGCTGCTGGCACTTAGCTAGCCCCGCCCCGGCACTCAATTTGGGGTGGAGGATAAAAATAAAATGGTGATAAATTACCTTTATCACCATTTTATTTTTTTAATCTTCTGGCAGTTTCTGGGGCATATTTAACAGTGGGGGCGACGCTCCTCCGCTATAATGGAGGAGCTACCCCTGGACTGTATGCAACAAAAATATCTCAACAACTATGTTTCAGAAATATGACAGCCTCTCTAACACTTTATGGGCGGAATGGATGCTCCTATTCATTGGCCTCAGCAAAAGCCAATCAATAATCCATGGACCATACGGTCCATGACAGGTTTCACCTTGTGTTCTCAAAGAATTATTGAAAAGTTAAACACAGGTTTTCAGCTTGATGGATTAAGTGCTGCTTCTTATTCTTTAGAGAAGGCATATGGAGTTTCCTTTTTAAGGCTGAGTGACTGCACCTCAATTCTTTGATAAACAGACTAACTTAGAGTCTTACTTACAATCCTGCAGACAAAGCATGGTGTTTAAATCAGGCTGAGCCTCACCTTGATGCCATGAGTAAACCTCTGATCTGGTGGTGCATTTGCCATGGGGCCACCAGGTCAGTGATGGTCATCGCCTTATTGAGGTCAGGCAATCGCTGATTTTCCCAGCCCATGTCCCTCATGTGATGCATGGGGGACATGGGCTGGGAAAATGCAGAATGACCTCACATGTAGAGAGAACTCTTACTGACCATTAGGCACTTAATTTTTAGTTTTGACATTGCATATGCCTGCTCTGGGAGTTTTTGTCTAAATAAAAATGTTTGCTGAGCAGGTGCTTTAAAATGTGGGGTCGGTTCAGCAAACCTGCAGCACCGCGAAGAGAACCTCCACGGCAGCAGTACTCTTTACAACACAAAGATTCCTACTGTGAAGGCGGGGATCGTTAAACAGAGAAGATAGCCCATTACCATGGTGGTGAAGGCCTTGGCCTCTGCTCCTCTGGCAAACCAGCCGACCCACCCCCCCCCAAGGAATTAAATCTAAGGGTAATATTTTATAAATGACTTTGTATTACAATCTGATGCACATTTGGGATAGTGCATTATATCAACATTTTAATGTTTTTAACAATATTGTTCACACTTGTAATACGCAGGCATTGTGGAACTGGCAGACTGTTTTATGACTAGAGACTCCATTCACAAAGCCCAACTGAAGAAGCCAGAAGTGTATTCTCATAAAATTACTCCTATGTTTTAAAGACATTTCTGACTATTGAGGCATCCAGCAAGGATCCTCGGACAACGTCAAGTGATTTAGACTAGTATGAACTGGAACACCTTTGGAAAAGGCTCAGGCTGTTGGCTTAATAGTAGTCAAAAGGGGGCCCTTTCCAGCTAGCTCATAACAATGTTTGCTGCAGAAAGAAAGTTACTAGGACATTTTCTGTGTTAAACTGCTCAACTTAGGTCATTAATAGTCTGCAGTTTGCCATCTACATTTAGTTATTTTATTCAATATATATGGTAACACAAAGCCTTTTGCAGCCCAGTGTTTAAAACCTCCACTCCCCTTTCAAGGGGTGAATGGAATGGAAACACTAGCAAATATCACCTCTGGTTATGGAACTGTGACATGACTTTCGGTATCAAAGTGGGTTTAACTTGCAGTGCTACTGTGCCCTTACAATACACAGTAAAATAAGGGGGTTAGAGCTGAAAGGTTTGCAGATTTCCCACACTCCTTGCTGGAGTGAGGCTAACATAAATACAATGTTTTGTGGGCTAGAATGTATGGGTTCAATTGAAGCACTTATGAGGATGGCCAATACGAAGTTCAAATTCAATGGGGAGTCAAAGAGAGGCATTGGTGGAAACTATGGGGGTCATTAAAACCCTGACGGACGGTGTTAAAGCTGCCGTAATACCGCAAACAGGCCGGCGGACAAAAAAAGGGAATTATGACCGTGGCGGAAACCGCCAACATAGACAGCCACTTTAACACTCCGACGCCACGGCGGTACAGACAAACAGCGCAGCGTTCACCGCCAACAGACAGGCGGAAGACAAAGTACCGCCCACAGTATCATACCCGCCAATCCGCCACCTTTTCCGGGGCGGATTCACCGTGGATAAAAACACGGCGGAAACAGCTTTTGCAATGGGAAAACCCTCACCTGAACACACTCCACAAGGAAGGAGGCCACCATGGAGCCCGAATTACAAATACTCCCTGCGCTTGTCTTTCTGCTCCTCTACGAACATCAGCAACTCCGCCGCCGAAGACAACAGTGAGTACTGCACCTATGACATAGGGGAGGCAAAAATCAGGGGGACACACAGGCAACACCCCCACCCCAAACCCCATCCTCACCCACTACAACACACACACCAATGCATTTCCAAACAGCACAGTAACAACCCCCAAAAAAAACGGAAAATGCAAAGACAAAAGGAAATCAGTTCATACTTTGTAATGTATCAAAATACAGTAAGCTAATATATACAGATATATATACACATTGCAGAATTGATAGGTGGGTTGCCCACTGCTGCATCCTGAGGAGTGCAAAGCCACAGTCTCTCAAGTCTCACAAGTGGGTGGTTTGCCCACTGCTTTATCCTGGGGAGTGCAAAGCCACAGTATCTCAAGTCTCTACAGTGGGTGGGTTGCCCACAGGACCATCCTGGGGAGTGCAAAGCCACAGTCTCACAAGTCACTACAGTGGGTGGGATGCCCACTGCTGCATCCTGGGGAGTGCAAAGCCACAGTCTCTCAAGTCTCTACAGTGGGTGGGTTGCCCACTGCTGCATCCTGGGGAGTGCAAAGCCACAGTCTCTCAAGTCTCACAAGTGGGTGGTTTGGCCACTGCTTTATCCTGGGGAGTGCAAAGCCACAGTCTCTCAAGTCTCTACAGTGGTTGGGCTGCCCACTGGACCATCCTGGGGAGTGCAAAGCCACAGTCTCTCAAGTCTCTACAGTGGGTGGGTTGCCCACTGCTGCATCCTGGGGAGTGCAAAGCCACAGTCTCTCAAGTCTCTACAGTGGGTGGCTTGCCCACTGTACCATCCTGGGGAGTGCAAAGCCACAGTCTCTCAAGTGGATAACAGTCTCCACTGGTTCTGGAGGGGGACTGGCGCCCAGACTGCATCAGGTTCCCCGTGACAGTTCCTGTTCCGTCACTGTCCCAGCTGCACATGGGCTAACGAGGCTTGATTTGGCGGTCTTTTCCCTGTTCAGCGGTGCTTTGCCATGGCGGTCTGTGCCCTGTTCAGCGGTGCTTGACTTTGCAGTTTCTGACCTGTTCAGCGGTGCTTTGCCCTGTTCAGCGGCCTTCACCATGGCGGTCTGTGCCCTGTTCAGCAGTGCTTGACTTTGCAGTTTCTGACCTGTTCAGCGGTGTTTTGCCCTGTTCAGCGGTCTTCACCATGGCGGTCTGTGCCCTGTTCAGCGGTGCTTGACTTCGCAGTTTCTGACCTGTTCAGCAGTGCTTTGCCCTGTTCAGCGGTCTTCACCATGGCGGTCTGTGCCCTGTTCAGCGGTGCTTGACTTCGCAGTTTCTGACCTGTTCAGCGGTGCTTTGCCCTGTTCAGCGGTCTTCACCATGGCGGTCTGTGCCATGTTCAGCGGTGCTTGACTTTGCAGTTTCTGACCTGTTCAGCGGTGCTTTGCCCTGTTCAGCGGTCTTCACCATGGCGGTCTGTGCCCTGTTCAGCGGTGCTTGACTTTGCAGTTTCTGACCTGTTCAGCGGTCTTCACCCTGGCGGTCTTTTCCCTGTTCAGCGGTGCTTTGCCATGGCGGTTTGTGCCCTGTTCAGCGGTGCTTGACTTTGCAGTTTCTGACCTGTTCAGCGGTCTTCACCATGGCGGTCTGTGCCCTGTTCAGCGGTGCTTGACTTTGCAGTTTCTGACCTGTTCAGCGGTCTTCACCCTGGCGGTCTTTTCCCTGTTCAGCGGTGCTTTGCCATGGCGGTTTATGCCCTGTTCAGCGGTGCTTGACTTTGCAGTTTCTGACCTGTTCAGCGGTCTTCACTATGGCGGTCTTTTCCCTGTTCAGCGGTGCTTTGCCATGGCGGTCTGTGCCCTGTTCAGCGGTGCTTGACTTTGCAGTTTCTGACCTGTGCATTGGTGTGTGGCATGACGGTCCCTCATTGCCCAGCGGGGCTGTGGCTGCCGGGGCCCTCCTGGGCACTGACTCTGGCGGTGGTCTCCGGACCAGTGACGACAGTGCTGCCCTCCTGGGCACTGACTCTGGCGGTGGTCTCCGGACCAGTGACGATTGTGCTGCCCTCCTGGGCACTGACTCTGGCGGTGTTCTCCGGACCAGTGTCGATTGTGCTGCCCTCCTGGGCAATGACTCTGGCGGTGGTCTCCGGACCAGTGACGACAGTGCTGGCGGTGGCGTCCCGTCCGCCGGGGAGGATGGCGCCCCTTGTCCGTCGTGCTGCTCTTCCCAGACTGTGCAGACTTCTCCTGGCCCTTCACCGCCTTTGGAGGAGTCACAGCTGACTCGGCACTCCCCCTGGGACCCTTGTGAGCAGTTTTGCCGCCAGGAGTCTTTACCCTGTCCCGTCGGCCACTTTCCAACTTTAGGTGCTTTACGGGGGGTGGACTGACAGTGCTTTGGCTCCGTGTCACACTGGCTGCCCTGGTGGCCGGTGCACTCCACACACCTTGAACACGCACCACTGGTGCTGTACTTTTTTTGGCTGAGGTGCTACTACGGGACCTATGAATTGGAGGGGTGGGGGTGGTGGCAAAGAGGTCAACGTTGCTGAGGAAGAGTTGCTGACGAAGACTGGGATGGGTAGCTGGCGGGGGTCTGGGTGTGGAGGAAGAGGAGGTGGTTGTAGGAGGTGTAACTTTAGGTGATTTGGGTGAAGGTAATGGAGGCTGTCGTGAGGTGGATGGATGTTGGGTGTGTGGGTGCCAGCGTTTGTGTACTTTGGGAGGGGGCGTCACAGACACACTGGGAGTGGACACAGGGGACGTGTAAATGGTAGTGGGGGTGGTGAGTGCAGGTGAGCGGGGTGTGGTGCTGGGTGTTCTGGTGCGAGTCCTAGTGCCTGTAGATGTAGTGCATGCAGGTGAGAGTGTAGACGACACTAGGAGGGAGGAGGGAGAAGACGAGGAGGGGGACACAGTGGAGGCAGTGGATGTTGTTGTGTCTGTATGTGGGTGATGCTTGTTTGAGTGCCTGTGGGTTGTGTGGTGCTTATGTTTGCCTGAGCTACTTTTGTGTGTTGAGGTGTATGCATGCTTGTCTGATGGTGTGCTTGGGATAGGCTGGGGTACAGGGGACTGGGTCTGGGTGGAGGGAGTTGGAGGGGGGAGGCTAGACACAGGGACAATGGCTGCCATCAGTGCTGAGGCCAGAGATTGCAGGGTTCGATGAAGGGCAGCCTGACCAGAATGAATGCCCTCCAGGAATGCATTACCGTGTTGCAACTCCCTTTCTACACCCTGGATGGCATTCACAATGGTAGACTGCCGAACAGTGAGTGACCTGAGGAGGTCAATGGCCTCCTCACTGAGGGCAGCAGGGGTGGCAGGGGCTGAGGTGCCTGGGGCGAAGGTGATGCCCACCCTCCTGGGTGAGCGTGCACGGATCGAAGGCTGAGGGGCTGCTGGGAGGGTGGTGCTGGTAGGGGAGGGTGGCGGCTGTACCTGTAGAAGTGGGGGGCACAGATGGTGCCGCAACCACAAGGGAGCTCCCATCGGCGGACGAGTCCGTGTTGCTGTTTGGTGATCCGGTGACCGACGTGAAGCTCCCCTCGCCCTCCGTCCTACTGGTGTATTCAGAGTCTGTGGTGTGGCCCTCCATGGCCATGTGGGATGCAGCTCCCTCGTGCTCCGGTGCCACTGTACCTCCGCCTGATGATGCTGATGCACACAAGAACAGGGAGAGCACAAAAAGGTGGGGGGACGACAGAAGAAAAACAGGTTGAGTGCATGGCTTACCACTACAGTTGGCGGACAAGACAGACACAGCAGCCCCCTGCACTACGCCGTGCTCTTGGCCTCTACAGAAGCAATTCCTGGGATCTGCCCTACATGGCTATGGTGGTCATCTGCACACATAGATGACACAGGGGCATGTATACCTGTACTTGGCACTCTACACAGGTGGGTGGAGTGCCACATGGCCTGCATTACAGAGGGGCCTAGCCTACAGAACTCGCCCTGGCCTAGAGAAACCCACAGCCCTCCTCCCCCACCCAGACCCCTCCACTGCGCGCAAAGTCCGCAGAATGAGAGTGTACTCACCCCCTTGTGTCTGCTGTGATGCCCTCAAGCGCCCATCCAACTCAGGGTAGGCCACCGCCTAGGATCCAGAACATCAGGGGGGTCATGGTTCGACGGGCACCCCTCCCACGTTGGGAGGATATCCCCAGCTGATCCTCCGCCGTCTTCTTGCTCCAGCGGCGAATGTCCTCCCATCTTTTCCGGCAGTGGGTGCCCCGTCTCTGGTGGACCCCCAGGGTCCGGACGTCCTTGGCGATGGAACGCCAAATGTCCTTCTTCTGGTGGGCGCTGACCTACATGACATGTACAGGGGAAGAAGAGAAGTCATTAACAACAGCACCGTCGAAGTGGGTGGCCCCCATCCCTACCCTTGCCATGTGGCACATGCATTCACACTCCTTCATGTTCCCTGACCTCTGCCCCCTTCCTACTGACATCCAGCCCTCTCCACCCAGGCATAGCCCATACAACGTGCTCCCTGTGTACTTACCAGTTGGTCTGGAGGACCGTAGAGTAGCTTGTACTGGGGGAGGACCCCGTCCACGAGCTTCTCCAACTCCTGAGCAGTGAAGGCAGGGGCCCTTTCCCCAGACACAGCAGCCATTGTCCCTTCCAGACCGAGGTCACAGCAGCACTTGCAGTGTAGGTCCTCTCCTGTCGTAGATCAGGTATCGAGTGATTTAACAGATAGAAAATGGCGGTCACGTCCGCGGCGGTGACGTCCGCGGCGGTGCGTATCATCACCGCCGGCGCACTTCATCATTGGCTCCTGGGACCCATAGGGTCCTATGTTAACCAATGCAGCATTGCGCCGCGGTCTACGACCGCCTACCACAACGGTGTACAACACCAGCGCAGATACCTCACATCCCATTGTCCCAGTTTAGAGGTCAGGCAGCCGCCATTTCAGGGGCCCACATGGCTTCATTTACTACTGCGTCACACATACCTAGGCCTACACTCACGACACCAAATACAAAACTCTTCCTGTATGTGTGTTGTTTTGTGTAGCTGTGGGTACATACCTGGGAATTTGTTGACTCTGTGGTCGCTGTTGTCTTTCCTAGGCACCGTCAGCTGGGACATGTGAGGAGATGGCGGAATCCTCCGTTGTACCGACCGCTGGTGGACCTGTTGACAATGGAGAGCGACATTTAATCATCACCTACAGGTTTGACCGTGCCACTATCCAGGAACTGTGTACCCAGTTGGAGCCAGACCTGATCTCACCAATCCGCCATCCCACAGGAATCCCCCCTCAAGTGCAGGTGCTATCAGTGCTCCATTTCCTTGCAAGTGGGTCTTTTCAGACAACAGTGGCCATGGCATCAGGGATGTCCCAGCCTATGTTTTCCAACGTATTGTCCAGAGTGTTGTCTGCCCCGCTGAAACACGTAAGGAGCTACATCGTTTTCCCTCAGGGGGAGGATTTGGCTACAGTTAAGGTGACTTCTATGCCCTTGGACATATCCCCAACATCATAGGTGCTATTGATGGCACCCATGTAGCTCTGGTCCCCCCCCACAGGAGTGAACAGGTGTACAGGAACCGGAAGAGTTATCATTCCATGAATGTACAGATGGTATGTTTGGCAGACCAGTACATCTCCCAGGTAAATGCTATGTTCCCTGGCTCAGTGCCTGACGCCTACATCCTGCGGAATAGCAGTATCCCGTATGTGATGGGTCAACTCCAGAGGCACCGGGTGTGGCTATTAGGGGACTCTGATTACCCCAACCTGTCATGGCTATTGACCCCAGTGAGGAATCCCAGGACCAGGGCAGAGGAACGCTACAATGAGGCCCATGGGCGGACTAGGAGGGTGATCGAACGCACCTTCGGCCTCCTGAAGGCCAGGTTCGGGTGCCTCCATATGACAGGTGGTTCCCTATTCTACTCACCAAAGAAGGTGTGCCAGATCATCATCGCCTGCTCGATGCTTCACAATCTAGCTTTGCGACGCCAGGTGCCTTTTAGGCAGGAGGATGGTCCAGATGGCGGTGTTGTGGCAGCAGTGGAGCCTGTGGACAGTGATGAGGAGGAAGCTGAGGAAGAAGACATAGACAACAGGGAGTCAGTCATACAGCAATATTTCCAGTGACGCACAGGTGAGAACATTTTTTTCACTATCACATTCACTTTCACACTTCTACCTCTATCCTGTCCGTCATTTAGTAGCAGTATTTGGTAACTGAGTTGTACCTTTCCATTACGGTTTCACAGGTGTGGTTACCAACGTGTGTCATCTGCTTGCATCCTTCATGGACTTGTTATGTGTGACATAGGTATGTTGGCATTACAATAGAAAATGCATTTTGACACTGTCATTGATAATACAAATTTACCAAATCACAGACTGACTCCAGATTGTTTTGTGCTTCAAGGGTGTTTGTTTAAGTGCTCATAAATGGAGGGGGGTTGTAAAATGGTGATGTGGGATGGTGGAGGAATGTCTATGGCAGAGTCCAGTCTATTCGTCTCACAGGTGCATTGCCCATATGGGCATAGGAAGTGGAGCTGGGGCAGTTCCAATCTGGACAGGGTAACAAAGTGGGACAGTGGGAGGACAATCAGGGTGGTCTCATTTCCTGGCGGGGGTCTTGCCATCTTGCTCTGTCCTGTTCCTGGATCTCAGGGACTGCTTGTGGGATGGTTCTCCGACTGCAGGGGGTGGGGTGCTGGTGTGGTGGTCCTGTGGCGGGGCGTCCTGTCCACTAGCGCCGGCAGAGGTGGTGGGAAGTTCATCGTCCATGCTAGTGTCAGGGGCCCCTTGGAGTGCCACAGTGTCCCTCATAATCTTTTGTATGTCCTTCAGCACCCCTACGATGGTGCCCAGGGTGGAGCTGATGGTTCTGAGCTCCTCCCTGAACCCCAAATACTGCTTTTCCTGCATGCGCTGGGTCTCCTGAAACTTGGCCAGGACCGTCGCCATCATCTCCTGGGAGTGGTGGTATGCTCCCATGATGGAGGAGAGGGCCTCGTGGAGGGTGGGTTCCTTTGGCCTGCCCGCCCCCTGTCGCACAGCAGCCCTCCCAGTTCGTCTGTGTTCCTGTGCCTCCGTCCCCTGGACCGTGTGCCCATTACCACTGCCCCCAGGTCCCTGTTGTTGTTGGGGTGGTGGGTTATCCTGGGTTCCCTGTAGTGGTGGACACACAGCTGATTGACGTGTCCTGGGTACGGAGGGATGGGCCCGCTGGGTGGGTGCTGTGCTGGTGTTACCAGAGGGTGGAAGGTCAGTGTTTGGCTGTGCCTGTGCGCGGGAACCGACTGTCCCGAGGCCACGATGGTCCGGGCTGGTCATCTGGATCCAGTTGGCCAGAGCTGCTGTCGTCACTGTGGGCCTCTTCTGTGGGTGGAGTGGAGATGTCTGGACCCTCATGTGTGGTGACGTTACATAGTGGTCCTGCAGGGGTATAAGAGCATGATTATTGTATGTGTGTGTGTCATGGTGTGCAATGGGTGGGTGTGCGTGTACCCCAGTGCAAGCATTCCTGTGTGGGGGTTTGTGTCATGATGGTTAGGGGGTTGTTATGGGTATGTGCAGTGAGCATGCTTTAGTGATGGGTGACCATGCTTAGTTGTGTCATGCAGGGCTTGGTGTTGGGATGGGTGGTTTGTGTTATGAGTGCATTAGTGAGGAGTTGGAATGATAGGGGAGGGGGTGAGGGTGGGGGTGTGTGATAGCATGCAGGTAGGGTGGGGGATATGATAGTTAAGATTTGACTTACCAGTGTCCATTCCTCCACCGACTCCTCCGAGGCCCTCGGAATGCATGATGGTCAAGACTTGCTCCTCCCATGTTGTTAGTTGTAGGGGAGGAGGTGGGGGTCCACCGCCAGTCCGCTGTACTGCGATGTTGTGCCTGGAGACCACAGAATGCACCTTCCCCTGTAGGTCATTCCACCTCTTCCTGATGTCCTCCCGATTTCTTGGATGCTGTCCCACAGCATTGACCCTGTCCACGATTCTGAGCCATAGCTCCATCTTCCTGGCTATGGAGGTGTGCTGCACCTGTGAGCCAAATAGCTGTGGCTCTACCCGTAGGATTTCCTCCACCATGACCCTGAGCTTCTCCTCGGAAAACCTGGGGTGTCTTTGGCGTGACATGGGGTGATGTGTGGGGTGGTGTATGTGTTGATGTGTGTGGTGCTGTGTAGTGGTGTGTGGTGTTTTGTGCGTGGACTGTTGTATGGGTGATGGTGTTGTGTGCCTCTGTGTGGTGGGTTTCTCAATTTCTGTGCTCTCTGTCTCTTGGCTTCCTCAAAATTTCTGGTCGTAGGGGTTTGTGGGTGATGTGGGTGTGTGTTTTATATAGTGTTGGGTGTGTGGGAGTGGTGTGTGTATGTGTATCAGGTGTGTGTATTTTGAATTGTCCAATGTGGCGGTGTTTTGAAGATGTGTGTGTATTTTGTGCGCGGCGGTGTGTACAGCCAATGGAATACCGCGGTTGAAAGACCGCTGCGTGGATTCGTGGGTCGTGATAGCATGGCCGTGTTTCTGTTGGCATGACGGTGGAGGTTTTGTTTTCGCCAGTTTATCACTGACCTTTGGTGTGGCGGACTTATGTGGGTGTCTGAATTTCGGAGGTTTCCGGGATGTGGGTCATAATAGCTGTGGCGGGATTCCGCAGCAGTGTATTGGCGGTCTTCTGCACGGCGGTAAGCGGCATTTACCGCCAATGTTGTAATGACCCCCTATGTTCTGTATAATTTTCATGAACCCAGCTATCTTAAGTAGTATGGAAAGAAAACATTCATCTGGAGAATATAGACTGGCTAAAACAGCAGCCAACTCTTACAGTATCTATTGCCTGGTCCTTCTGCTCTAGTGGAGCTCTAAAGAAAAGAGTATCCCCCATTTCACTTAGCAGCTGATTAAGTGATTTGTAAGGGCACTACTAACAAAATAAACTCTTGCTACTAAAATCTGTCTGTTTTATAGAAGATTTCAAAGCACCCAGAAGAATGCACATTACTTCAGGAGGGAAAGATAACAAGCCATGGTAACCCTTTCAACTTCCAGGCATGTAGAATGAGGATTTAATCACAAACCGGATGAAATCTGTTTTGTCACAGAAGGAGGCTATCACTCTGGAGCAGAGGCTATGAGTTTAAGCAATTTAGCTGTTGCCAATCTTGGTATCAAAGGCACTTGTAATAATCTGATGCAAACATAATTACATAGGATTTGGACTGAAATACCTTGTGCAGCACTAGGTTAAATTGTGACACTGGTGGGAAAGTGCAATAAAAGCTGAATGTCATTACATTCTCATAACTTCTTTCACTGTGAAATGTAGTGAAAATGTCAGTGACATTTTATTTTTAGTGTGGCTACAAACAGATTTCTATTTGGTGGACTTCATTTATGAAAGATAAAATTGATTACCTCCTGATGACCAACCCACTAGTAGGCTGGTACAGTTTGCCAGACAGTTCACTCTCTTGTACCGAGTCCTAGCACCCCAAGCATTTTCTTAGTCAATGGCTGCATGCCTATCTCTTCCTTATAAAAGGCACTCAATCCCATTTTCCTTTGATATAAAACATTGTTGCATGTTCCACTGACAAGGCACAATACTGTAACCTCCAAAGGGGGTTATGTAAAGGTTGCTTTTTGGACTCAACTATAAACCATTGATGAAGTTGTGTTCTAAGCGACTTCCCCACCCCGGCTTAACAGAAGCTCACTGCCATCGGGGTCTAAGACACCCCACTCTATCAATCCATTCTCACAGGGTTGTTAAAACACACTAGTTTTGACATCAGAACCAGTGGGATAACTATCATGGTCGAAAGCAGACCGTATAAGTGGAAGTGCTGCACTAGTGGATCCAGTAGGCCTGGTACAAGCAGCTAAGCACATGCTCGCATTGGAGGTCAAGCAGCACATCCACCATCATCTTTGCAAATGCTGTGGGACTGAAGCAAGCCCAATTGTGAGGCCTGGAAATTAGAAATGCTAACCCTACACCACAAACTTGGTGGATTTTCAATGTCAAGTCCTGATGGAGAGGTGAAAGTACGGATCTTGGTGGTTCAGTCCTGTCCTGTTCTTCAAAGGTCTGCAGAGTCTGCTGTAGTGTCACTAATTATATTTTTTTCCAAAATGGCTCGATGAAGCACAGGACTAAAATTGGACGTAATCCTCAGCCTTTCTTGCGCGCTCATAAAGCATCCCTCTTTGTCATTTTCTGGTACAGAGACCATTTATTCTTTTTTTGTAAACAAAACGTTTGGCCTATTTAATATTTGTGAGAGGAATAGGTAAGGAGAGTTCAGGTGGAGGCCTTAACAGAAAGGGGAGTAACACGTTTTCTAAATCTGACCCAACAGTGTCATCCCAATATGGAAATAAATATGCCATATATCCTCATTCTGTCCCCAGTCTGGAGATTCGTGACTCTGGAGAATCAAGCAGCTAATAAGGTTTTTGGGGTTGTTGGAGGAGGAGGAGGAGGTAGAGAAAGATAAAGACAGTTGCTTCAATTCTCTACCTACTCTAGTCACAGTGTACCTTGACCAATTCACTCAACGGCTATAGCCTGAAAAAATTCTGTTCCGCTGATGCACAGACAGTGGCCAGTTTACCTGACTAATAATCCTTACCCATAAAATTACATATCGAATAACTGGGTTGTTCCATCCCTGGAAAAACATGTGGATCTAATCCAGGCCTGGGGACAGAAGGCCACTGTAAGAAATGGGGTCTCCAGTTGGCACTCGGTTTGCACCCTGTACAAGTAGGGAACCTCACTCTAGTCAGGATAAGGGTGATACCTGCTCAGATAACCCATGCTCACCCCCCTTGGTAGCTTGGTACGAGCAGTCAGGCTTATCGCAGAAGCAATGTGTAAAGCATTTGCACATAACACACAGTAACACAGTGAAAACACTACAAAAGGACACCACACCAGTTTTAGAAAAATAGGCAATATTTATCTATATAAAACATGACCAAATACGATAAAAATCCAACATACAGTAATACATATATGAATTCTGTAAGATTTACTCAAAAATACAGTTCCTTGAAGTCGATTGCTCCACCTGGGACTATCACGGCGTTGTGTTCAACAAAAGCAACAGTTCAGGCTGGCCGCGGTGTCGCGGGCCAGGTACGGTGTCAGGAAGACCCACAAACAGTACCTTTGGAATTGCAGGGCATCGTGATCCTCGTGATGAGATCAGGAAAGCGCTGTTGCTAGCGTTGGTTCAGGAATCAATGCGGGGATGGTCAGCCCCTTGAAGTCACACGCGTTGCGGATCAAACTCTGGGCTGATGAAGTCAGGAGCGCTGGCGTGGATGCCGTCGGGGATGCGGTACGAAGCAGGACGATGCGATGTGCAGTGCCCACAGGTCACGATGCAGGCAGCGGCTCAGTGATGGCGTCCAGCGGCGTCAGTGAGACAAAGGCGGGTGGTATGAAGCGGGGCCATGCGACGTGCGGTGTCACCAGGGATGCCTGATGACGACACTGGAGACGATGGTGCTGGCGTTAGTGGACCAGGGCTGCAGTGCGGGACGCGACGGTGCTTCATGTACCTCTCAAGCAGTGTCGACAGGCCATGATGCAGGCAGAGGCGCCAGTGTCAGCAGGAGTGGCGTCGCTGGGGAAGCCCAGGCTGCGCTGTGAGCAGGCGATGCCGGAATGCGGGGCACACAGGTCGCGGTGCGAGCAGCGGCTCAGTGAAGTTGTCTGATGACGGCGTCGGTGAGACCAGGGTCACAGTGCGAAGCGGGGCAACGTGGCTCCGTGCAGCATTGGCAAGTCACGGTGCAGGCCAGTGGTGTTGTTGGCAGCATCATAGGCGGTCATTCTGACCGCGGCGGGCGGTGGTGGCCGCCCGCCATGCGGTCACCGCCATTTGGCGGTCAAAAGACCGCGGGCCCATTCTGGCTTTCCTACTGGGCCAAAGGAGCGCCCGCCGGCCCAGCGGGAAAGGCCCTGCAACATAGAAGCCGGCTCCGAATGGAGACGGCAGTGTTGCAGGGGTGCGACGGGTGCAGTTGCATCCGTTGCGATTTTCACTGTCTGCTATGCAGACAGTGAAAATCATGCTGGGGCCCTGTTAGGGGGCCCCTGCACTGCCCATGCCAGTGGCATGGGCAGTGCAGGGGCCCCCAGGGGCCCCACGACACCCGTTCCCGCCATCCTGTTCCTGGCGGTAAAAACCGCCAGAAACAGACTGGCGGGAAGGGGGTCGGAATCTCCATGGCGGCGCTGCTTGCAGCGCCGCCATGGAGATTCAGCCCAGACAGGGGAAATCCGGTGGGAAACCGCCGGATCCCCTTTTCTGACTGCAGCTTTACCGCCACGGTCAGAATGGGCAGGGAAGCACCGCCAGCCTGTTGGCGGTGCTTCCGTGGTCCTCCACTGTGGCGGTCGATGACCGCCAGGGTTGGAATGACCCCCATAGTGTTTTCTCCTCTTGAACAGCACAAAAGACACAGCTCCCAGTGTTGCAGGTCGAGGAAACTGAAGTCGTTGGTGCCCCTGAAACTTCCAACAGGAAGCAAGCTCTACTCCAAGCCCTTGAAGAACTTTCTCAAGCGAGATACACAGCAAAGTTCCACCTTTGCATTCTTTTAAGGCAGAAGCAGAAACTGCAGGCCAATCCAACAAGTAACACAGCAAAGGGACAGTACTCCTCCAGCTCTTCTACTATTCAGAGGTTCCTAATGATTCCAGAAAGATTCTAAAAGTCTTGGGTTTTGGGTCTAATACTTATACACTTTTCTGCCTTTGAAGTTGGCAAACTTCAAAGCAAAGTCTCAAGTGTTTAAAAGATCCTTCATTGTCCAGGCCAGGCCTCAGACACACACCAGGGGGTTGGAGACTGCATTGTGTGAGGGCAGGCACAGTCCTGTCAGATGTGAGTGACCACTCCTCCCTCCACTCTAGCTCAGATTGCTCATCAGGATATGCAGGCTACACCCCAGCTCCCTTTGTGTCACTGTCTAGAGGAGAGGTGTAAACAGCCCATCTGTCAAACTGACCCAGGCGGGGAATCCACAAACAGGCAGAGTCACAGAATGGTTTAAGCAAGAGAATGCCTACTTTCTAAAAGTGGCATTTTCAAACTCACAATCCATCCAAAAACCAACTTCACTAAAAGATGTATTTTTAAATTGTGAGTTCAAAGACCCTAATCTCCACATTTCTATCAGCTCTCAAAGGGAATCTGTGCTTTAAAGTGATTTAAAGGCAGCCCCTATGTTAACCTATGAGAGGGATAGGCCTTGCAACAGTGAAACCCTAATTTAGCAGCATTTCACTGTTAGGACATGTAAAGCACACCAGTAGATGCCCTACCTTTTAAACACACTGCACTCTCCCCATGGGGCTACCTAGGGCCTACCTTAGGGGTGCCTTACATGTACAAAAATGGAAGGTTTGGCAGTTTAAAACTGCACACACCGGTACTGCAGTGGCAAGTCTGAGCCATGTTTACAGTGCTACTAATGAGGGTGGCACAACCAGTGCTGGGGGCCCACTAGTAGCATTTGATTTACAGGCCCTGGGCACTTCTAGTGCACTGTACTAGGGACTTACCAGTACATCAAATATGCCAATCATGGATAAACCAATCACCAATACCATTTACATACGGAGCACTTGCACTTTAGCACTGATCAGCAGTGGTATAGTGCGCACAGACAATAAACCAGCAAAAACCGAGCCCAGTATTCTATGAAAACAGGAGATCAGAAGGCAAAAATATAGGGGAGACACGCCAAAAAGCTGCCAGATGTAACAGACACCCTCTACCATTAAAACAGGGTGCAGTGTCAACTATGTTTAAGACTGTTTACGTACACATCTTAAAGAACAGCGAGTTTGGTTGAGGGCATGTGTACAGCACAGTAGAGCATGACCTCTAGGAGTTAGAGCTGCTGTTCACAACAAAGCACACCATTTGTGTTAAACTCCCAAATGCAAAACATCCTTTCGCATCCTGAAGTTTATATTCTGTATCAGGCAGTGCTGAGGAAAAGGTGTTCTGCTTGAAGTTGGCAGATGAAGTATGCACCTCTAGACTCCAAGGTATCAGATGAGTCTACAAAACATTCTCCATTAAAATGCTTGCCTTATATTTATCTGTATTTTGTCTGCTTCATTGCTGTTATCTTCTTCACTATCTTGACTAGCAGAGAGAACATCGAAATCTGAACAGAAAATGCATGGGATGTGTGTTAAACTCGTACAATTTGGAAACATTTATATAGCGCATATCTTTTTCAGATAGATATGTAGTTGTCTTACCTTCTGATTCCGTAACTGAACACCACTGGGAAGACTACCTACTCTCTTTGGTAAATTTGTGTGGTAGGTCCAGCACGAGTCCCCTAATTGTAAGTCAAGTCTACATGAGAGCGCTTTGGTAAATGTGAGCTGGGTACCCATGTCCCAGTATATATGTAGCCCCTGTGGGGTCTCCAGAGGGTTTAGATATAGGGAGGACTTGTGAATTTCCCTCTCCCCACAACCCCGCTCCATGCTGCGTCTCTAATTTCCACCTTCTCCATCTTAAACTCTTTGTAATGTTCAGTGCAGATGTTTAGCTCAAATCATAATCTTGGAAAAAGTTAAAGGCGATACATTTTGTTCCACTGGACCCAAGCCAATTCAAACATATCAGCCTGCTTTCCTATTCACAGGAACTCCAAAAACACAGGAATGGCCCAAAGTTAATGCTGATGCTGCACACTGTCTATAGAGCGGAATGACAACCTGTTCATCTCCCAGATCCTATGCTTTTGTGTTTCTGGGGAGAAGAAGTCTGAGGGTGATTCACAAAGATAGTTTCACTTGAAAAATGTTTCCATGGAGAAACAGCACACTGAAACGGAAAAAAGGCATTATTCTCCTTGCCCCCCAAACATGTAGGGCTATCTTTGAATTTCACTGGACTTGTCCAAGCTCTCTTAACTTGTGTGAAGAGAGATGAGGACCAGAGACTCAATTTGTGGTTTGATGGATAATTACTGTATCATCAGGAACAGGAGAAAGGCTAACCTGCTGAACCCTGATTAAGGAGACGGCAGACTGCCAGGAGCACAGAGAATCTGCATTGCACCAGCAGAGCCTAAGCTTCAGTTGTGCTCATTGTTAATTGTTAATTAAGTACCTAGAGGTGCATAGTCAGACCCACACTGGAGTCTCCACACTGCTGCCCAGCTAACAGAGGAGGCTATCACCTTCAGGGGCATGCTCGGGAACCCGATCCTGTTGCAGGTGTAAGGCATATGTATGATACTGTTGTGTTACCTCCAAATGTCCAAATGGTAGCCCAACAATACTATCAATATCTGCACCTGGAGCAATCCTCTGCCACCCAGCCCTGAGCTGGAACAAAGCTGGCATTTGACTCTGTCTTGGCTCCTATATTGTAGCCCTTTACCAATTGGGAGTCACTGGGCTTGACTAAAGAGCTGACCATGACCCCAGCATCTAAATAAAAAGAAGTTGCGATCCCTCTGAAACTTCTGCTATCCTCCACAAGATCAAAGCAGCAGTGGAGGACTGAATACTGCAACTGTAGCCACCCACACTTCTTTCCAGCAGCATGAGAAGGAGGAAGAGCATGCACAACCTTTAAAGGATGCTTCTGACAGCGAGCCTTTGCATGTGCTGCTGCTGAACTGCATGGTAATGGGTATGGTTTCTCTACCTTTCTGCCAAGCCACCTCCCCCTTGCAGTGACCATGAACATCACAGCAAGAGAGCTCCATGAACAACAAATTCATATATTTTGCCCTTGTTCAACGAACAGATGTTATGTTTGGCTCCAAGGTTAAACAAAAACGTAACTTTATTTCCGGAATTCCAACATGCATCATGCATTTTCCCCCTGCTGAGACCATAAGATCTATAACGTATGTACTGTGATTATGCTACAGTAAATTAAGTGAATTGAAGTGCCATAAATGTGTCCTAAAGTTACTGGCATATTACCTTCTAAATAATAAATAAAGGTATAAGCTTTAATAAAAGATTAACACTGATTAGATAATAAACGTATTACTATATATCTCTGTCTGAACAATGAGCTCTGCCACACATCAACCCCTGAGAGAAAAACTTGATTGTTCATCTGCACTACCTATGAAAGTCAAAGCTTAAATAGGTGCTACTTGGCAATTAAATGAGTTTGCTGTTCCTGTGTTTCCAAGCACAGCTGCAATACTTGTTACAAGGACTTCCATATTGGCCTTGAGTCACACAATTCCTGGAGAGCTGGCATAACATTTGCAGCAAGCAGTGGTCGATCTAGACCGTAGATCTCAGAATGCACTGTTTACCAAGCAAAAAGAGCAAAACACTTTTATTAAGTGCTTAGTAAAGATGAATGAGAACTGGTGCTTTAGTGAAACAGAGATGGAGGCTATGTCAACTGGTTATTTTACAGCAGCCTGTATGATCAGGTAGGTCAAATATGCATGCTTTGCGTAAGTCTGTGTTAGGGATGAGATAACGGTATGGCAAGAGTCCACCCTCAGACCAATGCAGGGAATGCTGTTTGTACAGTTCTATCAGAGGATGACCCCATGATGGTGCCTGTGTTATATGCCATCCTTGCTTTCAGAGCAAGCCACATCCCTGATCCGGTATTTAAACCTACACCCTCAGATAGTGCTGTGTTAGTTTGCAGAATTTTGGAGCTAGAGACAGAACTTCAAAAGTCTAAGGAAGTAAGAGAGTTTCAGAGGGAGATATTCAGGCAAGGGAAGAAGCTGCCTGCAGAAAAAAGGCAAGTTACTGAGTAATAATAAAGCTATAAGGAAAAAGACTATTAGTGCTGTACAGCTGAAGGAGCTGGAATTAGGGACAAGAAAGGTAGCCAATAATTTAGTATAGAGCACTGTGCCGCAGAGTAGTATTTATTCATGTGCCCATATCCATGAAGATTTTGCTGAAATCCAAATTTGTAGGGGTACTGATCCTAGACATCAGTATTTGATAGTGACACACAGCCTCAGGCTGTAGTCCCTCAAAAAGTGGCATTAAAGCATGGACCCTCTTTCATTCACAAAGACTGTAAAACATAAGGATGTGAGGTTAGTTCAAAAGATAAAGCGTAGTTTCCTAAAATTAATTAAAACTACAAAGGAGTATTGAGTGTTCACAAAGTTAAGAGTTAGTTACCTTGACACCTAAAGATTCGCCTGAAATGACAGCGACGGTCACCCCATCCTTTGACGGTTTGGGGATGTCAGCACTCTTCAATTCTTGGTACTCAGGTCGTATCATTTTGTCAGAGCTTCTTAAGTTGACCCAGAGTTGCAAGCCGTGAGCAGGTTCCTCAGAGCAAGGCATCTCTGCATGAAGAATTCCACGCCCAGCTGTCATCCACTATAAAAAATAAAAAAGAACAATTAACACAGTAAATTTGAGATGAGTTGAAAACACAATTCCATCACTACAAGTTTTTCGCCTCAATGTAGAGGATTCAAAATGATTATTAAAAATACATATACGTTCAAACTTTGTATGGACGAGAGGCAGTATTCACATCGAGTGTACACTGTTTAAGATTATAGGACAAGTTTGCTTAATATGACAAACATTTTCTTAATTAAATATATTTGTAGCTGGTACCTTTTATCAGGCCTCAACAATTTGAATATCCTGGATTTTTAAGAAGAAACATGATGGTCTCACATTCAATTTCACATGCGTTCACATTTGTATTTCATATAAACCTGTAATTTTATGTGCATGCCTTGAGAGAGGGACATCAGACCAAACAGACACATCATGGGACTGCATAAATTGTAACTGTTAGTTAATGTGGATTTCTGGTTTGTCACCTATTTCCACAGTGGCCTAGCTGGTGGGCAAGGACACATCATGTGATAGAATAACGCTCTGTCAGTTCCTCAGCTGGAATAGGTTTGTGTCACCAATGTAATCTATGCAATCTCTTAAGTGTCAGGTAAACATGGTGTGTATAATTGACATTGGAGCAGCTGAACTTGGCATTCCTTGAGAAGTGTTACCAGCCAAACTCATTCCAACAATCCCTCTCCCAGACCTGATTCCAATTCCACTTTCAGCTCACCCAGGTCATATTTGATGGATCCCTGAATAACTTGACAAAGGGATGAGATTAACCCATTAACATTGTTGAATAGAAGTAGATAGGGAATCACTAAATTAGTAATAGGTTTCGACTGCTCACACTCCCAGGTTGATCTGGCTGCCCTGACCAAGGGAAGCATGGGTCAGAAACTGTTCAGTTGGTAGATCATCATATTCCTCCCTCACATCTCCCAGTGCCCCAGATCCATATAGTTCACCCACTCATTTCAGATGAGCCTCTGTTTATGCCAAAGTATTCACTCTTTCAGCCAGATTGTAGAACCTAGAAATCCACTATAAGTGTTACTTGGGACGTATAATACTCTTACATGTGTCTTCTTGATTTATCTGCTCCAGCAATTCCTGTAGGTGTTCCATGGGACAGGAGATGAAGATTAAAGCCAGGTTCATCAAACAGGGCTGCAGCAACCAACCTGGTAATCTCTGCTTAACTAATAAACCATGCTTCTACAGTGCCTTCCGGCCGCAGCCAACCAATCGTCCACTGAGTTGCACCATGAGATAATAGGACTTGAAACCTGTTAAGCTCATTTCATACTGCCCTCATTTATTGCTCGGTAAAATTTATGCAGAGCCACTCTGCATCTTTGTGCCCCAAAGTATACATCTACGAGTGACATGCTAAGGTCTTTGAATACTTGTTGGTTAAGGATTGACGAGATGTCTACAAAATAGTAAAACAATATCGGCCACAGTACCATTTTGGACAGGGCTACTCCGTCGATGATAGATTGGAGAATGGGCTGCTGTCAGGGCATTGCTTATGTTACCAGAATTTATATCATCTGAGTAATGGTAAATTTGTACTCTTAAGTAGTTAAAAGAAAATTAGTTACTTACTTGTAACTGCAGGTCTCCAGTATTGGTATCTTTCATAGATTCACATGCTTGAATCATCCCCGTCGACGAGGTGGGAGGCTCACGGTAACTTTAAATACACAAAGCAGTAAGTCTGTAAGTTTAAAACCAGTAGGCCTCAGTAGGCCTTATAGGATATTTTATAGCCTATCCACCTTGTTTTGTGAAAAGACCCAAACTTCAGTGTCAACCAATCAGGATTCAGCCCCTCCCAAACACTCCCAACAGAGGCTGAATTCCCTCAGATTTTCTAGTACAAGTGTGAAGTTCAATATCTGTATAATAGTGGGTTGCATGTGAATCTATGAAAGATACCAATACTGGAGAACTGCAGTTACAGTTACAGGTAAGTAACTAATTTTCTTCTCCAGTATTGGATCTTTCATAGATTCACATGCTTGAATCAGAGTAACGAGCAGTAATGTTGAAGAATTAGCGAATTAGTCTGTCTGCTATCTTATCGTAATTCTCCAAGTGATATCAATCATGTTAATAAATATAACAATAATAGAAAAAAATGTATGTCAGAATATTATGATACAATATGTGACGTTGTTGTTTTGAGGTCTACAACCTGTTAACACAATATAAAAAAGCGTTGGTATTACGACTAGTATGAAACAAAGTATTAGAGCAATCTATACTGTAATATAAAATTAGATATTAAAGAAACTGAAAAACAATATCGAACATACCTTGAGTGTGGTGGTGGGATGTTGTAAGAGGCTCACCTTAACGAAATAGATGCCTCAGTACTGCCTGCCCAACGCTGTATCAATGTTACTTGTTTCTTCGAGACAATAGTGTCTTGTAAACGTATGCTGGCTGGACCATGTGGCCGCTCTGCAGATGCTATGCAGTGGCACCCCAGCAAAGAGTGCAGCTGAAGTGGCTACTGATCTTGTAGAGTGGGCTCTCACCTTGTTGTGGAGCGGTTTACCAGCCTTAGCATGACAAAATTGGATTGTGAGGCCAATCCATCTGGCCATAGTCTGTTTGGACACTGCATGTCCCTTTCTTGTTCCACCAAATGCAACAAATATTTGGTCAGAATGACGGATGAGTTGTGTTTTCTGCAAGTAGAATTTTAGACACCTTTTTATATCCAGAGAATGTAATGTCTTCTCGGCTACCGTTTGTGGATTTGGAAAAAAAGGTTTTTAAGATGACTGGTTCATTCAAATGAAAAGTTGAAGGAACTTTTGGGATATACTTAGGATTTGTTCTTAGGATTACACCGGAATTTGTAAATTGGAAGAAAGGCTCTTTAGTAGTGAAAGCCTGAATGTCGCTGACTCTTTTGGCTGAAGTAAGAGCTAGTAGAAAAGCTGTTTTCCATGAGATTAATTTTAGGTCGGCTCTGTGGATCGGCTCAAAGGGAGCTTTCATGAGCTGCATTAATACAACATTCAGGGACCATAACGGCGGAGGTTTCCGAACTGGTGGGAAAACACGAAAAAGGCCCTTCATGAATTGTTTCACAATTCTGGTGGAACATAATGAGACCATGTTTTGTGATCTACGGTATCTCGAGATTGCTGCCAGATGCACTCGAATGGAAGAGTATGAAAGTCCTGACTTTGCCAAAAGCAAGAGATATGGAAGTATCTGCTCTGGAGAAGCAGAAATAGGATGTATAACTTCTGTTGCACACCATATACAAAAACTTTTCCATTTAAGTTTGTAGGTTTTGTTGGTAGTGTCCGCTCTAGCTTTGGCTAAGATGTCTCTACACTCTGAGGAAATGTTCAGATTTACATATTCATTGAATTCAGGAGCCAAGCCGACAAGTGAAGAGATGACGGATCTGGATGCCTGACTTGTCCCTGGTGCATTGTCAAGAGGGTTGGACTCTGTTTGAGTTGCACATGTGGCTGTTCGGAGAGCATTAGGAGCTCCGTGTACCAGACCTGTCTGGGCCACCTGGGAGCTATGAATAGGAGGCAACACCCCTCCATCTTCATTTTGTTGATGACTCTCGGTATGAGCGGGATCGGAGAAAAAGCGTAGGCATAGACCCCGGACTATCTCATCGAAAACGCATTTCCCCACAATCCTTTCTGGGGAAGCCAACTTGCATAATACTGGCATTTCTTGTTCTTGAGTGTGGCAAATAGATCGAGATTTGGTTTGCCCCATAAAAAGAAAAGTCGATTGAGTAGGTCTATCGCTTTGAGCTCTAGGTAATTGAAGTGGAGTTGAACCTCTTTTGCATTCCAGGATCCGCTGATTTGCAGATCTTGTCAGTGTGCACCCCATCCCTCGAGGGAAGCATCCGTTGTTACTATGTAACTGGGTACTTGATGAAAGAATGTGAGTCCGTTGGACAAATTGGCTAGCGTCGCCCACCACTTCATGGTGGTCTGCATTAGTGGCGTTATGCGAATTCTGCCTTCGAACGAACTGCGCACCTGAGTCCACTGTACATCCAATTGCTCTTGCAGGGGTAGCATATGGAGCCTGAAATCTGGGATTAGCGGAATGCATGATGAGATCATCCCTAGCAATGATTTGTAGATGCGGACTGAAACAAACTTTTTTGTAGAGAGTTTGCGTGCTAAGGAGGTTAGTTTTTGTTTCCTCTCGTGAGACGGATACGCCTTGCTGTGGACCGTGTCTAGTATTGCTCCTAAGAAATGTAATACTTGTGTGGGGTGAAGCTGAGACTTTTGATAATTGACGAAAAACCCCAGGCTGTTTAGCAATTGAAGGCAAACCAAAATATGACGTATCACCTGAGGCTTTGAAGGTGCCTTTATGAGTCCGTCGTCTAGGTAAGGAAAAAACTGCATACCCGACTGGCGGAGATGTGCTGCTACCGGAGCCAACATTTTCTTGAACATTCTGGGGGCCGTTTTGAGACCGAATGGAAGAACTCGAAATTGGAGGTGCATACCACCTACTCTGAATCTGAGGAATTTGCGGTCTTTGCGGTGCATTGGAATATGAAAGTAAGCATCCTGGAGGTCTAGGGATGCCATCAGATCTCCAGTATTTAAAAGGCGCAAGACATCCTGTAGTGTTACCATCCTGAACAATTGTTTCTTTAGAAACTTGTTTAGTGCTCTTAAGTCCAAGATGGGGCACCAGCCCCGGAGGGTTTCTTTATGAGAAAGAAGCGGGAATAGAATCCCCTGTTCCTTTGAGAAAAAGGGATTGGTTCTATCGCTCCTTTGCCCAGCATCACTTGCACTTCCTTGAGGAGTTGGTTCACCCTCGGGGTGGAGGGTCCGATGGAGGAACAGTTGGTGGTGTTTGTGTGAATTCCAGAGTATGGCCTCTGGCCACTATATCGAGAACCCATCTGTCTGATGTTATCGCCGCCCATTGAAGGAAATAGGAAGTGATGCGACCTCCAACCCTCGAGATTGGTGGGGGGTTGAACGCTGGAATGGTTGGTGGGTCATTGTTTCCTGCCCGCATCCCTTCCTCTGGCAGCCACTCTTCCTCTCGCTGGATGTTTATAGGCCGCGGCAGGTGGCAACCTGTAATGCTGCTGTTGCTGGTGGTACTGTTGTCGGGATCCTGTGGAGGAAGACTGATACTGGGGTTTGTACTGATGGTAGCCCCCTCGAAAGGCGTAACCTCCTCTTCCCCTTGCTCCACAAAAAGGTTGCTTTTTGTATTGTAAGGTACCTAGTGATTTTGCTGTATCCGTATCTGTTTTGATGGCTTGTAACATGTCGTCGACATGCTTCCCAAATAGACTCTCACCATCAAAAGGCATGTCGAGAACGTGACTCTGGACCTTCGGTCGAAATGATGTAGCCTTTAACCATCCTTGCCTACGCGAGACTGCTGCACCAGCCAATTGTCTGAAACCAGTTAAAGAAATGTCTATTGCGCTGTCTATAATCTCTGCAGCAATCCGTTCTCCTTCCTGCAACACCTTTTTTGCTTCCACCTTGACATCCTCTGGCAAGAGATCCAAGAAAGCAGACATGTCTGCCCACATTTGGCGATCATATCTCCCTAGGATGGCGAGGGAGTTAGCTGTCTTGACTGTGACTGCTGCTACCGAGGATAATTTTTTCCCAATATTATCTAATCTACTCCCCTCTTTGTCTGGGGAAGATGCTATAGGCGTGGAGGGGTTTCTAGAACGTCGTTGCGCTGCCTGTGATATTACTGAATCAGGTTTCGGCTGCAACACTAAACAGGCCGGAGAATCATCCAGGGCCTTATATTTCTTTTCTAGCCTTGGCATTTGTGAAGGCACTGTCGCTGGATTCTTCATCGCCTTCAACCCTTCCTGCCATAAGAAATCTACTATCGGTATCGCTCTTACCGATCTCTTTGATGGTTCCTTGAAGTCGTAAAGGAAGCACTCTGTTTCATGAGAGATAATAGAGAGGCCAAAACGCTTTGCCGCTCTCTCTATCAAATTATGAAAACCTCCAATGTCCTCTGGAGGCATCCACTGGACCTGCTGGAGGTGGAGATGGTGTGGGGACGAGGTAATCATCCCATTTGCAGGTCACAGAATCTCTTAACTCACCCTCTTCCCTTTCGTAGTCTGACGAGGGATGAGCTTCTTGCGTTTGGCTAGTCAATGGTATACTAGCCTGTGGTGTCTCCGGGAGAATGGTTGTCTGGGTTTGACGAGGCGTCTGGTAGGTTTCAGGCCTGGGTGGTGAGGTAGGTGTTGATGGTGGAAACCTTCTGTAGTAGTCATTGAGCATAGATTGAAGGTCTGCCACTAATGTGCTTGGCATGGAGAGGGGTAATTGTTGTTCTGCCGGGGGGTATGATGTTGAAGCATAGCTGGGCTGGTACTGCTCTTCATCTTCGTCATCAAAATCCTGGCATTTTACATGCAGCTGAGACGGGCTACTCGCTGCCCCAAACATTCCCTCGTCTTGGGAGTATGCATCATCATCATCATCCAAGAGATGTTGTGGGGGATATGGCAATACTTTGCTTGGAGAGGTATGCATTGGCAGAATATCGGAAGCTTTGTCCCCCATGGTGATGAGAGAAAGGGGTAAGAATCTCGTTGAATCGTCTTGAGAATAAGGCACCATAGTAGAAGACTGGTGCGGTGGAGTACCCAGGAGGGTCGATGGTCTATACATTGCTACTGCTGTTGACGATATGCTCGTCGACGGTTCCCTTGTCGACGGTTCCTTCGTTGACAGTTCCTTAGTTGACAGTTCCTTCGTTGACGGTTCCTTCGTCGATGGTTCCTTTGTCGACGGTTCCTTCGGCGACGGTTCCTTCGTCGACGGCACTTTCGTCGACGGTTCCGTAGTCAACGGCTTCTTCGTGGAGCGTTCTTTCGTCGACAGTTCCCCTGTCGGCATCTGAGTCGCCGACGGTGCCGTCGTCGGCGGTGTGCTCCTCTTAAATCTCATTGAGAGATGCTTCATAGACGGAAGTGCCTTGGTCGTTTGGTGGACCCATGAAGCCTCCGCCGTCGACGACGTGTTCGCCGCAGAAGCTTTTTAAAATATTTTTGCTGTAATTATCGTCGTCGACGATAACGGTGACAACGTCATAATCATTGGTGAGACCGCCGTTGTAAACGTCGACGACACTGTCATAGATGTCACCGTTGACACCGTCGTCGACGGGGTGGTCGTCGACGGGTGTCTTTTTCCTGAAGAGAATTTCTCCGGATCTTTCTGGGGTGATTGAGACCAGGATGCCTTTTTTGCGGTACTCTTCTTATGTAAAGGCGTAATAGGCTCCGAATGAACCTTTTTTGGCAAACTTGTGTGTGCCTCTGAATGGGAAACACCCTTTTATGTCTCAGTAGAGACCTTTTCATCTTTTTGGCCATCTTCCTTGGTGGCTCATCAGGCAATCTTCCTCTCTCACCTGTTCTTTTTTGGGAGTGAGAAGCATGAGATGACGCTTCACTTTTGTCTGAGGAAGGATGTTCCATGGCTTTCTGCTTCTGCAGCCACAAGAGAAGCCTACCCTCACGGTCTTTGAGGGTTTTTTGACTAAAGGTGCGACAGATCTTGCAGTCTCTCACCTTGTGGTCTGGATGGAGGCAGTAGATGCATTTCTTGTGGGGGTCATCAACATGTAGTCTTTTCTTACCACAACTGCCACAGTCTCTGAACAGACCCTTCTTTGTCTTTTCAGACATGATAAAGTTGGAAAGCTGAGTTCCTGAGAGAAACAATTTTCTGTCAGAAAAAAGGTAAACTGAGCAGAGCTCAGGGAGACTCCCTTCACACGACGTGCGGTAGAAAATCTGAGGGAATTCAGCCTCTGTTGGGAGTGTTTGGGAGGGGCTGAATCCTGATTGGTTGACAATGAAGTTTGGGTCTTTTCACAAAACAAGGTGGATAGGCTATAAAATATCCTATAAGGCCTACTGAGGCCTACTGGTTTTAAACTTACAGACTTACTGCTTTGTGTATTTAAAGTTACTGTGAGGCTCCCACCTCGACGAGCGGATGATTTAAGCATGTGAGTCTATGAAAGATCCAATACTGGAGAAGTATGGGTTTCTCATCCCAATTCCACATCCATCAGAGCTATCAACTACTGTATACTGCATGTTCAAAGGAAACAAGCAGAGTTGCTTCTATCACCATCAGGTGAGAAATTTCAATGACAGCAGACAACTAATCCATCACTGCTTCCGGTCCATAATGAACAGAATGTGTACACAAGGGCATCATTTGCACGTAAAGAGATATTGTGAATCTCTCCATTATTGTTGATCCTGTCTATGTGTGTCCCATGTTTGCCATGTAATTCGGCAAAGACTCCATTGCCAGGGCGAATAATAATGTTCAAACACAACAGAGATAGAGGACAATACCCAAGCATGTCCCCCTGGTTATACATATAAATCACACACAAATGCTAGAGTAAGATTCAACAAATAATAATGCTGCATGGGGCAGCACTAAGGTGTGCCTCTCTGCACCAGCCAAGATTGAAAATAAATACCCCTCTGGTTTAATGCACGCTATTCTAATTTAGAAGGCTGCCAGCATATTCCTTTCAAAGGACCATTAATTGAAAGACATGAAAGCAGTATCCCCAGTCCATTGTGTTGAAGGCATTTATTATGTTGCTAAACGCTGCGGCTGAGCTCGGGAAAGCTTTGGACATGTGCATCTAAAATATGAGAGTCTCTGTATGTTCAGAAAAGTACTGCTCAGAATGTTCAGAAACCCACTTGGGTCACAATGGATCAACCTAGGCAAAACCTTCCATAAACAAATAGCTAAAATGTAATCAAGAAACATACAGTCTAAACGGAGCTTTGAAAACTGTCATTAGAGTGTGCTAACCAGTGTCTAGGTTTGGTTCAGGTAAGACCACCATAATGGCTTATCGTGTGGAAGATGAGTAAATACCCTTATCTCCAGCGGCTAAGTGCATATCATGAAAATGCAACTGTGCCCATGACTCCTGAGCGGTGGTGGAGAATTCCACCAATAAGTTATTGCTATCAGGAATCTTCTCCAATGCCAACTATGCTACTGTAATACTGCCCTCACTTTGGCTCTGTGTAGAAAACCGTGAAGCATCGTCTCATCCACCACCTCGGGAAGCACGTTTAAATGAGCATAACAATTTCCAAAGATTGTATTGGTTAACTTCTGAAAATGCAAGAGGTCCTCATCTATCACCACCTGTGGTGATATCTGATTATAACTATCATTGGGTCGACTAGCTAGTAAACAACCTGACTTGTCTCTGTCTGAGGGAAGCCTAGCAATGTGTTCCCAACAGTCCTACAGACTTAGGGCCTGATTAACAAAGGTAAACTTAGACCTGAAGTCTATGTTTAGACCTTAAAAATAGGGGCCCAATTCACAAATGAAAACTTTGTGAATCAGGACCTTAGACTTCAAGCTTAAACTTAGGGCCAGATTCACAAAGGTAAACATAGACCTGAAGTCTAAGTTTAGACCTGAAGTCTACCTTAGACTTCAGGTCTAAAGTCAGATTTTACGTCTAAGCTTACCTAAGTGAATTGGGCCTTTAGACTTCAGCTTAAAGTTAGACTTCAGGTCTAAAGTTAGATTTTACATCTAAACTTAAACTTCAGATCTACATTTACTAAGTTTACCTTTGAGAATCGCCCGTTAGTGTGTCAAGTAACTAAGAATGACATGACCTCATCTGCTGGAGTTTCATCCGGTTGATTGATAATCAATCATGCAAGGGATCTAAGCTCATCCACAAGGGTGCAAGTTCCCTGTACAAAACCATACAACTACCATGCATGGTCAACTCAGATGTCTGTTATGTCGATTACAAAGGCTTCAACCAGTGTATCACCTACAGATTCTGCATTTTCCCTCTAACAGTGGCCTTGTAAAATACATCTCAAGTGCTGCTAGTTAAAGCCATCACTCAGGAATATGGGTAAAAAGCCTTCCCCAATGCAGTGTTCTCAACAGGGCATTTGTATTCACAAATGGTTTAGGTTACTGTTAGAAATGGGGTCTCTAGTTGGCAGTCGGTTTGCACCCTGCGCACGTAGGGACCCTCACTCTAGTCAGGATAAGGGAGATACCTGCTCAGATAACCCCTCCTCACCCCCTTGGTAGCTTGGCACGAGCAGTCAGGCTTATCTCAGAAGTAATGTGTAAAGCATTTGCACATAACGCACAATAACACAGTGAAAACACTACAAAAGTACACCACACCAGTTTAAAAAAAATAGCCAATACTTATCTACGAAAAGAAGACCAAAATGAGAAAAATCCAACTTACAGTAATGAAGTTATGAATTTTGCAAGAGTTAACTTAAAAGTACAGTACCTTGAAGTCGATAGCTCTGTCTGGGGCTACCAGACAAATCCAACAGTTCAGGCTGGCCGCAGCATCGTGGGCCAGCTACGGTGTCGGGAGACCCGCAAACAGCACCTTAGTAGTGCAGGGAGTCGTGATCCTCGCAATGACGTCTGGAGAGCTGCGTAGCTGGTGTCACGGTGTTGGTTCCGGAGGTCGGTGAGGAGTCGTTGGGCCCTTGAAGTCACGCACGTTGCAGATCGAGCTCCCGGCTGATGAAGTCAGGAGCGCTGGTGTGGATGGCATCGGGGCTGCGTTTTGGAGCAGGACGATGCAACATGCGGTGCCCACAGGTTATGGTGCAGGCAGCAGCTCAGTGACGGCGTCAAGCGGCGTCGGTGAGACCGGGGCTGCGGTGTGAAGCAAGGCGGTGCGACATGCATTGTCACCAAGTCACGGTGCAGGCAGCGGTATCGTCATTGCTGAAGGGCTGTCATCAGTAGGCCCAAGTTGGCGGTGCGGCGCAGGACGGGCTCAGTGTGGCGTCCACAGGTCACGGTGCGGACAGGGGTGCCTGGTGACGGCACTGGAGTCAATGGTGCTTGCGTCAGTGGACCGGAGGCTGCGGTGCGGGACGATGCTTTGTGTACCTCATGAGCAGTGGCCACAGGCCACAGTGCAGGCAGCAGCGCCAGTGTCAGCAGGAGCGACGTCATCAGGGATGCCCAGACCCGGTGTGAGCGAGGCAGTGCCGGAGTATTGGGCCCACAGGTCACGGTGAAAGCAGCGGCTCAGTGGATGCGTGACATGGCGGTGTCAGTAAAACTAGAGTTGCGGTGTGAAGCGGACGGTGCGGCTCCGTGTGGCATCAGCAGGTCCCGGTGCCGGCCAGAGGCGCAGTTGGCAGCGTTGCAGCAATTTTTCTTCTTGAACAGCACAAAGCACACAGTTCTCAGTGCGGTGGCAGAAGAAACTGAATTGTTTGATCTCCCTGAGACTTCCAACAGGAGGCAAGCTCTATTCCAAGCCCTTGGAGAACTTTCTCCAACAGGATACAAAGCAAAGTTCACCCTTTGCTCTCTTTTCAGGCAGAAGCAGCAACTGCAGGCCAACCCAGCAAAGCAACACAGGAAAAGGGCAATACTCCTCCTTCATCTCTTCTCCTTGGCAGAGGTTCTTCTTGATCGAGAAAGATTCTAAAAGTCTGGGGTTTTGGGTCCAATACTTATACCCCTTTCCGCCTTTGAAGTAGATCTACTTCAAAGGAAAGTCTCTGTTGTTCACAAGATCCTGCCTTGCCCAGGCTTGGCCCCAGACACATTCCAGGGGGGTCGGAGACTGCATTGTGTGAGGGCAGGCACAGTTCTTTCAGGTGTAAGTGGCCACTTCGCCTACCACTCTAGCCCAGATGGCTCATCAGGATATGCAGCTTACACCCCAGCTCCCTCTGTGTCACTGTCTAGAGGAAATTCACAACAGCCTAAATGAAAGTGTGGCCAAGACGTGGAATACACAAGCAGGTAGAGGCACAGAATGGTTTAAGCAAGAAAATGCCCACTATCTAAAAATGGCATTTTAAAACTAACAATAAGATGTATTTTTAAATTGTGAGTTCAGAGACCCCAAACTCCACATTTCAATCTGCTCTCAAACAGAAACCGCACTTTAAGGATATTAAAGCAGCCCTTGTGTTAACCTATAAGAGATAGGCCTTGCAACTGTGAAAAACAAATTTGGCAGTATTTCACTAGGACATGTAAAACACATCAGTACGTGTCCCACCTTTAACATACACTGCACCCTTCCCTTGGGGCTACCTAGGGCCTACCTTAGGGGTGCCTTACATGTACCAAAAGGGAAGGTTTGGGCCTGGCAACTGGGTACACTTGCCAGGTCGAATTTCCAGTACAAGACTGCACACACAGACACTGCAGTGGCAGGCCTGAGACATGTTTACAGAGCTACTCGTGTGGGTGGCACAATCAGTGTTGCAGGCCCACTAGTAGCATTTGATTTACAGGTCCTGGGCACCTCTGGTGCACTTTACTAGGGACTTACCAGTAATTCAAATATGCCAATCATTGATAAACCAATCACCAATACAATTTATATAGGGAGCACTTGCACATTAGCTCTGATCTACAGTGGTAAAGTGTGCAGAGACAATAAACCAGCAAAAACAAATCAGAAAAAATAGGAGGAAGAAGGCGAAACCTTTGGGGATAACCCTGAAAAAAAGGCCATTTCCAACAGTTACAATTTTGGCACAGGCGAGAGCCGTCATATCTGTGGGAAACAGAAGAACATGTCCAACCTAGTGTGAAGGTCAAGCAAAGGTGAAAAATATATTCCCTACATGCAGATTATGCAGCTTGCTATACATCTGTCAAACACTAACCCCTAGAGCACTCCACAAATTTCAAGGAGACTGAGCATACAGGGGACCCTTGTATGTGATGATGGGACCTATGAAGCAAAATATTCATTACACAGTTAAAGTCTCTCTCAGAAAGCTCTGGTCCATGTGTTGCAGTAACATACAGGTGATCTAAGAATGCAGATGGCAGTACATTTGGTGCATAGAGACTAATTGAGAAGTAAGCCCATACAACCAACCCTCAAATAACACATATCTCCTTTCTTTGTCAGAGCGCCCCCCCCCAATCAGGAAGAGGGCCCTGACTTAATCCATAATAATGCTTCTTGTGAATTGTGAATAAAATGAATACGACGCGCTAAACAACTGCTCTTTCCATCGGCATCTTAATTTTATTTACCTTTCAACCTAGTCAAATGCACTTCTTGTAAGAGGGCAAAATGAATATTATGTCTCCTAAGGTATGTCTCTCAGAAGCATTTCTCATGCCTGTAACATTCCAGGTTGTGAACATGCGATATGATAGCACCATCGGACAGTATGATTACAGCAGAGCCACAAAGTATTACCCCGAACAATATTCAACTAGTAAATACGTCAAGTTCAGAAGCTCCAAGGAATCAATGTCCTTCTTTACATTACATGGTCACCTTGACAGTTACAATGCCATTAACAGTATTAATCACTCTACAGACTCACCTAACAGCACCACAAACATATCTCCTTACCTCCAGGCCAGACTAGACCACACCTAAGCCTAAACCTAACTATTTTAACCTAGGTAAAGCCCAACATGACAACCACTGGAGCAGGGAAGAAAGGAGAACCCTAACTCCCTCAGGAATAGGAAGTACACAAGGGGGAGATAAACCAGCAAAGTAATACTGCTCTGCTGTTTGACACATCCCACAAATACACTCCACCTAGAGGGCTTCTGGCATCTCAACTCACAATGTAGTCACCATAAGCTGTGTGCATGTTCCACAACAGTGGCACCACATTTCTGGAATGAGTAACATCAGTGTCAGATCATATCATCGGCACTCCTGCAAGTGAGTCTGGGGAGCAAATTCTCACCAGATTCCTAAGCTCCAGTATCAGTATCCGTAGTCAATGCTGGGGGATCAGAATCATCAGGATGGACTCTGAATAGGCTTGCATACTTAGAGTGAATTGCAGCCACCAAAGCAAGTCTTTCTGCCGCCTTCTGCTCTCTAGATGGACCCTTGATGCAGTGTCTGTAGCTCTTCTTCTATGCTGTTGCTGAGATTTCTGCCCTGTGCTTACTGCAGTGGACGTAGGCCTGTGCAAACCAGTCCTGTGCTTCCTTAGGGTTGGTTAAAAACAGCATCTTTTGCTGTCGAGGATCTTGAAGTCACCCATGAACAATAACATTTACTTCACGCACAGCCATCGAAGTTTCATTTGGATTTCACGAACTATATCAACTGCTCTTGGATGCCTGCAGTGTAGTCCAGAAAAAGAAACAATGTTTTTCCCACTTGAAGGGACCCATGCTGTCAGAGTCCTTCAGAGAAGCAGTTAATGATCTCTTTCTCACATTAATTTCACTATCAAGGAACTTATTTGGCTTTTGCAAAACCACCTGTATTGTTTCTCCACCTAAGCCCCACTTAAGAATATTTTGTTAATTCGAAAATTCAAAGAAGTACCATAAGAAAATTCTACTTCTGAGTGTTTTCAATTTTACACTATCCCCCATTTATACTATGTGGCCCACGAGTGCCTCCTCTGGCATAATTCACAGTGGGTCCTAACCCATCTGGGTATAACTGAGGCCTGCTCTGCGGATACTCCTTCTGTCTGCTGGAGTCAAGTACAGATGCTCCCAAGGACTGTGAAGAAAAAAACTCCACTGAATGCATTAATGAATGAATACAGACTTATAAAGCGTACTAATGTATATAGGCCTCTTAGCGCTGGAAAGCCTTACCAGGAAGAAACCAGCCGAAAAGAAGATTGGAAGCGTTATAATGAGAAAAGCAAAATCTTGAAGAGCTTCATGGATAAAAGGCGGTTCTCATTCTTTTTTTAATCTCAAGCGGAAGGAAGTTCCAAAATTTAGCTGTCAGGTAGAAGAATGATCTGCCTCCCAGTCTGGTATCCTTAATCTTGGGGACCATGATGTCCCTAAAGCTGCCTGATCTAAGATTACGTGTAGGGACATACCAAGCAAATCTGGCGGATATGAAGCCCGGCCCTGCCTTACAAAGGGCTTTATAAGCCACTAACAAGGTCTTAAACATCACTTGTTTCCGCTGCATTTTTTTCTGTTTGGACCATCAGTGTGTGGCAAGGCCATGTTCTGTGCCTGGAGGAAGTGAGAGGGGTGGGATGGGGATAGATTGCCAGGGCAATCAAGGCAAGAATGTGTCTTATCTAAATTCCTGACAGATGGGTGAAGGCAACATCCCCTCATTCTGTGCCTGTGAATTTTTGACAGATGAACAGATGCAGCATTCTTTCATTCTGTGCCAGAGACCTAAGGGAAATGTTCCTCAGACCCATGTATGTATGTTATGGTGAGGTTACAACTTATCCCAATTTTCTGGCACAATTTCGAATCTCACTGGAGTGTTCCCGGCTGACCTATATCCCCATTTTTATTTTTTATTTTACTTCACACTGCACATGAAATATATTGCACACCCACAGTCTTGTTTAGGCCGAACGCTGACATGCTGCCACACCACTACGCCGTTTCTCACCCGCTCATCACTTGTGTCGCACCTCGTGCCCTCTGACCTGTGTTGGTTCTTTTGCCTCCGCTGTGCCGGGAATAAGGGGCGGCATTTATATGCTCTCCTTTTTTGACCGACTTAAGATCTGCGACCTATGGGTGGAGGAGATGGCTACCTGCAGCTACTTGCTTTAGCAAGGAGGACGGAGGTAAGTTTTGATCACCATTTGCAGTAGCATTGCTATGACTTGCACTATTTGCACCAGCACTCCCCATGTGCATATCAAATGGATTTGTAAACATTTCCAGTTCTCCTTTCCCTACAGGCCTCGGCTCATAGTTCTTAAACAGTTCTCAAATCGTGTGTGTGCCTTTGATCCTACTAACAATGGGTAAGAAGAAAGCTGTTGGGACAGAAATTTCACTGTCTCTTCTAATGATGCTGCAGAGAGCGATGGGGTGAATTATATGGAAATCGAGCCTACTGAAAGGAGACTTTCCCTTGGCACAGGGTCCTTGTCTGTGGCTGTACCAAGCGTGAGAAACTCCCCCCTGGGCATTGTTTCTCCTATGGTACCTTCGGTCTCAAATAGGGTCAGGGCTCCTTCTCTACTCATGCCTCCAATCACCCGCTCTGTGAAATCAAACAATGGGGGGGCGCTCCACGTCAACCGTGGCTAGCAAGAGGCCCAGGCGGCAGGCCCAGACCAACCAGACTAACCAACTGCTTATAGATGTTTCTGTAGATCCTTCCATCTCAGGAGTCTTTGACCATTCAACATTTTACCACTTTGGCGTTGAAGCTGAGGAGCTGGAGTCATTGTTGGACTCTCACTCCTAGGCGAGATTGCTGGTTTAGGGATGATAGCACTTTTGTTTGTAGGCTAGTAGGCCAATCCTACCACAAGTCTCAACTGTCGGCCCCTGTCCCGGCTCACAAACAGTACTGCATCAAAACCCAGACAGTTAAAGGTGATTTCTGGCAGCCTTACGCATGGGCTCTAGAGTGTGGTACTCAGGGAAGTCGTGGTGGAACTGATGTTACCCTTTTCTCACGTTAGCAGTAAACCTCAGTCACACACAGTCAATAAAGGAGATGCAGGAGAGTTTTCAATATATTTATCTCTGGTAAAATGCATGAGCTGCAATGATTAGGATAAAGCATAATAAAAGAAGCATGATTGTAAAGATGAGAGTTGTGAATACAAAGACCCCCCCCACCAAATTGCCATAAACATGAAAGGTAAAATCCCTAGCTAAGAGTACCTGATCCCTAACCTAATGAGAGATAGGTGTGATAAACACAATCTGCCAGTACCATGTCCACCGGAGGCATCCCAACCCTCGTTACCTTGGAATGAGGTCTAGGTCAGACTGTGGGGACACAAAGGCTGAATTTTGCAGCAGGGTGACGTGCAGCATAGATGGCGTAGATGGCATCTGGTTGGAATCCCTCCGATAACCTTGTCTGTGTGTTATGTATTTATGCAGATCTTGTAGGACCCCTGACACAGGTATGTTCTCAAACAATAGATAAGGGGACAGGCTCAAGGCGGCAATTATATAAACAATTCCCACCAAAAGTACATTATGTTCCTGCCACACGTAAGTGGGAAAGGGACATGATGTGAATACCTACGTACACCACATGATTTTGATGCTGATAGTAACGCCTTCACAGAGTGACACTGATATAGTAAATCAAAACATTGCTCTACCTCTAAACAAAGGCAGCCCTCTTAAAATAAATAATAAAATAAATAGGCTAAGTAAGTTAAAAGTGACTAGGTGAAGGAGGCACAGGCCTGCAAGCCAGAAGGCTAAACTCCTGAGACCCATTAAAAGTAACAGGATCCACTACACTGGCCCCTAATTCTAACTCTGCCTGGGCAACTCACTTAATGGTGGACTGTCTCCTCAAATCCAGAAGAATACTGTCTCCGGCACTCTCACCAATTCTTTCCTACTTGCACGCAATCAAACAGGGCTTAAGGGATAATAGGCAAGCCCAGTTGTATGTACCAATGGCCACCAGTCTAGCCCCAAGGGTGGGCCCATTAACTGTCCGGTCCTCTTAAACTGCCAGCCTTTCACACAGGCCCCATGAGTCTTGTCCCGCCAGTCTGCCCAGCAGTGAACAACCAACAACTCACCATATCTTCCCCACATGCCACTCAATTCACAGTCCCACAACATGACACTAGAGAGTGTGATAACCAAAAATCACAATAGGTACACCTGGGCAGCAGGGGCAACAGGAAAGCTTTCCTCCCAGCTAGAAACCCAAAACCAGTACAAGAGGCATCCCACAATCAACCTCCCACTGACTTCCTGCCCATTTGTGGTGGTACTCTCTGGGGTTTCCCAGTTGCGTGAGGGTCTGAGGGAGGCCTCTGGAGAGCTCACCAATAAAGTTTCAATTTGACTGGTTCTTCAAAAGGACTTACCTCTCTGTCAAGCAAACAATATCCAACTAATTCGTAGAGTGGGATGGATAGGCCCAGGACAAGTGGATTACCCCTGAGACTGTGTTGTAATTAACCTTAGGTCACCCTACTTGGTGGAGTGACTGCCTTTAGGTCATCTTAGTTGGGGGGTCATCCAACATTGAAATGCTGCCAATGGGATACTTCTACAAACCACACATCCTAGGTAGATCAGGTGGCCCTGTTCAACCCCAACATCAACTGTTGCATTTAGCTAGGGCTATTACCTCCAACAATCCTGTTGGTGCATGGGGCGTATTTGGCTTCCCCATCTCCAATCGTTTCGACATCCTGGAAGGGGTTGATTGACATATGTTCTCCCTGGCCCACGATCTAACAGATGCCCTCTCAGTCATGCATGAAGGGGGTCGGTTGGAAGTAGATATGGAGATGGACTTACCTGGGGGGAACTGGTGGTGTCAACATTTCCCTGGAGCATGGGCCACCTAGCCCACTTTCAAGTGGGCTGCAGTCAATTTAGACTACGGGGACGCCTCTCCACAAACCTATTCTGGGTCAATGGGGAGCACTACCTTGACAACCCTGCAACAGATTGATTTATCAAATACAAGAGTATCTAATCATCTTGATCCCACAGTCTGTAGTTTACCAGACAAACATAGACCAGCGCTCAATAATAACGTGTGGGTCTCCTATAGCATGGCATCGTCCCAAACCAACTAACCTTTTGTTAGAGGTGAAAGATCTGGGCACAGCTCCCCGAAAGATATAGAATACAACTGTCTTGAGCACCCCCTTAAAATTGCTCTCCTGAAACATTGTTGGGCTTACTTACAAACAAGACTCCCTCAATTGGGCACAGTTCATTGACACCCAGGACCTTTGTCTTTTCCAGGAGACCTGGTGTATTAAGCCAGTACATCAAATAGTTTATATCAACTATAGCAAAGATGCCACAACCATGGGCAAGAGCAGGCCTTTGGGAGGCTTGCCAATCTGGGTCAGTACAGTGCTCACCTGTAAGGTGGAGGAAATACCAATCACCACCCCTGATGTTTTGCATGTTTCTCTAACATTCCGTCAAGTTACCTTTTATAATTACAATCTATATCTCAGGCCCGGGGCACGCAAAGAAATTCACCAATTTTAAAATCACTAAATGCACATATGGCCTCTGTCCCGGTTGGCGTCAGGAACATTGTGGGAGGGGACCTTAATTGTCAATTCAAACCATTAGACAGTAATATTCAGGTAGTCACCCTGAAGAAGATAAAATCTGGGCCATACCCCCACTGACTATGTCCCCTATCATAAGCTTGTCCCCCTTGGCATTACAAATTAAAGCTCCTTACCCTGAATCAGGGCCTGCATGCAACTAACGGTAGAACTACCTCTGATAAGGAGGGTAAGCATACTTTCAACCATTCACTGAGTACCAGTCTCATCAGTTATACCTTGGTGGATGTGAGAGTCTGGCCACATCTAGTGGATATGGAGGTATTAATGAAGCAGGATAGTGACCACAACGCCGTAGTTCTCGATGAAATGTCCCTCCTCCTGCTGTAAAACAACCAGCTTCACTGATCCTTTTGATTTGAGACTGAGGCTCTCTAACAATAAGCGTAGAATAAAGAGGAGCAAGATGGCCCACTCTCAAGAGATGGTTGAGACAATATACAAACTTGTAGTATCAAGTATGGAAGGTCTTTTATCCCTTGATGGGGCCTTGGAACTCAGAGAAACTAGGGAAAAGTTTACCATCATCCATAGTATCATGATTGATGGACTTGGGAAGCTCTTTTATGTTGAAACCAAAAAGGCAGCTGGGAAGAATATCCCCCTTGTTGGTACAACCAAACTTGTAAGAGTACCAGATCTATCATGATGCTTGCCATGAGGCAACATGACACGAGTGTCATAAAAGGCTGGCAGGTGGCTTACAAAAAAGCTATCAACCAAGCAAAAATGGAGTGGGAGGCTGAGAAGTAGGAAGGCCTGTTGGAAGCAGTACGACAAGGCGACCAGCGTGCTTTCTCAAACAGCATCTGTACCGGCTCCCAAGAGGGTTATCACACAACTGAAATCAAGCTCCATTAGTGGAATGGGTTGCCTGCTTCTCGAGCCTTTAGTCTACAATTGATGTAGATAATGCCCATATGACTGGTTTTAGCAGTGTCAATATTGTTACCAGGGCAGTAGAGAGAGAATAGGAGGAGACTCTCCTTTATTACGACCCAGGAGGTGAGATCAGCAAGGCTTAAGATCATTCCCAACAAAATTCTAGAGCCTGACAAAATCCCTGGTGACTTGTTTCCAAGCGAGGTAGGTGTACGGAGCTTTTTTCTGCCTTTCAATGCCATCCTAATGGGGGAAGCAATTCGTCCAATCTGGCAGGGGGCTGTAATTATTCCAATATACAAAAAGGGTCCCCCTAGGAAATAAATGTGGCAATAACAAAATATATGGTTTTAAATCCCTGCTGTTCTACCAGATCCAATCCCATGCTTAAAGGTGTGCCCCTGGAGCGAGTGCACACCTTTGAGTATCTCGGGCTGAGTCATACAGAGCGCTAGACTGGCGTAACTACATCAGCAGGTGTAGGCTCAAATTAGAGCAACATACAGGGGAGTTGGTCAAAATGCAATGTAGATCCCAATTTCATCTAATTCTATCAGCTTTACAAACCTACAAACAGCAGACTCTAGGTGTTGTCCTTTATGGTGTAGAGCTCTGGGGCCACAAAGACTCTGCAGCTCTAACAGTAGAGGAAAATCATTTCTGTACCAACTGTTGAACATCCCCGTTAGCACCCCCATTGTTCCTTGTAGATTTGATATGGGGTTGAGGCCAATTTCTGAAGGGATAGGCATTAGACCAATCCTTTATTGGAGCTTTTTTCCTGTCGCCAGGGGTTGGAAGAGATCTTGGGCCTTTCTGGCTCCAGCAATATACCGTGGATCAAGTATGTCAGAGAAACCCTAGTAAAGTCAGGCAACGGGATACTGTGGGATGACCCATCATCAGCCCTGTCTATTAGTAAGATAACAATCAAGGCGAACTATTGCCAGTAGAGACAAAGCCTATTGCATGCACAACCCTCCTTTGGGCCCCTGACCAATACCTTCCCCCTGGTAAAGGATGCTTTCTGGGCAGAGCGGTTTCTGGTCGAGATCAAACCTGTGCCCCCCCGGAAATTCTACCTTCAAGTATGCTATGGCACATCACCCCTTTCTTCTTCTACTCATAGGTGGGTTCGGACAGGGGATCTAGCTAGGCAGGCTTGCCCTTCTTGTGGGGATATCAAGGAAATAGAGGAATACGCTCTGTTCTTATGCCCAGCCTACTTGAAAGGAAGATGAGGGTGGTTGGTCCTGCTGTGCCAGAATTTGGGAGTTAGGAAATACACTGAGGCATTCCGACTACTGAAATACGACACAAGGTAAAATATTGTCTTTGATTGCCAATATTGTGAGACGGCAATGTTGAGGATTAGGCAAACTATGTGTTTGTTAAGTACTGCCTCTGTTATTCAAGAGGCTGGGTGTCACAACTGATCCTGCCCTTAAGGTAGCACTTGCACATTACTGCCCTGGGCTTAAATGTTAATATATGTATGTTTTTTGATGTTTTAATGTGACTCAAGAAAGGATTATTTGTACCGATTTTTTCAAAAACCTTTACTGATGGTAACCAATCGTTTAAATCTTATAGTGGCACCTGCACTTTACTTCACTGGGCAAGAAAGTCAATACATGTATATTTTCAGCTGTTTCGATGTGCTTATGATAGCACTAGTTGTACTGATTCTCATTTAAATTTAACTGAGGGTAAATTATTGTTTTATGATTATATTGTTTGTATCAAATTTCATCCAATTGTGGAAAGCCCAGGCATTATATTTTTTGCTTTGCATTGTTTTGTATTCTTTTATTTGCATAGCATCTTTCTAAAACAATGAACACAGGCTGGAGGACTCAGGAAAAATCAAAGGGAATGAAGTGTAATTAAATGCTGAGTCAGATGCTGTCAAGCAGAAACATAATGTTTTGTGTTGCACTGCTTGTACACTTCATTTAGCTTTATGTTGCATGTTGCAATTGAATTCTTCCCATTTAGAACCTGGATTTTTTGCTTTTTTGATCACCTGGTTTTGGAATTTTTACTGTGGGTGAGTCTCACTTCTGGTGTGTCACCCATCGTAATCATATGGCAAAAGGACTGCGCATGTTTACTTCCAGTGTCCGTCTTTTAAGATAAGGCCACTCAACATAACAAGGGTTAAGGCCACTTGGCTGGTTACATGTGAACAGGTATGCACACACATGTACACCCGTTTGTGGGCTTCGCATGGGAGACTACTGTTGTGCACAGCCAATTAACTGCAACCAGGCAGTCTGGTGCAATGGGGACTTTGCAGGCCTAGATATTCACCTGGGCTAGGCCTTATAATGTTAGTGTGGGGAAAGTCACTGTGATTTACTGTTTTGTCTACAGTGATACTCTATTATACATATATGGAGAGAACTGCCTTAGCTCCCCCTTGGCCTACAGAGACCACTGCAATCTTAAATTGGGGTGTAACCTGTGCGGGAAAATTTATGTAACTTCCAAAATGATATCTGTATACTTTATGCATCATACAGTTTTTTCATATTTCCCTGACTGCGCTCAGGATCAGAGCATAGGCCTTTTGCAACCTTGCTATGCCCAGTTAATTACATTATCCTACAGCAGCAGGAACAAAGGCGCCCCAAACAAAAGGAGCAATTAACAGTATTTCTCCCAGCTCCTGAGGAGGAAAGCAGTGGGGTAAAAATATCTACATCAATATCACACTGTCACACTGTAGCAGGGATGGGCATGCTCAAGACCACTGAGCAAAGGAAAGTGCCCAGACATCTGGAGCCAACTCAGGAGCGGGGCTAGCCTTGAACCTTTGGTGTGCAAGGCCCTGGCAGTGATGTCAGCGAGGGGTGGAGCTGAGACACCAGGAGCACATGTGACCAGTGGCTTCTGGATGTCGCCATTTTGGATTGTCCCAGCATGCTGTGCAGGAGGGTTGGGACAGGTCTAGCGGTGATGTGGCAATCTATGATTGGCCAAGGGTGCCTGACTTTTGGAACCTTCCTTCCCCCTTTAAAAACAATTGCACAAGGTGGAGACTCACTCTTGCCAGTGCAATTTTCTAAACTTCACTGCTGGTTCTAGGGACCTCAATGGAGAACTGGAAGGAGGAAGCCCCACTCAGGACTAAGGACTCTGACCAGATAACCCCAGGCCTAGTAGGTCTCTATAAGGACCAGCGAGGCTGCCCCCCTTGCTCCCCTGAGGACCAGTTGGGGGAAAGCCCTGGACTTCTTTCTGCGTCCAGAAACCAAGATCAGGGTGCCTGGAGAACCAACTCCTTCAGAGCTACACTTCTTTGGAGGTGAGGAGGGTTGCAACTGCTGGATGGATGGTGGATAGAGCTCAACAACAGGAGTAAAATGAGCCCACAATCATCCATATCAGCCCAACAGGGCCCAAGTTATGGCATCTTAAAGTTTGCTGACCTTGGGCCTTCCTCTTGTGACAAAGTGCGTGGGGCTCCACCACAGTTACTTCATTTACCCCCGGGTGGGCCAGAGACCAGGAGTCAGCACAAGCATACTTCATAGTTATGCCCCAGGGAGGGAGAACCCCATCTCTAGGGCTTGCATCCTTTAAAGAGGGGCTGGGACCCCATTCCCAAACCCTGCATGCTGAAATGATGGGGGAGGGGGGGGTGCCGTCGCACTACAATAAGCTGTGAACAGCCCATCCCACTCCCCGCGCCTGAGGGGAGCAGAAGGCTGCCACAGACTCCAGCGCCTGCCCGCAGGAGAGGGCAGGCAAATAGACCTTGCCAGCTTCTGCAGCAGCACAAAAGAGTGCTGCCTGGGAGTCAATAGGGGGAGCCAGCGGTGGGCTAATTGTTGTGGGGTGCCTGGGTTGGACCGGGCACCTCTGAGAACTAAAAAAAAAAAAAAAAAGAAAAAAGCATCACAGCTCTCCCGGCTCAGCGGGAGAGACAATTCTTGATTATTCACTTTACTTCCGAGGATTGTCCCATAGTGCCCTACGGGACTCGCTTGATTTGCCCGTGTGTTGAGATGTTTCTCCCCTTTTGGTGGCCCCAGGACAACAGGGTCACCACCAACAGCATTAGGGAGTCTCGGCCTTGCCCCCAAACGGATTTTAGGAATCCCCACCCTAAGTTGGGGGAGGACTTCAAAACATTCACTACACCAGGACTTTCCTTTCATTTTTAAGCACTCTCAAGGCTGAAGCTTTTGCTCTACAGCCAGGAGTGCTGTACCCTGTACCCTTTAGGGACTATGTGCATAGTTGAATGCATCATGGCCTGAAAGGCTTAAAGGTGGCTAAAGGTAGTACAAGTATTGAAGCGCTCTCTAGGGGCCAAGTGTATGTCTGCAATGCAATGTTGTTATAATGTGATGCCCTCTAGGGGCTCCTTTTATAAGTGCAGTTTGATGGAGCAAAATGTATAAAAAGTACACAGATACAGGTTTTACTCATTCTAAATGCTTTATTGGTTCACCATAATAATGTCAATGGTTTCTGCTCACAGTACATATGTGTTATCAGTATTAATAGGTGCATTCATGCTGGAGTATTATTTGTGATAATTGCATTTAAGTACATAACGATGATTTCAACATGCTGTTTGTTAATCTTGAACCTTGATAATAGACAAGCAATAGACTCACGTGATAAGTTTGTGTGACAGCTGATTACAAAATGTCATATATGGTATTTTGGTATTTTCCATCTGCCAATGTACATATTTGTAAATTATGCATAGTATTCAGTAATGTGTGTCTGTAATAAATGTACTTCTCCCTTTTCTCAATCACAATTACTGACTGGACAAATATTTATTGAGTGTTATTATTGTGTGCAAGTGGTGATTCCTAGCCCACACCACCTCCCACTGAGTAGGCACTGGACTGCTCTGCCTTCCTACCCTGAGAGAGTCAAGTGCAATGGGGTGCTTGGTCCCAGTAAGGATAATTGTGGAACTATTACTTGTGCAGGCCACACAACTAATAATCCAATTTCTTACATTGCACTATTTCTGTGGAACATGATATTAAGCATGTCACATGAACTCACATTTGAAATACCTGCAATTTACCAACTGAATGTCATTCACCCTTTATTTGCACACGTTAACTAAATTCTGCAGTGATTGCGGTACTGTTAACAAAAAACGTATATGGAGGAAACACAAAAGCTTATCAGTGCCAGGATGTGTGTTATACAAATGTCTATGACATATTATCATAGGTTTGCATGTATGATCATCTCCATTGTGAACGCAGGCTCTCTAAAATGATAAAGGTTAGTGATTCCAAAGACAATGTCCAGTCTAGAAAAAACATGCTAATATGCTGGGATGTATTGGAACTTCATACTTCACAGTGGTGAACCACAAGCAGATTAACAAACAGGATTTCTGGGCTCAAATTATCTTTCTGGGCATTCCCTAGACAAAGTGAGTGTTTCTCTGTACTTTCGGAAGTGTGTCTTTGTCTCTCTGTGATATGTGAGTTATCATACCTGTTGGCATTTATACCTGCATGTGTGATTGAGGTTTAGGAGGATGGTAGATGTATAAAGGGGAGCTTTCTTTGGCATCTTGGGGGACTCATTAACATCCCAAACCAAAGTGCTGCTAATTACTGGGTAGTGATGGCGCTGGCATATGGGGACCCTGTTAGCCCTAATATAAGATTCTTCGCCATTATGTTTGTTGTTTACCATCCAAGACACAGTGATGGGTATCCCTATAATAACAGCAGCCGCAACCGGTTTCATGGTGACCATGACATACTGTGAGCATACTTGCTTTACTGTTGCCTTTAATGCGTAAAGGTGGCAATCACCCAGAACTGTGTGGTGTTAGCAGCCAGAATTTGGGGTTACTTTCCATTTGCAAATGAACATGTTTGTAAGCTTAGTTAAGAAAAACAAAAGAACAGGCATGTACAGGGTATATTGTCTATGTTGGTAAATAATAGTTTATTGTAAAATTAATTAACGCCATACAAATATTTAAACTGAGTCCAGTTTAAAAAGAAAACATTGGGCCTTAAGACCATTACGATATATTGAAATTACAATAACAATAGAGCTAAAATCTCAATTCACTTCAAATGCAAAACCTGCTGCTCATTCAGGTACCGTGGTGGTCACAGCCAAAATGCTATAGTCACCCTTTCAAACGAGCACTAGACAAACTGGTCTAATTAAAGCAAAAGCTAGCCAGAGCAAAACTCCGGATACCAAATGACACAATGAGTTACACGTGGAATGACAATATATACAAGAAAGAAGTGTCTCAGACAGATGGACTTGCCAAAGAACAATTTTAGTGCAGATCCAAGTTGGGGAAAAAAGTTAAACTGGGGGTCGAAAAAAGGTATGTTTTCCCATTTTAGTTTCCAAGGGAAATGTTGCTCATGCCTACAGCCAAAACTGCTAAATGGATTTACACCAAACTTGGCCCCAAAGGAGAATTTTATTCAGAAAGCGTGCTATAATTGGCTTAGAGTAAATCTATCAAGTAGTTTTTGCTACAGACACATTTAGGAAAGTAGCAGAGTGGGCTTTGAAGGGTTAATAGAAAATCATGATTCAGAAAATCACAAATCTTGTCAATCACATTAGAATTTTTTCTCAAATGTGACTGGCTGATGAAGGGGACTCATTTTTTTCTGCAATCTTGAAATGTGCAATTTTTTAAAAGAAATGTGATTTTCATACTGCAGAAAAGTATTTTTTACAACACTAGAGGCACCATATCAGGAAACTAACAACTGACCTGAGGAGAGTGCTGGGAGGCAGGCCCTCTGAGGCATGACAAATGGTGAAAAAAAATGTTTCTGCAGCCATTTTATAAGGGAACCACTGTATTTAAAAAAAATCGTGATTTTCATAAAAATTTTGAATTTATACTATATATATATATATATATATATATATATATATATATATATATATATATATATATATATTTAAATATATATTTTTTCCTTTTACTTAATGGCGGTTGCCACTAGGTAGCTATATTAGGTCTGCTTTTCTATAGACAGAGCATGCTTTTTGATTTGCTAATAACTTTGTACCCGTTTGAGGAATCTCCAAGAATCTTTGCAAAAAAAGAGTTCATCCCACCTCAGCTCCTTCCTGGAAAGTTTGGAGTGATCTATCAAGCGGGGACCAAGAAAAAAGGGAGTCCCAAAATGTAAAATCATCATGCATTTTCCATAGACTTTTTAAAGCAGGGGTACAGCAAAAAATGCTGAACGGAATTATACCAAATTCAGCAATAAGCTAGATTTTGGTCAACAGATTTTGTGATTTGGTGTAAAGCTGTTCAGTTATTTTTGAGAAATTAAGTGTAAAAAATAATTGTATATTTTGGCAGTTGGGCTCACAAGCTTCCCATGAGAGCATGAAATCTAAAATGGAGCCCTGTGATTGGTCGAGAAGCCTATTTTTCCTGTGAGCATTCATGCTCTCGCAGGAGTGAGAACCTCCCACGAGTCCAGCGAGCGCTGTGATTGGCAGGCTGTTGGAATGTTAGAAAATAAATGGCAGCCATTAATGTTTACTGTGAAAAATTGGAGGTATTGTGTAAAATGAAGTACAAACGCTACATAGGGGTGCAGCTGAAAGACATGCTGTACCCCTCGATTTAGACAGGAGGTGTCTAAGGGATACCTACTGTAAAGATTATGCAAGTATATTGTTTTTAACTCATTTTTATGATCTTGTGGGACTCTCACTGGATTGCGTATAGTAAAAAGCAGTAGATGAGTTCCCAAATACACTCTACTAGGATAAATGCATATTGTGGTGCATAATATTGAGAGGAAATGTGTAAGAGATAAGTACTGTGATGAGTAGAAGGTTAATTTTATTTTAAATTTTATTTGTGAGACTCTCACAGGATTGTGAAAAGTAGAAAGGAGTAGGCGAACTCTGATTACACTGTAGTAAGCACACTTGCTACTGTAGGAAGGAATCTTTTTAGAGATGGTGTTTATTACAGTCTACTTTTTATGCCGATTAGCTTGGGAAGAGTTGTGAGTAGAGATAAGGCCCTCCCCACACCCTACTACACACAACTATCAACTGTGAGAGTGGTCTGAAAGGAGAGGCCAGTCCATCCACACACTCTACCTCGCACACCTGTCATCTGATAGAGAACTGATGGGAAAGGGCAGTCTCTCTCCCCACACACTACAATGCGCACCTATTATCTGATATAGAGGTCTGAAATGAGAGGCTAGCCTATCCACACACCCTACTATAAACATCCATCATCTAAGAGACAGGACTTACAGGAGAGGCCAGTCCATTCACACACCCTAATATGCAGATCCGTCATCTCAGAGAAACGTCTGACAGGAGAGGGCAGTCCCTCTCCATACACTACTATCCACACTCATCATTTGAGAGAGAGAGAGAGATCTGAAAGATGTCAGTTCACCCACACACCCTACTATGGAAACCCATTGTGTGAGAGAGAGGTTTGACAGGAGTGGGCAGTCCTTCCTCACACACTATTATGCACACTCGTAATATGAGAGAGGTTCGAAAGGAGAGGCCAGTCCATCCGCACTCCCTACTATGCACACCCATCATCTGAGAGAGAGGTCTGGCAGGAGAGCACAGTCCCTTCTCACACACTAGTATGAACACCTGTTTCCTGAAAGAATGGTCTGAAAGGAGAGGCCAGTTAATCCTCACAATAGATGAAGTACACCCGTGATGTGAGAGAGATGTCTGGCAGGAGACACCGGTCACTTCCCTCACACTATTACGCACACCTGTCACCTGAGAGAGAGATCTGGCAGGAGAGACTAGTCCCTCTGCACTTACAACTACACATGCCTATCATCTGTAAGAATTATGAAAAAAAGTGGCCAGTTCCTCCACACACCATACTATGCACACCTGTCATCTGAGGAGAGGTCTGGAAGCAGAGGCCAGTCAATCCATCCTCACACTATATGAAGCACCGTCATCTAAGAGAGAAAGTCTGACAGGAGAGGGCCGTCGCTCACTTCAAACTACTATGCACACCCATCATCTGAGTGGATCTGACAGGAGAAACTAGCCCTTCACACTTACTACTACCCATGCCTGTCATCTGAGAGAGAGGTGTGAAAGGAGAGTCTAGTTCCTCCACACACCCTACTGTGCACACCTGTCATCTAAGGAGAGGTCTAGAAGCAGAAGCCAGTCCCTCCCAACACCCTACAACACATACCCGTCATCTGAGAGAGAGGTGTCAAAGGGGCGGCTAGTCCATCCACACATCCTTTTATGGACATCTGTTATCTGAGAGAGAGGTCTGACAGGAAAGGGCAGTTCCTCACCACACACTACTACACACACCCATCATCTAAAAGAGAGGTCTGAAAGTAGGGAGCAGTCCATCCACACACCCTACTATGCACAATCGTCATCTGAGGGAGACATGACAGGAGAGAACAGTCTCTACCACTACAACGCATACCTGTCATCTGACAGAGAAATCTGAAAGAAGAGGGTAGTCCATCCGCACACCCTAAAACACACACCCATCATCTGAGAGGAGGTCTGACAGGAGAGGCATGTCCATCCATGCAACCTACTACACACACCCATCACCTGAGAGAGAGAGGTCTGACAGGATAGGACAGTCCATGTGGGTACTCTAATATGCACACCTTCCATCTGAGAGATCTGAAAGGGCAGTGCTTTTCCACTCACTACATCGCACACTCATCATCTGAGAGAAGTGTCTCAATGTGTCTCAATGGGAAGGTCAGTCTCTCTACGCCCACCCTACTATGCACACCAGCCATCTGAGACCGAGGTCTCAGTGAAGAGGCCAGTTTCTCAGCATACAGCTTGCTATGCACACCCATCATCTGAGAGAGAGGTCTTTCAGGAAAGGCCAGTCCATGTACACACCTTGCTACTCACACTCGCCACCTGAAAGAGAAGTCTCAGAGGAAAGTGCTGTCCCTCTCCACTCGCTAGTACATACACCAATCATCTGAGAGAGATGCCTTAGTAGAGAGGCAAGTCACTCCCCATACACCCTACTACACACACCTGTCATCTGAGAGATGTAGCAAAGGAGAGGCAGTCTAGCCACACAGCTTACTATGCATTCCTGTCATGTGAGAGACAGCGTTGAAAGGAGAGGGTAGTCCCTCCTCATACCCTAGTATGCACAACTATTATCTAAGAGACGATTGTCAGTTGAGAGGCTAGTCCCTCCCATATAATATTATTGTCCTACAATGGTGTTGCGATCTCCCGAGAGTCATGTGCAAGCTTCTGGGAATGCAGCTTGCCGCATGGGGTTCGTTAGAACTTTCAAGCATCTTGCGAGACCCGCATGGAAGATTACTGGGCCTGCTACGAGGTGTTTTACAATCCTGTGAGACCTGCACGGAAAATTACTGTGCCTGCCACAAGGTGTTTTATGTTCCAGTAAGAGTCTCGCTAGATCATATGGGGAGAAGTAAAGAAAAAAAGGGTTATGGCTCAACCAATAGTTACCATTCTTATAACATGGCTGAAGAAGTGCTGCGATCTGACTGAGTGCAGAACCAGAGATAGCTCAGTTTGTCCTTGGTGCTTTGGAGTAGAAGGAAATCTGTTAGAGCTGTGCTGAGCAGAAGTGAATTTATGTGGAGATGAAAGAGACTGGTGTGTTGATCTGCATGTAAGAAGGAACTCCAGGATCAGGCATTCAATAATATATTTTATAAACTTTGTTGTGAAGTGTCCGTGAGTGTACTGATGTTGGTAAACTTATTCTACACCACGTTCACAGAGCGAAAATCTGTTTGGGAAGGTGCTGATGTGTTAGTATATATTTTGAGAGGTAAACATTATAATGTAGAGAGATGTGAGCAAGGTTTGCAGATTGTGAGATTTTTCAACTGTATATATTTGTCAGTAAAGGAAGTACTGAATTTTAAGTTATAAAACAATGATTGTAATAATAGGAGCTCTACTGTTCTTCAGAATCTCACCGTATATATATTTTAGCACTATGAGATGTTTGAGTGGTGAGCAAAGGTGTGTCAAGATGATTGTGTTACTTTAGAAACTGGTATGGAAGAAGAGTTCATGGCATGTTTTAATTTACTTGCAACAATATGAACATAGACTGGTTAAGGGTGGGGTATTTTCGGGAGAGTAAGTAAGTAATAACAAGTTACTGTGGTATGTGACTGTGGGTGAAAAATGCAGTAACACTTAGAAAATATAGTGGTGTATCACTTATGAATTATTGATCAGTATATACATTTTTGGTTATTTTGTATCTTTTTAGGAGGAAAATAGAAACATTTCCCTGAGAAAATAATTATCTGCTTACCTCAGCAGAAAAAAAGGCCTTGTTAAAACAAGCAGGAATGTTGTGCTGTTGAGGGATAACTACACCTTGAAGCACAGTGTTTTAGTTTGGAAGGTTGCTGCAGTGACTGAACAGTTGTACAGTTCAGTAGCATGAGCTAACTCTGCATGAGCTTGGCTTTGTTAACTGTAATTTATAGATATGATGCTTTGCTGAAACTTTCGGGCCACCTAGCCTGCTAATCTATATCAGGATAATGAAGACTCTTTGGGAGGCTAAGGTGGCTAAAAGACTGCAACAGCAGTGCTACATGAATCAAAATTTGACAGGGAAATAAAGCAAAAAAGGGGGGAGACATTGGCGCCTTGTGATGAGTGTGAAAAAATGTTAAAAGGTATGTAGTTGTTTGTTTTGTTTGTTTAATAGTTGCTGATATAGGGCCTGACTTAAGATATTGGCGGACGGGTTACTCCATGACAACGGTGATGGATTCCCATCCGCTGAAATCTAAACCCTATTGTTTCATATGGGATTTACATTTCAGCGGACGGAATATCCATCACTGTTGTGACGGAGTAATCCCTCTGCCAATATGTAAATCAGGACCATATTTTGTTAATATAGATGTTGTTGTTTAAAGTTACTTATGATTTCTTTACCTAATGCTTATTATATTATAAATTTAAATGTCATTATAGTATTGCAATATTCACCAAAACGCAGTCGGTTCCATCTACTGTAAACATGCTGCTGCACGTATATGTATTTTTATGGCAGTATGCACATTTTTTATTCTAGACACACTTGCTAATGGAGAAGTCAATTATTTTGTTAAGCAGCTATAATGACTTGTCATGCAACAGTGAGGTATTAGTCCATACTGTAGTATAGGGACCTCTGATGGAAGAGAGATGTATGGGCACAGACAAGAGTGCATCTTCATAATCAAATATGCACTCATATCACCTGCTGTACACACAGTATCATGTACAACTGTTGCCATTGGGAGATGTCTGAAAGAGAGGCGAGTATGTCCCTACAATCAAGTATGGACACCAGTTGTTCAAGGCACAAATATATTATTTACTTCTGTTCCTCCAGCTGAACTCTTTGCTGCAAAGATTACTTGTAATGTACTTTCCAGAAACCTACTTGATTGCTGGTCTCACTTCAAAGAATTGCCACACCAAGGATTCCTTGAGTAGCTGAGGGGGCTGAGCTGGTGCAAAAGTTCCTGGCTGTTTATCAGAATAAGATGAAGGCATTGTTTTGCTGAAAGGGAAACATGATAGGAAAGCAAGCCAAAGATGTCTACTCTTACCAAAGTCTAATAGTGAAACAAAGCAAAAAGGACAGAATATTCTTCTTCCAAATAAGGACATCCATAAGAACCAATCAAAATCCTTCTTTAGGATGTGCTTCTTCTCCCGGACCTCTTGCAAGTATCTGGCAGGCGTCTCAGCAGACCTCAAAAAAGTTCTTCCTTTATATCTTCGATAGAACAGGACACAATTCATTTTTCTACCTTAAACAACATGTGTAATGTTTTATTTTGTTCAGAATTACAGTAAAACACTGTAATTAACTTAATTCTAAATATACGATCTTGCGAGTGGTTCGTGAAAGGTGAAAAGGAAGTACAGCCCTCTCGGAGTCCAAGCAGGGGATTGTGCATCAGGCTCCCATGAGTATTTTGGAAAAGACATGGCTTTAAAACAAATCCAACCATATTTTATTCAGTACTCTATTAAACATTAGCAGTAAATAACAAATTAATTTAATTTTTAAAAAAACCTAGAAACTCAATGAGAAAACAAAGGTTAAAGTAACATTATAGTAAGGTGTAATAAGAATATGTGTTTTTGTTTTAAAGAAACCTTAGAAATTCACTGAAAAAACAAAGGCTAAAGTAAGATTATAGTTTATCATTGACAATGTTAATGTTTTGAGTTTAAAAAACACACAGAAACTGAGTATTCATAGTTAGCAGCACTAACCATAACTTCTGCCCCTGCACTGCCTATGACCTCACGTATGGCATGACACAACAAGTTCTATGACATCATTTATAATATCACTGATGACATCTCAAATTACATCATTGATGACATAACTGAGAAGAGTGTATTACTTAAAAAATAGAAATTCATTGGAAAATTGGGCTCCACTGCGCAAAACCATTAAAATACAACAGTTATGGTATAATGCAGACAATGCATGCCATCACTCACATCACCCACCATGCATAAACACAAAACAAAACACCCATTTTAAAATGCAGAGGAAAAGACGAATTATCAACAAAAGCAAAACACTTCAGGCAACACTGTAGCAAAAGAATCTTACCAATGTCAACAGACAGCTGCCACTGGTGGCATTTACAGAGCTGACAGAGTTCTGTGCACTGGACTAAAGGAGGAGCTGAATCTACCTACAAATGTGTGCTCCCCACTAGTGCCAGGAGAGACACACTGGTTAAATAATGCATCTTGAACATGGAACAAAATAAGGAATACAAACAGCATTATCTGAAAAATTTACGTACTTCCAGCAAAGAACACAACAAACCTTGTGTGAGTATACAACTCCACACATTCTCAAAGACAAGTTATCACTTTTGATATTTAAAAGCCTCAGACACAAGCCACTGCACCACACATCCCCTAATATGGGCACCTGGATGCTTTCTGGAGTCCCTCTCTGACCATGGCTTGTTGGTAGACATACACAATATCTTGTCTTAAAATGGCCAGCAGCGTCTCACATAGAGTACAATGACCAAGCAAAACCCCTGATCCCAACACATTGAGGGTTTAGTGCGCTGTGGAGAAGTGTCAGTGGAATGGGGGACTGAAACAAAGCAAGTATACAGGTATGTAGCACCTGCTCTCCTCTTCTAAGATCAGTAGTCAGCGTAATTACCACAACCAAGGCCAAGGGGAGGACCTGCTGGCAAAGGGGATTACGACTGGCTGATGTTAAAGCAATAGAATCCAGTTGCAGGATAGACACTACTGCCATCTCTTCTGACAGAAAGAAGCCTCTGCCGCTTCTCTCACACACCCAAAGAGAAGGAAGGGGCTTGAAGACTATATACTCCTACTTAAGAAACTGCTTGGGCACGGAGCACAGTTGGAAAGGATCAAGGGAGCCCTAGCTTCTGTACTTTTCACAGAGATAGTTGTATCAATGTATAATCTTACCACGTCCGGAATCTGCTTTAGATTTTGAAGTGCATGATGAGCGATGCATTCCTGCTAATGACCAGCATACATCTGAACCTTGTCAATTCAACAGTTCAGAGCAGCCAATCTGGGTAAGCAAAAAATGTCAAGCTATAGTTAGACATGTAAATTCATCTTACATGGCTGGGCAAATTGAAACCATCACGATCAGACGTGATGCAGCATGATAACAGTGATCCAAGTTTTAGTTAAGCACAAATCGATTAGGTCCATAAACGCTTGTCAACTTCTTCAAAGCCAAGAAACAGGCAACCAAAGATCAAAAGCACTGTTGACCATCCAGATAAAAAAAAACTGAAACCTATTGGGAACGTCATTTGGAGCTGCACAGGAAAGGGAATCTACAAACAGTGCCTTCAAACTGCAAAAGAATAGCTTTGCAGGATTGAATATCGAAATCTGGAAACACTCAGAAAAATTACCTTAATTAACTTAAGGATTTAGTGGGGCAGTGTGGTATGAATAACTTCCTGCAACAGAACCTTTTAATTTGTGGAAAGGTTTCAGGCAAGGTTACAGTAGCCTAGACTTTACTAGATGTAAAGTTGGCCCTGTGCCCAGAAGGCCTCTTGGAAAATGTTGGTTTTCAGCTGTACCAGGAAATGTATTTTATAGAAACTAGAAAATACCACAGTAATAATGTTTTCAATGGAGAGACAGCTACCTCGTTTGTGGACACCTGAATCTGGAAGAGGCCTTTGCAATATTTTAAAACAGCAGTCAAAAAACTTGCTATATAGTAACAATGTCAAGGTGTTTATCCAATAATAGTTCTTACCAATAAATGAACTGCTCAGTCCAGAAGCCCTCAGGGGAACACATGCGAGTATGATATATAAGGTACGCAAAAAAGGTGATTAGTGAGGAGCCCATATAACTGCTGCCTCTTTTTCCATACCAATGTATGCAGTTGACTCAAAAATTATAGCGCATACAATACAATGATTCAAGATGAAGGCCAAAAATAGGTCCATAGCTTTAGTACTAATCACAGAGCCTCAAAGGCAGCCTTGTACGGTCAGGGTCCTTGTATTTGTTCCACATAGTTGCTATGAACAAAGCAGGGTGAACAGGAGGTAGCCTAACACTAACTTACGTTGTTTGGTGTGTGGTGCTAAGGGCCCCATCAGTAGTCCTACATCTCCATCTGAAAATCATTTTTTATCACAAACAAATTTAAAGTAGTATTTGCTTTCCAAGAGGAAGTAATCAATGAAGAATCCATTCTCTTGACAGATGGCAACTCAACCAGTCAATAGGCTACTTCTTAGACTTTGGCCAACCGCCCACAAGATAACAGCTCAGCACTGACTTCATGACCGTCCAATGGTAAGAAGAGTACTTCATCACTTCTTAGGGTATCTAATCCTTAGGGAGAAGTTTGATCCAATCAGCATTTAGGATATCAAGCTAGAATCTGTGTTGAGCCACCAGAAGAAGGTGAGTGATAGTTTTTAATCATTTCTACTACTAAACACTCAGAGCCTGATTTAGAGTTTGTCGGACGGGTTACTCCGTCACAACCGTGACAGATATCCCGTCCTCTGTATTATGATTTCCATAGGATAAAATTAAATTGTAATATGGCAGACAGGATATCTGTCACGTTTGTGACGGAGTAAACTCATCTGCCAAACTCTAAATAAGGCCCTTAGTGCTTTTTTAAGAAAGTTATTCTATGGTGAGTGCTCCAATTTGTGAGAATTTCCCCAAATCTCCTAGTTTTTATCATAGTAAGTAGAGTAATATTTTCAGGACTTCATGGCATTTCTTAAAAAAGACCTACAACTGGAAACATTTTAAACTTCATAGAATTGCCTCACAAACTGACTGCTGTTGAACAATTCCTATACTTTTATCAGAAAACTATTTCTTCTTCTAACGCTATGAGTTGACAAACTCCAAATCTCAACCGCTGAAGAACTACTGCTAATTAAAACATAATTTTTTGTACTATTTGTTTATGAAACACAATTTTTTCAATTGTATTTGGATTTTAATGCCTTTAAATCTGCTTCCCAATAATTCCTAAGTCTAGCTTTACGGTAAACAAATAATTTCGTATAGCAGTATCTTTCACAGGTGTTCGGGTTTGTAGCAATGTAATGAAAATGTCACTTACCCAGTGTACATCTGTTCGTGGCATCAGTCGCTGTAGATTCGCATGTTTTGCATAGCTCGCCATCTGGTGTTGGGCCGGAGTGTTACAAGTTGTTTTTCTTCGAAGAAGTCTTTCGAGTCACGGGACCGAGTGACTCCTCCTTTTGTCTCCATTGCGCATGGGCGTCGACTCCATCTTCGATTGTTTTTCCCCGCAGAGGGTGAGGTAGGAGTTGAATTGTAGTGATAGTGCCCATGCAATGGAGTGACTAAGTATGTACCTATTTAAGGTTGAGATGATACATATACAAATAGTTGAAGGTAACTTCCAAACTGCTACAGGCTCCCGGGGAGGCGGGTGGGCACATGCGAATCTACAGCGACCGATGCCACGAACAGATGTACACTGGGTAAGTGACATTTTCAGTTCGATGGCATCTGTCGCTGTAGATACGCATGTTTTGCATAGACTAGTAAGCAGTTATCTCCCCAAAAGCGGTGGCTCAGCCTGTAGGAGTGGAAGTAGTTTGAAATAATGTTCTTAATACGGCTTGACCTACTGTGGCTTGTTGTGCGGATAACACATCTACACAGTAGTGCTTGGTGAATGTGTGAGGCTTAGACCATGTGGCTGCCTTACATATTTCTTGCATTGGGATGTTTCCTAGAAAGGCCATGGTAGCACCCTTCTTTCTGGTTGAGTGTGCCCTTGGTGTAATGGGCAGCTGTCGTTTAGCTTTAAGGTAGCAGATTTGGATGCATTTAACTATCCATCTGGCTATACCTTGTTTTGATATTGGGTTTCCTGCATGAGGTTTTTGAAATGCAATAAATAGTTGTTTAGTCTTTCTGATGTTCTTTGTTCTGTCAATGTAATACATTAATGCTCTTTTGACATCTAATGTATGTAGTGCCCTTTCAGCTACGGTATCTGGCTGTGGAAAGAACACTGGAAGTTCCACTGTTTGATTTAGATGGAACGGTGAAATAACCTTTGGCAAAAATTTAGGATTAGTCCTTAGGACGACCTTATTCTTGTGTAGTTGTATAAAAGGTTCTTGTATTGTAAACGCCTGAATCTCGCTTACTCTTCTTAGGGAAGTAATGGCGATGAGAAATGCAACCTTCCAGGTTAGGAACTGTATTTCGCAGGAGTGCATGGGTTCAAAAGGTGGACCCATAAGTCTAGTTAGGACAACATTTAGGTTCCATGAAGGAACAGGTGGTGTTCTTGGTGGTATAATTCTCCTAAGGCCCTCCATGAATGCTTTAATGACTGGTATCTTATATAGGGAAGTTGAATAGGTAGTCTGCAGGTATGCAGATATTGCTGCAAGGTGTATTTTAATGGAAGAGAAAGCCAGGTTAGATTTTTGTAAGTGAAGCAAGTAGCCCACTACATGTTCTGGAGTTGTGTGTAAAGGTTGTATTTGATTAATATGGCAGTAGCAAACAAACCTCTTCCATTTACTTGCATAGCAGTGCCTGGTGGATGGCCTTCTGGCTTGCTTTATGACTTCCATACATTCTTGGGTAAGTTGTAAGTGCCCGAATTCTAGGATCTCAGGAGCCAGATTGCTAGATTCAGCGATGCTGGATCTGGGTGTCCGATCTTTTGGTTGTGTTGTGTCAACAGATCTGGCCTGTTGGGCAATTTGATGTAGGGTACTACTGATAGGTCTAGCAGCGTTGTGTACCAGGGTTGCCTTGCCCAAGTTGGTGCTATTAATATGAGTTTGAGTTTGTTTTGACTGAGTTTGTTTACCAGGTAAGGAAGGAGAGGGAGAGGAGGAAAAGCGTAAGCAAATATCCCTGACCAGTTCATCCATAGGGCATTGCCTTGGGACTGTTTGTGTGGGTATCTGGATGCGAAGTTTTGGCATTTTGCGTTCTCCTTCGTCGCAAACAGGTCTATTTGAGGTGTTCCCCAGAGTTTGAAATAGGTGTTCAGAATTTGGGGGTGAATTTCCCATTCGTGGACCTGTTGGTGATCTCGAGAGAGGTTGTCTGCGAGTTGATTTTGGATCCCTGGTATAAATTGTGCTATTAGGCGAATTTGGTTGTGAATTGCCCAACGCCAAATTTTTTGTGCTAGCAGGCTTAACTGCGTGGAGTGTGTCCCCCCTTGCTTGTTTAGATAATACATTGTTGTCATGTTGTCTGTCTTGACGAGAATGTATTTGTGAACTATTATTGGTTGGAAAGCTTTTAGTGCTTGAAAAACTGCTAGAAGTTCTAGGTGATTTATATGCAGTTTTGTTTGATGTACGTTCCATTGTCCTTGTATGCTGTGTTGATCGAGGTGTGCTCCCCACCCTGTCATGGAAGCATCTGTTGTTATTACGTATTGTGGCACTGGGTCTTGGAAAGGCCGCCCTTTGTTTAAATTTATGTTGTTCCACCACAGAAGCGAGAGGTAAGTTTGGCGGTCTATTAACACCAGATCTAGAAGATGACCCTGTGCTTGAGACCACTGTGATGCTAGGCACTGTTGTAAGGGCCTCATGTGCAGTCTTGCGTTTGGGACAATGGCTATGCATGAAGACATCATGCCTAGGAGTTGTAATATCATCTTTGCTTGTATCTTTTGTGTTGGATACATGCGTTGTATGATGGTGTTGAAATTTTGAATTCTTTGGGGACTTGGAGTGGCTACTCCTTTTGTTGTGTCTATTATGGCTCCTAGGTATTGTTGTACCTTGCACGGCAGAATGTTGGATTTCGTGAAGTTGACGGTGAACCCTAGTTTGAAGAGGGTTTGTATGATCTGATTTGTGTGATTTGAGCACTCTATTAACGAATGGGCCTTGATTAGCCAGTCGTCTAGATATGGGAACACATGTATTTGCTGCCTTCTGATGTGTGCAGCGACTACCGCTAGACATTTGGTAAAGACTCTTGGTGCGGTTGTTAATCCGAAAGGCAGTACCTTGAATTGGTAATGTATTCCTTTGAATACAAACCTTAGGTATTTCCTGTGCGATGGGTGTATTGGTATATGGAAATACGCGTCCTTGAGGTCTAAAGTTGACATGTAGTCGTGTAGTTTTAGCAATGGTAATACTTCTTGTAGTGTGACCATGTCAAAGTGGTCTGATTTGATGAATGTGTTCACTATTCTGAGGTCTAGGATTGGTCTCAGCGTTTTGTCCTTCTTTGGTATCAGAAAGTACAGTGAGTAAACTCCTGTGTTTATTTGTGTGTTTGGCACTAATTCGATTGCATTCTTTTGCAATAGTGCCTGCACTTCTATCTCCAGGAGATTGGAATGATGTTTTGTCAAATTTTGTGCTTTTGGTGGTATGTTTGGAGGGAATTGTAGAAATTCTATGCAATAACCATGTTGGATAATTGCTAGAACCCAAGTGTCTGTAGTGATTTCCTCCCATGCTTTGTAATAATGACTTATTCTTCCCCCCACTGGTGTTGTGTGGAGGGGGTGAGTGACATGTGAGTCACTGCTTAGTAGTAGGGGTTTTGGGGCTTTGAAATTTTCCTCTATTCCTAGGGAATTGCCCTCCTCTATATTGTCCCCGAAAACCTCCTCTGTACTGTCCCTGGTAACTGGACGGTGTTGCCTGTGAGGTGCTGGCTTGTGTGCTCTGACCCCGAAACCCCCCTCTAAAGGGTGTTTTACGGAATGTGCTGTAATTCCCTCTGCTCTGCGGGGAGTAGAGTGCGCCCATGGCTTTAGCAGTGTCCGTGTCTTTTTTGAGTTTCTCAATCGCTGTGTCCACTTCTGGACCGAACAGTTCTTTTTCGTTAAAAGGCATATTGAGAACTGCTTGCTGAATCTCTGGTTTAAATCCAGACGTTCGGAGCCATGCATGCCTTCTGATAGTTACAGATGTATTAATTGTCCGTGCAGCTGTATCTGCAGCGTCCATGGAGGAGCGGATTTGGTTGTTGGAAATGGTCTGTCCCTCCTCAACCACTTGTTTTGCCCTATTTTGTAGGTCCTTGGGCAGATGGTCAATGAGATGTTGCATCTCATCCCAATGGGCTCTGTCATAGCGCGCAAGTAGTGCCTGGGAGTTAGCGATGCGCCACTGGTTTGCAGCTTGTGCTGCAACTCTTTTACCAGCTGCATCGAACTTGCGGCTTTCTTTATCTGGGGGTGGTGCATCTCCAGATGTGTGGGAGTTGGCCCTTTTCCTAGCTGCTCCTACAACGACAGAGTCTGGTGGCAGCTGTGTAGTGATGAAAGCCGGGTCTGTAGGAGGCGCCTTATACTTCTTTTCCACTCTTGGTGTGATTGCCCTACTTTTGACCGGCTCCTTAAAGATTTCTTTTGCGTGCCGGAGCATACCAGGGAGCATAGGCAGGCTTTGGTAGGAGCTGTGGGTGGAGGAGAGTGTGTTGAATAAAAAGTCATCCTCGACCTGTTCTGAGTGGAGGCTTACATTGTGAAATTGTGCTTCTCTAGCCACCACTTGAGAATACGCAGTGCTGTCCTCTGGTGGAGATGGCTTCGTAGGGTATGCCTCCGGACTGTTATCTGACACTGGGGCGTCGTATAAGTCCCATGCGTCTTGATCTTGGTCACCCTGGCTCATGGTGGTGTGAGCTGGGGAATGTGATGGAGTTTGTGCTGGTGAGACGTTAATCACAGGTGGAGGAGAGGGTGGTGGGGTAACTTTTTTCACCACTTTTGTTTGTGGTGTTTGTTCAGTTTGGAACTCCAATCTTCTCTTTCTTCTAATAGGGGGAAGGGTGCTTATTTTTCCTGTCCCCTGCTGTATGAAAATACGCTTTTGCGTATGGTCTACATCCGTTGAGTGTAGTTCTTCCTCAAACCTATGCTTTTGCATTTGGGAGGTTAGCGAGTGCTCTTCTGTATAAGAGCCTGAAACTGGGTCGGTTGCAGTTTGTTTTGGCACCGAAACCCTGTCTGCATCTTTTTTCGGCTCCGAGGTGACTTTTTTCTTTTTCGGGGCCGAAACCTCTCGGCGTCGATCTTCTTCGGTGCCGCTGTCTCGGCGTCGAGCCGTGTCTACACCGGTATCTCGGTGTCGATGCTTGTCTCCAGCACTTTCTCGGTCCCGAGAAGGCTGCGTGCCGGTGTCTCGACCGGAGTCGGACGATCTCGGCACTGTTTGGGCCTTTTTCGGTGCCGACGGTCGGTCACCGAATTTATGGGTCGAGCCATGGCCTGGTGGCAGTGGCGTCCCCTGGGCCTTGTAAATCTTCTTTTGAGTGGTTTTCGACGTCCTACTCACGGTTTGTGTATCGTCGAATCCTTCGGAGTCCGATTCTTGGATCAAAAAGGTTCCCTCCTCTTCTTGTTCCTCGAACTCCCGGTGGGCTGTCGGCGCGGACGCCATCTGAAGTCTTCTGGCTCGACGGTCTCGGAGAGTTTTTCGGGACCGGAACGCACGACAGGCCTCGCAGGTGTCTTCACTGTGCTCAGGTGACAGGCACAGGTTGCAGACCAAGTGTTGGTCTGTATAGGGGTATTTATTGTGGCATTTGGGACAGAAACGGAACGGGGTCCGTTCCATCGGCGTTCTTCTGCACGCGGTCGGGCCGACCAGGCCCCGACGGGGGATCGAAAAAATTACCCCGAAGGGCACCGGAGCTCTTCGATCTTAGACGCGGTGTTGAATCTAACTACGCCGACCCCGAACGCAACAATACCGACGAAAATCTTCCGAAATTAGCTATCTTTCCGTTCCGAAACTCGGAGCGACAGGAACACGTCCGAACCCGATGGCGGAAAAAAACCAATCGAAGATGGAGTCGACGCCCATGCGCAATGGAGACAAAAGGAGGAGTCACTCGGTCCCGTGACTCGAAAGACTTCTTCGAAGAAAAACAACTTGTAACACTCCGGCCCAACACCAGATGGCGAGCTATCCAAAACATGCGTATCTACAGCGACAGATGCCATCGAACTTTATATTATTTAGATTGTATAACAAGTTTAAACAGCACTATTTGACACAATGTGTTAAGTGCCATAATGAGGTTCTTTCAGCGAAGCCACGAATAGTCCAGTGTGGGCATGTTTGGACGCTTTGATACCATTTCATGCTTTCTCCTTCAGCGCCACTACAGCACATCAACAGGTACCATACCCTGCCTGCTCCATTGACCGGAGTAGAGAACCAAAGCAGCCCTGGCAAAAATGTTCAAATTAGCCCCCTCCCTTCGTCTCCTCATGCATTCTCCCTCTTCTCATTTTTCCATTCCCCCTTTTTTCTTTCCTCTCTCTTACTTCTCCCTTTCAGATTGCGTTCTCTCTACCGTACCTCTTTCTGTATCTCCTTCTCTCTTTTGAAACCTCCTCACGCTTGCTAACATCATGGAGCTGGGGAACGCGACAAGGGGCAAACACAGGAGCCCTAATTTTCAAAACAAGCCTCTAAGGGTTTCAGTCCAGAAAGAAATGCCAAGTCGCAAAAAAGGCCTACTTGGCCCTGCCAGTTTCTTTGGCAGGCATAGTAGTGGGTATCAGTGAGATGGGTAACTAGCTAGCAGCTAAAACTAAACCACACATCTATCTCTAGATACAGTGTGTGAGAGAGACAGACAAAGAGGCCAAACAAGTCCATAAGAGAGAGAGAGAGAGAGACTGCTGAAAACATGACGTAATGTCTTTACTTACTTACTACACAAGATAAGATGATGGTTAAATAAGGTGTGAGAATGGATTCAATTGACGACTCTGCCCATGAGGAGCGTTGCAAGTGTGCTATGCTCTGAAAAGAGTGAAACAGTACAGACAAAACAGCAGTAGTGCATATGAACAGGAGAACACTGATTATTTGGATTGAAGTTCAGTGAGAAGCAGTCATCTCTTTGGATAGAGAAAAGGTAGTTTTACAAACATTTCCTGAATGACTGCAGAATGGGTTAATTTCTTATGTCTACTGGAAGGGGGCTCCAGAAGGTGGTGGTGGGCCTGTAGAAGGTATGATTCTATCCATGGGAGATGATAATTTTAGGCATTACCGATTATGAGTTATTTTTGCACCTCAGACCTTGTTGAACCCCCTCCTTGAAATTCTGAGCACATTTGCCAGATGGAGAAGAATGTCTGGATGAATGGCTTTATGAATTAGTCACACTATTTAGATTTTTTTCGTGGAAGTACTGGACTAAGAATGAGGGAGGTACTGTAACACCTCCACATAACCATGATGGAGTTCACATCAATATAAGCTACAAAGAGGCTTTCTTTGATAATTTACTGTACTTTCAAAACAAACTGAAATGTCTAGTAATTTGTCGGACAACGTGCTGTCAAGTATCTTAACCTGGAAAGCTTTGTTTACTTTTCGTTTGACTGTCAGCGAACAAAGCATGCTCTGACTTTAACTCAATGGCACTCTTAATAGAGAAAGGGGGGTGAGTCAAATTAGCGTGAAAGAACAATGTTATGGTGTGTTTCCGTACACATGTACGAAAAAACATTTGTGTTATAAAACAGACTTTTTCAAAATAAATTCAGTGCAAATGAGGCACCTTGTGTGTTAAACCTGTAGTGTGGTCAGAACCATATTTTTAGTATACTCAAAACAAAGCAAGGCACATTCATTTCACACTGTGAAACCCCTCTGATGTTTTATTTCCCCATTTTAAATATGCCTGAATTTCATTTGAAATTGACACAATCTCAAATCCAAAAATAGCTATATTATGGAATGTCATTGGCAATACCTAAGTATTACAGACTGGTAATGCTATGTATCTTCCATTTTACAATTTGGCTATACCAAGTGGATTTGTCCCAGTGAACGTCAAAAAATCTAAATGTTTAAAAAAGTTTCTAAGTCCCACTTAAAGAAGGGACTTTGTTACTTTCTTGAACAAAAACACTGACATTTCTTTTAAGTTCCAACGCAGAATGGGACTTTGTCACTTTTTGAGAAAAAAATCCTCTCCCTGGGGGGGACACAGCTGAAACTGTAGCTGCTGTTGTGGAGTGAAGCCCATTTAACTGAAGCAGGTTGGTTCCATTTGTACTCTTAGTTTTTAGGTTTTCTCAATGAAAATGTTTTACTTCTCAACTCAGAATGGGACTTAGGCCCTCATTAGGGAAAAGGCCACCTGCCAAACTCCCGCAGGGCAGGAGACCACCAGTGTGGTCTGCTTCCTGGTGGCCCTACCATGAGTTTCCCACTGGGCTAGCTGTCAGAAATACAGTTTCCTCCCGCTTGCCTAGCGGGAAACACACAACAACATTGACACTGGCTCAAAATATGGCCAGTGGCAATGCTGTTGTGTATTGGGTTCACCAGCACCCGTCGCGCAAATCACTGTCTGCGAAGCTGGCCAGGGGGTCCCCACACTGCCCACACCAAGTGCATGGGCAGTGAGAAGCCCCCCTGGTTCCTCCATAACCCTATCGCCACCAGCATTTACATGGCAGTGAAACCGCCATGTAAACACCAGCAGAGAGAAGGGTCATGATCCCCAGATAATCTGCCAGACCATATGGCGGTCGAAAAGTGGCAGTGCCTATGGTCCGACTGTGGTGTTTTCGCCACAGTCGTAATGTCGCGGTCAGACTGCTTCTTTGGCGGTGGTCTGACCGGATCATAATAACGTCCTTGGTCTTTTTTCAGAGGTGCAGTGATCTCTGTGTGAGATGAAGCTGAGTAACCGCCGGTCCAATACTTTTTTTAGGTAGGTACTTCTGAAGCTCTGGAGGAAACGTTTTGAAATGTTTTCATACTTTGTTCTGGTACCCAAACAACAAGTGTACAAATCTAAAGTCCCCAGGACTTCATAAGAAGGCACTCAGAAGTTCTGAGGGTGTCAAGCAGAGGCCAACAGCAAATGCTAGTCCCAATCCAGTTGCCGGTACTCCACTGGCCGTCTCCACAGGATTGTCCTCTTCAGCTTTTTTATGTTCCTACAGCCACTCAGGCAAACAGCCTTATGATCCTTAGGAAGTCCAACCTCCTCAGGTCCTTTTCACAGGTCACAGATGCCAAGTGCAGCAAGTTCAGTCTGCCTGGCATTCTTTCACAAGTCTACCAGTATTCTGAGGGAGGTTGGATGAGGATCCAGCTTTCTAGGGTTCGCCAGCCTGTGGGTTGAGGACACTCTAAGACACTTGTAGTCTGTCTTTGAACAATGGAGTAAATGTTCCCAGGTCCTGGCCTACCTAGGTTTTACCTTACTGTAAACAGGCCCAACATGCAATGTGTCAGGGCAAATTCAAGATGGCCAAAGTCTTTAGCTGCAGAAAACTTGGGATCTCATAGCTGGGGGGCCTACAGGTGTGTACTATGAAAATTACTACTCTCCTCACACACCTAACACAAAAATCTCATTTGAAGCAGGCCCTGGACCTACAACAAAAATGGGACAGGAGCCTAGTAAGGCAAAGCAGGGTCCTTCAGTAACTAGGCAGCGGATAGATAAGAACTGTGATCTAGGCTTGCTGCACCCCTTTAAAAGGTGCACACGTTTCATATGTGCCTCAGACAGGCCTGTCATGCAGAATTTAACACTGTTATGCCAAAAGGAGGGACCGTGGCCATTACCCTGAATATTCTGCTGGGCTTAGATGGGTCATCCTTGTCCATTCATGTTACTGTGGCACTAAGACGCTTTAGACTGTATCTGAAGTGCCAGAGTAGACTCTTGAGATAAGGCGTGCTAGTGAGAATTCCCTGGATGTGGCTACCGGTGAATGGGGAATAAACCCAAGCATACTGTTTTTGGGGGGGGGAGGGGGTGTGACTGGGCCTTGCCAATGAAACACTAGAGCCCGACCTCAAGGGTGAAATGTTTTGCCTGCGAATACCATAACCTTCCTTTGCATGAGTGGCGTTAGAAATACAATTCTTGTGTTTGGTTATAAAAAATTGTACTTGACAGGACATTAATCTATTGCTGCTGCTGCGCACATTTTGAGTTATGAGCCGTGTTCACTAATATGTAGCCACACCTCCTTCCCGAGAGAGTCATAGACAGCTCATTCACATCTACCACTGCAAGTCAAGTGCAGAAGGGGGTACTTGATCCAGTTGCTCAGGATCCATAGTAGTTTGACCCCCTAGACATCAGTAGTAAAAGGGCTCAATTTCTCCATGGTTTGGCCCAGTAACCCCTACGTCCCTTGAGGCCCTTTGAAAGGGACTCTGACTAGGGGTTACTTATTTAGCACTTAGCAGTGGGGTTTTAGTTATGTATAAGAGTTTATCTTTACAAGTATTTCTGTAAACATGAGAGTTTGATGCAGGAGACCAGGCCTTATTGGAGGCCTGTGTCATGTTTTCAGGGTCACAAAGTAGATTGCACAACTTAGTCCTTCAGACCACATGTGACCTTTCATTTCACATGCCATTAGTGCTGTTATTACATGATATACAGTAGCCCCATAGTAAAATTAACCCCTTCTGTGCCGGGGATGTAATGGTTATGTCCACCGGTACAGTGCTCCTGTACCGAGGACGTAACCACTACGTCCTCGGGCATGAGTTCGGAGGGAGCGCTCGGGAAGCCCTTCCCCTTCCACCCGACCCCCCCCCAGTAACGTCTGATGACGTTAGCGCGCGAGGCCACTTCCCCATTGCGCTGGAAGCAAAGCAAAGCATTTCTTTTGCTATCATGTGTTGGGGGCCTAAGAGGCTTCAAAGGGAAGGAAAGGAATTTCCTTCCCTTTGAAGTCTCTCAGAGAATTTCAGAAGCCGGATCGTGAAGCGATCCACGATCCGGCTGCTGAAATGCCCACTAGACACCAGGGATTTATTTATCAACAGAAATTGGCATAATAGGAGCGATAGAATTATAAGGACTTTTCTGCCATTTCCCTCCCATACCCCCCCCCCCCCCGGGCAGATCGGTCTACTTTTTTTCCCATTTTTTAGAGGTGGAGACTGACCCCTTAGGCAAGAGTCACTCCCCTGAGGGGCCAAATTGTATTTAGGCCATTTCTGCCCCCCTTGGAGGCAGATCGGCCTATTTTTATTATCTCCCACCCCCCGCAAAAATAGGTAGTTTTGTATTTGATAATTTTGATGTGTCCAGATAGTGTTTTGGGGCATTTCCTTTTGCAGGCAGTAGGCCTACCCACAAAAGTGAGGTACCATTTCTATCTGGAGACTTGGGGGAACGCTGGGTGGAAGGAAATTTGTGGCTCCTCTCAGATTCCAGAACTTTCTGTCACCGAAATGAGAGGAAAAAGTGTTTTTTTGGCCACATTTTGAGGTTTGCAAAAGATTGTGGGTAACAGAACCTGGTCACAGCCCCACAAGTCACCCCAGCTTGGATACCCCTAGGTGTGTAGTTTTCAAAAATGGGCAGGTTTGCTAGGTCTCCCTAGGTGCCGGCTGAACTAGGGGCCAAATTCCACAGCTAAGCACTTTGCAAAAAACAGCTCTCTTTTCTTTGGGAAAATGTGATGTGTCCACGTTGTGTTTTGTGGCATTTCCTGTCGTGGGCGCTAGGCTTACCCACACAAGTGAGGTACCATTTTTATTTGGAGACTTAGGGGAATGCTGGGTGGAAGGAAATGTGTGCCTCCTCTCAGATTCCAGAACTTTCGGTCACTGAAATGAGAGGAAAAAGTGTTTTTTGGCCCAATTTTGAGGTTTGCAAATGATTCTGGGTAACAAATAGTATTTAGGCCATTTCTGCCCCCCTTGGAGGCAAATCTGCCTATTTGTATTATCTCCCACCCCCGCAAAAATAGGTCGTTTTGTATTTGATAATTTTGATGTGTCCAGATAGTGTTTTGGGGCATTTCCTTTCGCGGGCAGTAGGCCTACCCACAAAAGTGAGGTACCATTTCTATCGGTAGACTTGGGGGAACGCTGGGTGGAAGGAAATTTGTGGCTCCTCTCAGATTCCAGAACTTTGTGTCACCGAAATGAGAGGAAAAAGTGTTTTTTGGCCACATTTTTGAGGTTTGCAAAAGATTCTGGGTAACAGAACCTGGTCAGAGCTCCACAAGTCACCCCATCTTGGATTCCCCTAAGTGTCTTGTTTTAAAAAATGCGTAGGTTTGGTAGGTTTCCTTGGTGCCGGCTGAGCTAGAGGTCAAAATCTACAGCTAGGCACTTTGTAAAAAACATGTCAGATTTCAATGTAAAAATGTGATGTGTCCATGATGTGTTTCCTGTCGCGAGCATTAGGCCTACCCATGCACGTGAGATACCATTTTTATAGGGAGACTTAGGGGAACACAGAATAGCAAAACAAGTGTTATAGCCCCTTGTCTTTCTCAAAAATTTTTCCTTCCAAATGTAAGACAGTGTGTAAAAAAAGACTTCTATTTGAGAAATGCCCGGTAATTCACATGCTAGTATGGGCACCCCGGAATTCAGAGATGTGCAAATAACCACTGCTTCTCAACACCTTATCTTGTGCCCATTTTGGAAATACAAAGGTTTTCGTGATACCTATTTCTCACTTTTTCTATTTCACCAAATGAATTGCTGTATGCCCAGTATACAATGTAAACCCGTTGCAAGGTGCATCTCCTTTATTGGCTCTGGGTACCTAAAGTTTTTGATGAACCTACAAGCCCTATATATCCTCGCAACCAGAAGAGTATAGCAGACGTAACGGTATATTGCTTTTGAAAATATGACATTGCAGGAAAAAGTTACAGAGTAAAAAGTGGAGAAAAATGCCTGGTTTTTTCACCTCAATTTCGATGTTTTTCTTTTTTCCAGCTGTTATTTTCTGTAGGAAACGCTTTTAGGATCTACACAAATTACCCCTTGCTGAATTCAGAATTCGATCTACTTTTCAGAAATGTTTAGCTTTCTGGGATCCAGCATTGGTTTCACACCCATTTCTGTCATTAACTGGAAGGAGACTGAAAGCACAAAAAATAGTAAAAATGGGGTATGTCTCAGTAAAATGCCAAAATTGTGTTGAAAAATGTGGTTTTCAGATTCATGTCTGCCTGTTCCTGAAAGCTGGGAAGATGGTGATTTTAGCACCGTAAACCTTATGTTGATGCCATTTTCGGGGGTAAAAACACATGCTTTCTTCTTCAGCCCTTTTTCCCAATTTTTCTGAAAAAAAACAACATTTTAGCTGTATTTTGGCAAATTTCTTGGTCTCTTCCAGGGGAACCCACAAACTCTGGGTACCTCTAGAATCCCTAGGATATTGAAAAAAAAGGACGCGAACTTGGAGTGGATAGCTTATGTGGACAAAAAGTTATGAGGGCCTAAGCGCGAACTGCCCCAAATAGCCAAAAAAAGGCACGGTACAGGAGGAGAAAAGGCTTGGCAGCGAAGGGGTTAAATATGCCAAATGGGGTTTTAAACCAATTTCAACTTTTTTAGGGAGTCATAGCCAATACACTAGGCACTGAGTTGCGGTGTCCTAGTGTTAAGGTGGGTTCCAAAAAAATGAAAAACTGGGGTGGCCACCCAAAAAAAGGTCACTTTGCAACAGTAAAAGCACTTGTGTGATTTTGTTTTACAGCATCAGTAACAAAGTAATACAACCACTTAACAACATGTCACACCATGCCCCTTCACCACCACCGACAGCTTGATAGTAAAAGACACAGCTAAAAGTGGGCAAACACATTCGGTAATGGTGTTATAACACTTCACTCTTCCTTTTTAACACTCTTCAGGCAAAAATAACAAATGGAGAGATAAAGTCTAACAAATGCATTTGCATCATGAGCAGGAATGTTTTTCTTTTACCGTGTGACTTCGAATGTTATACATTGTTTCAGAGTATCATATGTATGTTAATTTTGACTATGGTATTAGTCTTTTCCCTCCGTTTGAAAATTGGTGACATCGGCCCAGCAGGTGTGTTACTCCACTTAAGTACTGTAGCGTGAAGTGGTACTCAAACGATCATTAAAATGTGGATCCTAGCTCTTCAGTCCAATGTTTTAAAGACAGGAGCAATGTGTTGAAAGCCCACTGTCAAAAATAGAATACTATCCCAACTACACTACAGACACAAATTAAATTATTGTCTCCATTCTAATTTGGTCACAGTAAACAAAAGAAATTTGTTTTGAATGATAGTCTTTAACCCCTTCGCTGCCAGGCCTTTTCCCCCTCATATGCCGAGCATTTATTTTGTAAATTTGGGGTAGTTTGCGCTTAAGCCCTCATAACTTTTTGTCCACATAAGCTTTCCAAGCTAAATTTTCATCTGTCTTTTCCAACATCCTAGGGATTGGAAAGATACCCAGAGTTTGTGGGTTCGCCTGGAGGAGGCCAAGTAATTAGTCAAAATACAGCTAAAATTTTGTTTTTTTCAGAAAAATGGGAAAAAAGGGCTGAAGAAGAAACCAAGTGTTTTTACCCCCGAAAATGGCATCAACATAAGGTTTGCGGTGCTAAAATCACCATCTTCCCAGCTTTCGGGAACAGGCAGACTTGAATCAGAAAAACACATTTTTCAACACAATTTTTAGATTTTACTGGGACATACCCCATTTTTACTATTTTCTGTGCTTTCAGCCTCCTTCCAGTTAGTGACAGAAATGGGTGTGAAACCAATGCTGTGATTTGCATAGATCCCCCATTGTTTTCTTACCCAGAATCCTCAGCAAACCTCAAATTTAGCTAAAAAGTCAAATTTTTCCCACATTTCTGTGTGGGGTCACGCACCGGCGCAAATTTCCTACCACCCAACGTTCCCCTCAGTCTCCTGATAAAAATGATATCTCACTTGAGTAGGTGGGCCAAGTGCCTGTGACACGGAAGAGCCAAAACATGTTGAAATTGAGGGGGAACCAAAGCGGGTCCAAAAGGGCAGTCTGAAAAAAATGTTTTTAGGCTGACAAGTGGGGCAGAATCTTTATCATTTTAGATGCAACAATATTGGGTGGTAGGAATTTTGTGCATTCCTGCAGATTCCGTAAGGTTCCATCACAAAAATGTGGGGAAAATGTGTGATTTCAAGCAAAGTGGAGGTTTGTAGGGCATTGTGGGTAAGAAAATGGTGCAGGATGCATGTGAAGCACACCACCCTGGATTCACCCAGATGTTTAGTTTTCAGATGTGTCTAGGTCTCGTCGATTTTTCTAGATGGCACCGTCCCAAAATCCAAAAAGTGCGGCCCTCCCCATACCAAGTGGGACGATTTTGAGAGTTAGCCAAGCTCTCATGGCCCAAATGTAAAATCAAAACCCAAAATAATCAAATGTCCTCTTGCTTGCCGTTGCGATAAGATCTTTTAGTGTGCTGGGGGAGAGATGAAAGACTGTTACTAGTTGGGGTAGGGGCATAACCATGTTTAATTCCCTGGCATCTAGTAGGCTTTCTGCCCCCCTGGGGAGTGGATTGGGGGTAACTGCCCCATCTGCACACCAGTGGACAGAACAACTTTGTCCCCATTTATTTGGGGTGGGGGTATGGCCATAACCCCACCATCTTTTTTTTTTTTGTTTTAAAGATTCTTCCCTGATGTCTAGTGGACTTTCTGCCCCCCCTTGGGGGCAGGTAGTCTTTACAAAAATAGGCCGATCTGCCCCCAAGGGGCAGAAATGGTCAACAGTAATGCGCCTGATAGGGGGAGCGACCATTGCCAAAGTGGCTGCCCCCCAAACAAAACACACACACATACCAATCCCTGGTGCTTAAGTGGTTTCTGCCCCCCTTGGGGGAAGATGTACCTAAGAGAAATAGACTGATCTACCCTCAAGGGGGGCAGAAAAGGCCTAAAATAAAATTGCTCCCAGGGGAGCGACCTTTACCTAAGGGGTCGCTCCCCATCTGTAAAAAAAAAAAAAAAAATCCCTGGTGTCTAGTGGTTTTGCCTCCCTGGGGGGGCAGATTGGCTTCATAAAAGTAGGCCAACCTGCCCCCACGGGGGGCAGAAATGGCCTAAAATAAAATTGCTTCTCAGGGGAGCGACCCTTGCCTAATGGGTTGCTCCCCTTGCGTGAAATTGGCGCAAAACAAAAATCCCTGGTGTCTAGCAGTTTCTGCCTCCCTGGGGGCAGATTGGCCTAATAAAAATAGGCCGATCTGCCCCTAAGTTGGACAGAAATGGCCTAAAATAAAATTGCCCTCTCGGGGAGCACACCATGCCTAAGGGGGCCGCTCCCCATCTCTAAAAAAAAAAAAAAAAAAAGATCCCTGGTGCCTACTGGTTTCTGCCCCAGTTGGGGGTAAATCAGCCTAATTAAAATAGGCTGATCTGCCCCCACAGGGGGCAGAAACAGTCTTAAAAAGAAATGTGCTCCCAGGGGAGCGACCCATCATTGTTCACAAACAAAAACACAAACTCCCTGGTGTCTAGTGGGCATTTCTGCAGCGTGCTGCAAAAATGCTCAGAGACATGAAAGGAAAGAAAAGCCCTTCCCTCTCCTTTCATGCCTCTCCGATCTCCCCCACCCCCGATCAGAAGAGAAATGAAAGTATTTATCTTCCGATCGTGTTGGAAGCTGAGCTTCCAGAGCAATGGGGGTGACCTCTGATGAGGTCAGCGCGCGTTCGCGTGCTGATGTCATCAGACACCACTGGGGGGAGGGGTGGAAGGGAAAGTGGGGGAGCAAGTCCCCTTCCATCCCTGGCCAGGGAAAGGGGATGGGAGGCCTATTTGGGGAGTGCTAGCGCTCCTCCCATGGGCCGTTGCCTGGACGTAATGGTTACGTCTGTGGTGCGGCAGTGCTGCGCCAGCGGACATAACCATTACGTCTGTGGCACCAAAGGGGTTAATAAATGGTGCGCTTACACAATGAACGTTAGGTAACCAAAACTTTCCAATGTTATTAAATGGTAGCTAGCAGAATATTAAAAACAGAAAATACAACACAGATTAATCATTTATTGTACATTTATTACAACTCACATGAAAGATAAGATTCAGCTCTCCTGCACCAGCCATTTTACTTTCTCTGAGGTTTAAAATGCCCAGGACAGGATCTACACTGCAGGGGCTCTGATCAAGTCTGAAAGGATTAGAGATAAGATTGGTAGATAGCTACTAGTCACTAGGATATCAAGTTCCCAGACCTGGTGTTTCTTTTAACAATTCAGTTAAGTCCAAAAGCTGTTTTCTTCATTTGCCTTCTATTAAACCAATTGACTGGCACACTCTACATCAATGATCTGTAAAAGGATGAGACTGATAATAGTGTGCCTGTGATTTCATAATTCACAAACCTACACTTGGTTGGAATTACCTTATTCTGAGAAGAACAGTCTTGTGGCACAGTACTGAGGAGTATAAGTATAGGCTAAAGCAGCCCATGTAGGACAGCGGTTCTTATTGTGTGGTCCATGGAACCCTGGGAGTTCGCAACAACTACTCAGGGCATCTGCGACCGCTTAGAAAATAAAGTATTAACAGATTCATACAGTATATATAAAGAAGCAACTAAAAAATTGAAAATGTTAAAACATTTTGTAAATGTGAAGGAATTTGAAACTAGTGGCTAAAAATTAAGTTGGTATCCTCCGAATGAGTCTTGGGAGCAGCGAAAGTGCATTAAACAGAATATAAAAGGGGACGATGAGTGGCCTCAATTGAATTTAGAAAAGCTCCAAACTTCTCATTAAGATTACAATTTAGATTTTTTATTTGGATGTGATTTAACTGAAACATTTCATCATTTGTGTATTTGTTGAATGTTTGTGCCTGCATTTTTGGGTATTGTTTTTGTCTTCCATATAATCAAAATTGCTAAGGCTGGGGCACCGGGCTTCAAGTAATGAGTCCAACCTTGCCAAGCGTCACACATTTTGTCCTAAATTAACGCATTTTAAGTGTATTTACTGCATTCGCACAATAGAGAGGATGTCACGCAAATCACATTCTCAAAATCCAAGCGTGTTATTTTTCTCTAACTTGTGGCGTCTCGTTTCACTATTTCCCTTAGTCTGTCAGTGATATACAAGTGGCCATCCCCTCCTGGAACTGATTGGCCAGTACCATTAGGCAAGCTCATGCTTGCTGCTATGGATCCCTTAAAGTTGTGCGGAAGGTGGAGAAGCTGATGATGAGAATGACTAGAAGTCCGGGGAACACTTAATTGTCCAAGCATGGTCCTGTGGATTTGGCCACGCACCCCAATGCAAAGAACTGTCAGTTACTGCGAGAGTGATGTGGCGGGTAGCAGGACCTGCTGTGGCACAACACCTATCCTGGGCTTTCAGTGACCAGCTAATGAGCAGAACTATAACTGTAGCAGAGGATCATTGTGAAAGCTGAATTAATTACTAATAAACTTGCATTGATTAACTGTTAAGAACTTACATGAATTAGGATAATGTAGAGAAAATAGTGTGCCATGAAGAATGTGCCCACTGATGTGGCCAGCATAAGACGTACGAAAAGTAATTTACTTTTATAGTCTAAATGATGTGCACATGTAGAATAAAATGTATTAGTGGGTCACATTAAAATATTAGTACTATGTATTTGCTTAAATATTATTAGGCATTGATCAATTACAAGGTTTGGGCCTAGTCGACTGGGCCTCATGTTAAGTTGCATGACAGAAATAAATAAATGTGCATAAATGTTTGTAAAAGCCAAGTATTAATATTGTACATTGTTCACATGGCACTGACCAAGCAATTTGTAAATGTCTTAAACTTTCTCAGGCGAACTGCCTGTTAGCATGTCTTGAGACTTGAGAAAGAGACGTTCCCAGGAGCTAACAATGGACACACTGACTACAGCTAGGATCGCAATAAAAGAGTTACCTGACAATGGGAACTGGAGAAGAGGAGCCAATCATCGACATGTGAAAGAGTGATTAGTTTTATTTTAGATTTACAGTTCATAGCCTATTGGTCTTACTGTAAATGTACAATTTTCTGACCAATGATGGTGTGAGACGATACTTTATGGGAGTTTAAATTAGCCTACTTGCACTTAGGAAGTCTAGTCCATTTTTCTGATATCATTCGAGCCATTCTTTCTACCCTTACTAGAGTTCTGTTCATGGAGTACCGCAGTTCCATGTATTTTGTTAGTTTGTGTTAATGCTGATTCTTTAACTTAATGTTCCTAAGTTGGGTCTGCTAACTTAGAGCCCAACAGTGGCTGAGCCATCCCCTTTCATTGTTCCATTGCTGACGCTGACCAGATTGATGTCCACATTCCGACGAGATCACCGTTTGTTGACTCATTGAGGAGAGGTATAACAAAATGCTATTCTTTTGTGCTATATTTGTGCTTTCTTTTAGGTACCAACCACTATTTTGCTAGAGCCTTAGTTAGATGATTTCCAAATTAACTTGGAGTAAATTGTTTTTGCATGAAGCCCAAATATACTATTCTAATTGGCAGGTTAGTATGCCCAAATGTTGACAACTGTCATTAACAAATAATTGATTCTGTTCACCTGTTAAGTTTAGATGTATACTATATTGGTTTTTCAGTTATTACTGTTATTGATTTGTACTGTAACCCTCGAGTGTTTAATTATAAATGCTTTATCTACATTGAGATTGTTTAGAGGCTTTGGTTAGCCTGTGTTGTTTGTATACATTTATCCTTTGTTTTTTAGACTAATCCACATGATATTAGCAATTTTAAACTGGGGAAATAAACATTTTAACTTTACTAAAAGGTGTGGTTATTCATGGCCAAATGGGTCATGGTGCATAAAGATTATTGACTCCAAAAGATTGATGGTGTTTATTGATTATGTGCATATTGCTGTTGAAGTTAGGTGCTATGATGGGATCACTCTATGCGTAGTCAAAAGGTCCAGCGAACCTCTAACACGTCACCTTATCATTTAAACTATAAAAGGCCAAATAAGGTCAAACGCTCTCACATATTTTGGTAGCAGACTTGGATGGTTATGTCTCCTTTAGAGGCCACCATAATTTTCCAGATTCAATAATACAAACAAAAGGTTATGTCTCGCTAAGAGCCTACCACGACTTTCCCAGAACCTTGGAGTGTGATTGTGAGTGAAACAGGTTTAGTGCTGCACAGCTTAAGCAAATAACAGGTGAATTGTGATGTTTGTGAGTAATAGAGAGTTAGCGTGCTCCAATGAAGTTGTTTAAGGAGTTTGCATACTCAATGAAGTTGTTTAAGGAGTTTGCGAAATCCAATGAAGTTTTTTAGGGAGTTTGCGTACTCCAAATTGTGAGAGTAGGGAAGTCTTTGTACTTCACATGTGTGTGGCACTTTGTGCTAAAAAATTGCCCACGTGGCTGCTGGTGTAGGCACCCTGCGTAGGCTAAGACTCCGGAGTATTGTACAAGTGTATGAGACACTTGGTTTGATGTTGTAATTTGTCTGTATGATAGGTCAGTCGGGTGTGGTTGACAAACTCAGAGTGCATGTTAAAGTGAGTGTTAGTTTTCAACAAAGCTTTGGTGAATCCTATGTGCACCAGGAGGACCCGATGATCCGTTGAGAGTAAAAATTGCTGGTTGAATTTTGCTTGCGAGTCAGGGAAACTGAGATAGAAGGAGTATCTGTTAGAGCTAAAAGCCACAGTTGCAAAGTCAGTAAGGTTTCTGAAGGGATTGTGTTACCTACCTGTAGCAGACAGACAATAAAATAAATACACAAACTTAAGTGCTCACAATATTCGCATTAGTTTTGCATGCATATGAGTTGAGGAAAACAAGTCGGAGGGTTTTGTCAGCCACTGTACATGTGAGTGTGACGTCACTGGGTCCACAGTGGGGTAGTTCGGTTAGTGAGAAAAGCCGCGAACGGACTGATGGACAACCGTGAAGCGTAATTGGTTGAGAAGGCAGACGAAAAGGATTTTGGGATTGAAATGTACTTCCTGATTCGATTGAAGCATAGCCTAAATATAGAAATGCATTAAGAAGTATTAATTCCAATTAGAAGAAGAGAAATTGCACCGCCAGAAGGTATGCTCGCATGCATTGTATTTTAGGAACAAGGTGAGCCTACATGTCTTTGGTTGAAACAATGGTGCAACGAGATAGAGAAGGAAGGGAGTTTAGCGTTTCCTACCCATGGAACATTTAATTTGAATATACTAGAGAATTTGAAGAGAGTACTGTACGATTCAAAATCTCCTCCGAGACCTGCACAATCTGAAGCAATCGCTTTTTGGGAGTTCGTTGCCAGAAAGCAGCAGCAGCAGAAATTTGAGAGGAGATTGAGAAAACTTTAGCTGAGTCGAGATGGGATAGAGAGCAGAGAGATTGGAGAGCTGAGACTTTACAGGGAATCAGGATGTTTCCTGCAATCCTACAAGAAAACGAGAGCATGCTAGAAAGTGTACCAAAAAGAGGGATTTGTATCCTTCAGATGACAGAGAGCAGAAATCGATAGCGTCTAGAAAATATTTGACTTACAATGAAGAATCAGATGATGGTGAGTTTATTTTGCAATTACTGAGACGTCGCCCCCCACCATATGCAGCCCTTGAAACAGGTCCAAGTACTAGTGCAGACCCTACAGCTCCAGTACCAATTGAGACTACAAGGCAAGTAGAGGTTAGGCATAGTGTCCCAAGCACTTTCACCTTTAAGAATCCTATATTGCAGGATGACATACCTAGAATTTATCCAGACGTCCATATTGTAAATTCAACACTGAGTTTAATAGTACCGCCAGGACAAGCGTCCCAACACTGATTCAATTAGAATCTACACCTAATTTGATGTCCCCAATGCAAGCCCAGACAATCCCAAGATACACACCTTCAACAATGTCACAGACAAAAATATCTGCTTTGATAAGTAGGAGTAACGAACCCTGGAGATCAGAATGTCTGACCAAGTCCAGACGCTGTGTCAGTACCTGTTACTATTGGTCCCGTCATACCCTGTTTGCCAATGGAAACCACCATAAGAGCAGTGAGCAGAAAATGTTGAGCCTGAGTGTAGAAATGGAAAGGTTCATTGAACATACAGGAATCATGACTCTGATGAAACCGACATTTGATAGGACCGGTCCGTTAATTGATTTGAGTTAACCCAGGACTCCACTGACTAATCCGGGGAGACAAGAAATAGGTCCCAACCCATTTTTAATGACACCAGAGACTCCATGTTTAACGTTGCAACAAGTACCCAGTGTATGTAATAATAATGTCTATTTACAAGGTTTAACTACCCAGCAATTAACTGAATGGCTGGAGAAGTTAAGTAGCACAACACTATATTCCAGAGGAGGAAGTACGTTAAATTTGACCAGGCTTAAATTAGAAATAGACAAATTGATTGAGGGAACCATTGGATTAGAAAGACTTGATTCATACCGAGAAGATGAATTGTACTTTTTGTGAAAACTAATTACCAACACAGCCGGATTAGTACATCAGAGACTGTCAGACCTAGCAGATAAATATGATACAGAAAGTGAGAAAACGAAGTTACTGGCTAGAATTTGACTCGAAGGATATTGAAAAGATGTGAATCCCGGGAATGAAAATCCACATTAGAGAATCAATACAGAGGATTCAAACATGGGGATCATTAGATAAATGGGAAGGCAGATGGATAAAGAAACGAGACAAAAGGAAAACGGAGTCTGAGGATCTAACTGTTAATATGCAGCGGATTGATGATCCTGTAAAAATATTACCAATGATAGAAATTCCTGGAGGGAATTTTGGAGCAGAAGTGACATTTTGTCATTTACAAATGACTACCCCAGATTGAGAGAGAAACCAGTGGAATGGTACCAGCAAACAAATAGGTTTGTGAAGCTTACAAAATGCCTGTGGGAGGATTTAAATACACTGTTGGAAATAGTGGTTCCAGCAGATCAGTGGGTGGAATGCAAAAGGAGTATAGATTAGCCCGTGAGAGAACCCCCGAAGACCAGTCCACAGGTGCACGATCTCCTGACATAATGAAGTACTATTACAAAGTGATAGAATTCTTGAAAACAAGGATTTCTTCCAAAAATATTGACTGGCAGAGAACAGACAGGGCAGCTTAGGAAGGAAAGGAGTCCATACATGTATACTATGAGAGGTTGTTGCAGGCGTTTAAACATGACAGTGGCACAGAAACAATTGAGCCAAAAGATATGATTGACTTTGTGTCCAGATTTATTGAAGGACTGAAAACTAAAGTTAGCCAGATGATTAAGAGTCATTTGATTTGTTGTCAAACAAAGCCGATTGATGAAGTATTGCAATATGCTAGGTACTGTAGTGACGAGATTGAATTGAAACAGAGAAAGTTGAAAGAGACAGCAGTGGTAATGCAGATTAAAGCGGCACAGATAAGAATGCAAAGGAGTTTTCTGCAGCAGCCACAGCAGGAAAACATGTTGTTTCCGAATCAAGTAAGAGGTAGATGTCATGGTGGAAATAGAAATGGAAATATGAATCGTGGTCCCAATTTGAATACTGTAGTCAATCAGATTGACGTGTAGGGAATGAAAAGGTTGTTACCTTGTTACGCTTGCGGAGGAATTAGACATTGGAAGCGGGAGTGTCAGACGCCAGTAGAGGAAGCTGTTGCCCCACAGACAAATGAAATACATTATTTTCCAAACATGGGAGAACCAAAAGTGAGAGGTCAAAATTTTGGTTTTCAAAACAATGTGAATCAGGTGCAAGGTCCTCAGCCCATGCAACCGATGCAACTGCCATGTTTGCAGATGCCTCAGTCACAGTAAATGCAGCCCCAAGTTCAAATGGTACCTAGGCAACAAATACAGATACCTCAAGCCCCAGTGGACCAGCAACAGATGATGCTTACTCAGCAGGACACAGGTCAAAGGTTTAACCTCAGTAATAACAGCATACACCAATATCCATCATGCAGTGAGAGAGCAATGAATGATGACTGGGTGAATGAGAGTTCAGACAAAGAAGAATGTGTGTTAGCAGCTTCATTAGAAGTAGACCAGAAAGGCCCTTATGTGAAGGGAAAGGCAATAGGTCACAAAGTTTCATCCCTAGTTGACACAGAAGGTACACACTCTACTGTGAGAAGTGCAGAAGTCCCTAACTCACCCTTTTCAGGGAAAACCGTACAAATTGTAGGAGTTGCAAACCAGTATTTGAGAAACCCCATTACAGAATCAGTTTCAGTTAAAACTGGAAACTTCAGAGGACTTCACAATTTCGTAGTTTGTGACTCGAGTCCGGGTTTCCTTACTAGGATGAGATTTACTATCAAAACAAGATGTTCAGTTAATTGTTCAAATGATAGAATTGCCATTCAGACAAACAGTGATAATGAAGATGGCCAATTTGAGACAACAGACTGTAACTTAGTAAATGAAGAGTACCCCTTGGGCAGTTTCTTTCCTGTAGTCACAGTATGAGATCTTCCTTCTGATTTACAGGAAAAAGTTGGGATAGTAAGATAAGTGTGAGATTTCTCAGCGAAAGACATTGGTCTAAACAAAGGAGTTGAGCCAGTCAAAGTCCCATTTAAGCCAAATGCAATTTTGGCCCAGATTCCCCAATACGACGACACAGGATACTATTAAAGGGATTGCACCTATAATTGCAGACTTTGTAAGGCAAGGGGTCTTAAAAGAAGTACTGAGCAGCCCATGTAACTCACCTACAATGGGATTGCGAAAGCCGTGTGGGAAATGTTGAATAGTTCAGGATTTGAGGAAAATCAATGATATTGTGATTAAATGTTGTCTGGTGGTGCCAAATCCAGCATTAATATTGTTTCAGATCCCATGTGATGCTGAATGGTTCACCGTAGTGGACCTATCACAAGCATTCTTTTTTGTACCTCTTCACGAGGATAGCCAATTTTTCTTCTGTTTTAAATTAATTGACCGTTTATACTGTTGGTGGAGAATTCTTCAAGGATTTTCAGAGTCACCGTCCATCTTCAATCAGATACTGAAAGAGAACCTGGAGTCATTGGAAATGCCTTTCCAATCGACGTTAGTCCAATAAATTGATGATTTGTTGGTTGCTTCAAATACGAAGGAAGAGTGCAGGCAAGATACCATTGCCTTACTAAACCATTTGGGAAGGAATAGACACAAGGTGTCCCCAGAAAAATTACATTATTGTCAGACAGAAGTGAAATACTTGGGACACCTAATCGAGAAGGGAGCTAGTAAAATTTCCAGAGAGAGGGTCACTGCTACATTACAGATGAATCCTCCAGCTACACAAAGAGATGTCAGAATGTTTCTGGGAATGGTGAGCTACTGTCAACAGTGGATTCCCAATTTTCCAATCATCTCAAAGCCACTGCAAAAGTTGACTCACAAAGAATTTACTGACCCTCTAGAGTTAGATCAAGTTTGTATGAAAGCCTTTACTGATCTGAGAGAAAGTCTGTGCAAGGTCCGGCTTTGGGAATGCCTGACGACACAAAACCTTTTATGTTGTTTTGTCATGAGTGTGATGCATGTTCCTTGTTCCTCTTGACCCAGATACATGGTGCTGTAAACCGCTCAGTAGCATATTTTTCAGCTACTTTGGATCCAGTTGCAGCAGTGTTACCTGCCTGTTTGTGAACTGAGGCAGCAGTTGGATTGAGTCTCACTCAGAGTGAGAGCATTGTAATGGGACATCCTTTAACTGTTTTTGGTCCCTCACTCCATTAAGTTTTGCTTACCCAAACAAAAACCCAGTACCTCACAAACGCAAGACTGACCCGATATGAAACTATTATTTTGAGGTCACCAAATGTTACTTTGAAAAGGTGTACAGTGCTTAACCCAACACTTTGCTTCCAAATGAAAATATTGAGATTGACAAATTAAAAGATGTCGCGCATGACTGTGTGTAAGTTATTGATTTGTGCACAAAACCTAGACCTGACATTCGAGATACCCGATTGGAAGAAAATGACCAAATTATTTTTGTCAATGGTTTCTGTTTGAGAGACAACATGAGAACATTGAAGGCAGGATATGCAGTGTGCACAATTTCTGGTATACTCGAAGCTTCCTGGCTTCAGTGAGTATATTCTGCAAAAGTGGCTGAATTGGTAGCCCTTACTAGAGCATGCCATGTCTCTGCACAGCTTAAAGTTACCATTTATACAGACAGCCAGTATAGATTTGGAATAGTCCATGACTTTGGCCAGCTATGGTCACAGAGAGGTTTCCTGACCTCTTCTGGTTCACCAGTTAGAAATGGTGACAGAATTCATAATTTGTTACAAGCTTTACAAATGCCCGAAAAGATTGCTGTGTTGAAATGCAGTGCCCACCAGAGATCGCAAGATTTTGTTTCAATGGGAAATGGATATACGGATCAAGTTGAAAGGTTTAGCACATTGACTTGTATATCTCCACTGCATGTCATAGTTACCTGGGATGAACTGAAACTTTTGCAGGACATTGTTAACAAAGACAAAAAGAAACTGTGGGTTAAAATGAAATGTGTACAGAGGGAGGATGATGTTTGGGTGTCCAGGGAGGGACAAGTGGGTCTCCCAAACTGCCTGCTGACTCAAATGGCTAGATACTACCATGGACAAGCACATGTTGGGAGGGATGCTATGATTCACACCTTCCAGCAGACATGGTTTACCTCAAAATTTAGACAGGTTGCCAATGCAGTTTGCCACCATTGTGTCATCTGCCAGCAGATGAACGTGGGTAAAAGGACTGTGGTTAATATGAGCCACACTGGAAGAGCGGGAGGTCCATTTAGCAGAATGCAGATGGATTTCATTGAGATGCCTCTGTGTGGAGGACTGAGATGTGTGCTGGTGATTGTTTGATTTTTTAGCCACCAGGTTGAAGCCTACCCCACACGAAGAAATGACAGCCTTACCGTAGCAAAGTTATTGCTTAGGGAACTGACACCTTGTTTTGGTTTTCCTGTCTCATTAGAATCAGATAGAGGAAGTCACTTCAACAATGAAGTAATTAAATTACTATGTTCAGCCGTAAACATTAAGCAGAAGTTGTTTACCGCCTGAAGCCTCAGCACTTATTGAGCAAATGAATGGGACCCTGAAATCAAGACTTGCAAAGATGTGCGCATCCACAAACACGAAATGGCCAGATGTGCTGTCATTGGTTCCGATGAGTATGAGAAACACACCCAACAGGAAGACTGGACTGTCACCACATGAGATCCTCATGAGCAGAGCAATGAGGTTACCAGCAGTCGCACAAATGCTCTTGTGAGCATAACAGATGATATGGTGTTGGACTACTGCAAGGATCCATCTGATGTGGTTTGCTCTTTTTCTCATCAGGTGGAGGCCACAACTCTGCAGCCATCCCAAGACCAGAGTCACAGCCTGAGAGCTGGAGACTGGGTTGTGATCAGAAAACATGTGAAGAAGACTTGCCGGGAACCCAGTTGGAAGAGACCCCACCAAGTAGTGCTAGTCACTACCACTGCTGTGAAGTGTGCTGGAGTTCTGAACTAGATTCATGCCAGCCATACTCAAAAAGTACCCTGTCCCTTGGACAATGAAGAAGAGTTGTTTAGAGTACCAACAACGTCCAGACAAACTCCAGAAGCAGAAAGTGAAACTGGAGAATCAGAAACGGACTCTGAGCAGACAGGAGAAAATCCAGATACCCCTGTAAGAGACGAAACAGAGGAAATACATGAGGCTGACATTGGGCAAGTCTTGACTGAAACAGCAGGAGAGACTAATCAGTGGAGGGCTCTCCCAGAAGCAGACGATCTCGAGATTCAGACAGAGCAGCCCATAGACCCTTGTGAAAGGGGTTGAGTTAGATCAGAGTAAAAACGATCTGACACCTCCTGAGCCTATTGCAGGTGCATCAAGTCAAAATCCTGCAGAACAAGAAGTTACAAGTCCAGCACTGAAAAGAGAACTGACTAAACAGACACGGAAAGGAGACAAGTGGCCACAATCACAAAAGAAGGGAAAAGACTCAAGCATGTTGTCAATAATCGAGGATGAAGTAGACACCACAAGAAAGGAAGACTTGAGTGACAGAGAATTAAGTGGAGATCGAAGGCTAAAGAGAAAGCGAATTGCAAATCGAAGATACACCGGTCCTAAATGTGCGTATGCGACAACCAGTGATTGGCAAAGTGAATTTTTGTCCTTTTGTTTTGATCGAGAAATTCCAGACCAATACTTTGGCATGTGAAATTGGCCAATGATCTGAACTTTGATAATGATTCTATGCAACTGAGAACTGAGACAGAAAAGAACCATTGAAAGTATCCTGAAGAGACTTTTTAAATAACCTGATTTGACAAGCTGCTAAACCAATTTTGACAAATTGCCGATTTCGACAAAAGTTCTGGAAAAGAGACTGAAAGCTGTAAATCACTGCTAAGAAGATTGAAGATTTTGGTTTTGTTTGTTTGCTGCATAGATATATATATATATTTCCTTCTACATTCTAATTGTTTACAGATGATGAGTGACCATAACAAACAGGTTAGAAAGAATAGGTGCTGTAAATACATAGGTACTGGCTTAGCAATTGTGTGCATGATAGTATGCTTGTTACTGATTGTGAGTATGACCTTTCTCGATAAAGTTGTAGCAAACCATACCTCTGCTTTAGAAACTACTACTACACTTACAGAGTTAGACAAGCTGAGAAGAGACAAAAGATATTTACACATAGACAGTTCACAAGAAGATCTTTCCTCTAACGTTTTCTATCACTTGTTGTGTTAATATGTGGAGAGGATGAATGCGAGAGACAGTTATATTTGCACGCAAATTCCTTCACCAGTAGAGAAGGATATAACATACCATAGTTTGCCACTAACGTATGGAATAAGTTGCAATCTTTTACTAACAAGATTCTATAACCAAGAACACATCCAGTATTTTTACTCAGATCATGATGTAGTGTTTTCGTTTGTTCTGATAATTAAATACCTAAGTAGAGTAGCTAAGGAAAATAATATAGAATTGTGAGAGGTTTCTTTGAACCTACATTGACATTTGGCACAGCTTACGCACACAGGAACAACCTCATATGCTTGCTTCCATCAATAGAAAAGAGTTTCTTAGATCAAAGTGATGACAGGAGGAAGGCATTAAACAAGAAATTAGAAAAGGGCTTGGGAAAAAGGACGTTTAGAAATGCTCATGTATTTAGCTAAATTAAGACACAAGAGAAGTTAGCTTTAGATGCATAACACATAGGGAAGCTTTGCCAATATAGACCGCAATCTAGAACAGACACATTTTTTGTGGGAACGAGTGAATGCAGACATGTGTTTCTATTACAGAGTAAATGGACTTTCATGTTAAATGGACAAGACCCAGAATTTCCAGGGATTTATTACATATGTGGACTAAATCCTTACTACCGCCTTCCTAGAGGATGGTATGGCATATGTTATTTGGGGATAGTTTTTCCAATGATTTTTCAACTTGAAAACTTAAACAAGACATCTAAACTGAATGAATTACAACCTGCTAGACCAAACAGAGAATCTTACTCTGGCATAATTGGAGATATATTCAGGGCTAGAATTCCCTGAGTAGGGGTTATTCAAAAATCCCTGAAGATTTGAAAGTTGTCTACTATTGTGGATAACATGCTGACTAGATGTTCAGGAGTCATGGTCCTGATGGACACTGAAATGGCTGCGGTAAGATCTATGACTCTTCAGAACCGCCTTGCGTTAGACATCCTTTTAGCAAAGGAGGGCGGGGTCTGTAAAATGCTGAAATAGCAACATTGTTGGACATTTATCCCTAACAATAGTAAAGAAATGAGGGCCTTCATTAACAATCAGACTAACGTTAACTCAAGAACATGGAGTTTGGGAAAAGGTTGGCAAAGGTCTTAATTCTGTGGGAAATTGGCTGGGCAACCTAGGGAAAGGTATAATCATCATGAAAATAATACGGAAAATACTAATTTTTGTAATTTGTATCATTGGCTTATGGGGAACTCATAAATTGTATTCAGTGATCAAACAACAGAAATTGAAAAATGATCACAGGAGGGAAGAAATTAAATTAGAATTGAAAAAGAGCAAATATGTCGACGAAAATTGGAAAAGAAAAGGAAATGTGAAACACTATAATGAGACGAAATTTTAAGATAAACTAAAATTTGTGTTGTATGATGTAAGGTGTGATGACACATTTAGTCATCAGAGGAGGGAATGAGAAAGCTGAAATAATTACTAATAAATTAGCATTGATTAACTGTTAAACATTTACATGAATTAGGATAACACAGAGAGTGTCATGAAGAATGTGCCCACTGATTCGGCCACTATGAGATGTACGAAAAGTAATAATGAATTTATGTTTATAGTCTAAATGATGTGCACATGTATAATAAAATGTATTAGTGGGCCACATTAACATATTAGTACTATGTATTTGCTTAAATGATATTTGGCGTTGATCAATTACAAGGTTTGGGCCTAGTCGACTGGGCCTCATGTTAAGTTGCATGTTAAGTTGCATGACAGAAATAAATAAATGTTCATAAATGTCTTGTGAAAGCAGAGAATTAATATTCGACGTTGCTTACATGACACCAGTGGCGGCCGGCAGCTTTAGGAGGGAGGGGGGCGGCCGGGAAGCACACACACACTCATTCTTTCACATACAGACATGCACGCACATCCATTAACAACACTCATACCATTCAAACATGCACGCACGCACCAAACATTCATTTTAAAACATCACACACACTCATTCTTTCACACACGCATGCACGCACATCCATTAACAACACTCATAACACTCAAACATGCATGTGCGCACCAAACATTCAATTTAAAACATCACATACATACACACTTACCTTCAGCCTCCACGTCCCAGGAGGGTTGGGACTGCTGCCTTCCCTCATTGGCTGACCTTAGGTCAGCCAATGAGGGAAGGCAGCAGTCCCAGCCTCGTCACAGAGTGGGATGGGGTCAGTGAGACTGTTGACCCCACCCCACTCTGTGACGAAGCTTAAACCTGAAGGGCCCAGGGCGAGTGTCAATGGGTGACGCTTTCCTCGTCACCCAGGGGAGGGCCTCGAGGCACCTTTGCTGAGCTGAGGAGGTCACGCCCATAGGAGCTGTGACCTCCTCAGCCCAGCAAAGTTCAGCTCAGGCAGCCAGGAGTCTGCGCAAATTGCACATGACTCACTCCTGGCTGTCTGAGCTGAAAATGAAGAGTGTCTGTCAGGCTGGCCTTTGTTCAACCTGACATACACTCTTCATGAGGGGAAAAAGGTGAGAGGGCGTGGCCCCTCCGCCCTAAAGGACGAGCCACCACTGCATGGCACTGACCAAGCGATTTGTAAATGTCTCAAACTTTCTCATGAGAATTGCCTGTTAGAATGTCTTGGACTAAACAATTTTACACTGTAGACGATGCGTGAGAAAGAAACTTTCCCAGGAACTAACAATGGACCCACTGACTACAGCTGGGAATGCAACAAAATAGTTTCCTGACGATGGGAACAGGAGAAGAGTAGCCAATCGTCGACATGTGAAAGACTGTTTAGTTATATTTTAGATTTATAGTTTAAAGCCTATTGGTCCTACTATAAATGTAAGATTTTCTGATCAATGATGGTGTGAGACAATACTTTATGGGAGTTTAACTTCGTCTACTTGCACTCAGGAAGTCTATTCCATTTTTCTGATATCATTCCAGTCCTTCCTTCTACCTTTGCTAGAGTCCTGTTATGGAGTACCGCAGTTCCATGTATTTTGTTTGTTTGTGTTAATGCTGATTCTTTAACTTAACTTCCCTAAGTTGGTTCAGTTAATTTAGAGCCAGCCGTGGCTGAGCCATTCCCTTTCACTGTCCCATTGCTGACTAGACAGATGTCCACTTGACGACGAGATCACGTTTGTTAATTAACTGAGGAGAGGTATAACAAAATGCTATTCTTTAGTGCTATATTTGTGCTTTATTTTAGGTACCAATCGATATTTTGCTGGAGCCTTAGTTAGATGTTTTCCAAATTAACTTTGACTAAGTTATTTTTGCATGAAGCCCAAACATGCTTTTCTAATTGGCAGGTTAGTTAGTATGCCCAAATGTTGACGATTGTCATTAACAAAGAATTGATTCTGTTCACCTGTTAAGTTTAAATGTATAATATGTCTGTTTTTCAGTTATTACTGTTATTGATTTGTACTGGAACCCTAGAGTGTTTAATTATAAATGCTTTAGCTAAATTGAGATTCTTTAGACGCTTTGCTCAGCCTGTGTTGTTTGTATATGTTCATCATTTGGTTTTGACTCTAATCTACGTGATATTAGCATTGTTAATCTAGAGAAATAAACATTTTAACTTTACTAAAAGGTGTGGTTATTCATGGTCAAATGGGTCATGGTGCGAAAAGATTATTGACTCCAAAAGATTGATGGTGTTTATTGATTATGTTGTGCATATTGCTACTGAAGTTAGGTGCTATGGTGAAACCACTTCAAGTGTAGTCAAAAGCTCCATCGAACCTCTAACGCGTCCCCTTATCAATTAAACTATAAAAGACCAAATAAGGTCAGACACGCTCACACCTCCACACCCTGTCCGTCAGGCCACTCCCCTGATGTGTTGGTGACACAGGCATGTATCGGCACCTGAGAGAGGCTACTCTGCAGGACTACCATTCTGAGACCACTGGTAAGAAAAGTTTCAGGTATGAAAGAGAAAGTGGTAACACTATAGCGCCTTTATTTTCCCAGCTGTGGTGCCTGGAGTCGTCCCTGAAGTGAAAACTCTCATGCTACACACAGTTGATGAAGTGCGAGTGTCAGGTGCGATGCTAACGGTCATTGTTATGTTTGCATTTTAGTAATCAATGTTAAGTAAACCAAAAATGATGGTGGGGCCTGTTGTCAGTCACGTGTGGTCAAAGTACTGTTCTCTACAAAAGGAGAGTCAAGAGTGTAGCCCTATTTGCAGCCCGAGGCAGCGCTGCACTCACAAAACTCTCTCTCTTCTGTGTTTACCACAACTCTTATTGACACTCTTACCACCTGTGGAAGATACAACGTACACACTAAGCTCTTTTACCGTTCCACTGACAGGTCATGAGGGCTGGGCTGGCTCCCTGGGCACTCATAAGGTAACCAGAGCTTGTTTTACATGCACCCTTGCAGCAGAGCCCACCTGGGACCCCAGTTTCTCCGAGTGGTCTCAGTTGGGTAGTGCTATACCAGCCAGACGGAGTAGAGCTCGAACCCAGCAACTGCCCTGATACCACACTACTGTCTTTGCACATCAACGCCTCGTCATGGGCAGTAAGGACTATATTATGCAAAAGTTTCCTCAAGAAAAAGGTCTCCGTGGGACTGATGTGTACAAATATCTACTTGCGAAAAAGAATAGGCCCTCAGACTCTGAGTTTCAAAAAAGTCTATCAGGATACATGTCTACTACATTAAAGATTTACACAAACACGATTTCCTTATAAATCACGACCAGTAACATATGTATTATTTTCTTTGTTGTGTTTAAAGTGTTCATTTTTTATTTGTTCCTGTCAAACATCTTAAGAAAAGCAGCTTTATTAAACAAGGCTAAGTTTACCTTTTTGAAAGTATTGCGCAAGATCTTAAGATGTTCTTTCAGCGAGAGAGTCCTTGTGTTTTATGCATCTTTAAAGTTTGTCTACCTGTGTACAATGAAGTCCTGAGCTGAAAGTCCTGTGTGTTCTATGACATTAAGTTGAGAGTTGGTTTGTGTATTTTATACCTTCAAATTAAGGTCCTTAGGTATTCGCTTGAACCCATGATGACAGTATTATGTGGCTCTGCGCTCAGGGTTCCTATGTGCCTATGTATGTATATATATATATATATATAGAGAGAGAGAGAGAGAGAGAGAGAGAGAGAGAGAGAGTGTGTGTGCGTGCGTGCGTGCGTGTCCCCAATCCACGTACTTGTTTTTGGCACACATTTTATATGAATTCAATTCTATGAGTTCTTCAGCCCCTAACAATTCTGTGGGCTTCAGCATATTGCAACTACCCATTGATCAGTATCTCTGACATCTTTGGTCAGTGCTGATTCTGCAGCCCTGGACACAGGGCCCCTGCATACTCTGTGGCCACGAACCCTCAGCTTTCATTGTCATATTGTGTTTTTTGCAGTGAATGCTCAAGAAAACATCCTTTTCCCAAGTACTCCAAGATAGATACATTGTTACTACTAGGTTACATTAATTGTGAATTATTATTTATAGCATTTTAGGCCCTTATGATACACAAAAGTAGATCATTTCTGAAATGAAGTTTATAACATGGACCGAACTCTTTTATTTGGCTTGCAAAAAAGTGTCACTCATAAGGCATTGAAATGTCACACAAAATGACACTAACTTTGAAAATGTCACACATCTGTATTAGAAAACATGGTAGCTATGTGACTTAGTAGGAGCCCACGGATTCTAATACTGATTCAGTGGTGGTCCTGGGGGGCAGTAATGATGAAGTGGAGGTCCATAGAAATCAAAAGGTTTAGACCACTGCAATAGAAAGTAACACGTAAAGGACATACAGTACAGCTAATGGAAATACTTATCTATCTCGAAAGGTCGAACTGCATTTTTATTTTATTCGTTTTAATTATGCAATATTCGTGAGGGTCATTACTTCTTTTTGTGCAGCATTTAATGTGGACATTACACAAACTGGAAGCACCATTACCCTAATAGATTTTTTTTTAATGCAATAATATACTGCATGCAAGTATCGAGCACTTGAGCACACCACATCACACTGCTGCCTTGTCTGGGATGTGTTCAACAACCATCACCTATTGAAAAGGACTGATAAAGAAGGAGTTCACCCAACTCAAGACTTGCCCATAAAAGCCCATAGGCGTTTCAGGGTTAAAATTAAAATATAGTGAACTACATTGAAATAAGGCCAGTGATGGAGGAGAAATGGAAAACAGGGATCCCCAGCATTCAGGATAAATAAAACATCATCAACCATTTTCAGATGGAAACGACAGATTGCTAACCTGCCAGAAGGTAATCATCATTTATGCAGGTAATTAGACACACTTCTCGATAGACAGCAACAAAAGAAAGACAAGGTGAATGTCAGACAACAAAAAAAACTAATAATTTACAGGTGCCACTCATGGAGCGAAATACCTATGTCTCGCAATTTCCTTAAAGTCACGCACATTTTGTTTGCGTTTTAAAAAAGTACCTGTAAATCTCCAGGGTTCAGTTTACCAGTATGGCCGCAAAAATCTTCATGGGCCATTGAACCTCCATCCAACAGGTAAGATACCTAACGGTGGAAAAACAACGACAGTAAATACATTTATATCAACTACTGTAATACTTACCAACGCCGTTACGGCACCAATTAAATACAGTGTCAGGCTACGGAATTCAGAGTGCCTCAAATACAAGTACCAAACAAGAACAAGTAAAAAAAATAGATAAAGACAGATAAACTAATCTCACCTGTCATCCTTGCCACCAAGTACAATACATGTTCATACGCTTAACTACCACTCTCCCATTGTTTATGGATAAGTTCAAAACAGTCCATATTTTAGTACCCTCGGCGAAATTATATCACATGCATTATTTCGGCAAATTTCCTCTTTACGCCTTCTTATTAGTATCTCTTATTCTACAATTTTAATTGTTTTAAAAGGTGTTTCCTATTGATATTTGAATGCATTTATTATATCCCCAATCTACGGCTTGCCCAGTTGGGTATACATACGTATTACGTTTCATCTCAATACGGGGTTTGCTTTTATATGTGCTGTAAATCTTGCAGTGCTTTGCTTCTTTGCAGCATGTTCCTCTACATTTGTCTAGTGGTGAAGGTTTTTCTAAAATTATCTTTACGTAAAAAAATGGTAGTCTTACATAAATCTTACAGGAAACTGCACTGAATAAGAGTACTTTTAAACATCAAAGCAAGCACTGGCAAAGCCAATTGGTCTTGTTTTTCGACTTTGTCAATGCAGAGATATTGTGTTTGCCAATGGTTTTTGCAAATGCTTTTCAGCATCAGCAAAAGGAGAAAATTATAATTGCTGATGCTGGCCATCACTGACCAGAAAAATACAAAGTTGCGGTAATGTATAAGAGAGCATGTGTCATCATGCTATGGCGGTCGCAATGTGTTTGCGTTCATGTGTCACAGACATTTCTTTTGTAAATTTACATCTCAAACATGGCAGAGTCCAATACGGTATTAAATGAAAAAAATCTAAGAGGAAAATGCTTGAAACAGAAAAGACTGGCCTGCCTGCAAACTGCAAGTGTTGGGTACTCCCAAACATGTGTGGGCGGGGGGGGAGGTGGGATTGGGGGGAGGTGCATTGAAGCAACAAAGGAGCTTGGAGGGTGAAAGGGGAAGAAGATGGGGATGGGGACAATGCCAATGCTGCCGAGTGATGGGAGCAGCAGTAGTGGATAGAGGGTGGGGGAGTGCCAAAGGAACAACAACAGAGTGGGGAAGTTTAAATGTTTCTTTTAAAAAACTGTCAGACAAGCAAAAATAAAATAGCTGTGGGAGTTTAGGGGCAACCTGGGTAGCAGGGGGGATTTGAGGTATGAAGCAGACGATGAGGGAGGGGGAACTGTCATGGAGTACTAAAAGAAAAAGAAAGGGAAAAGAGTAGCCCCTGTACGCAAGCAGTACTGGGACACAAATCATCAAATTAGAACAAAAGAAGAAACTCTCTAGCGGTGCGACAGACCAAGAAGGCTTGCCAGCTATGAAATAACAAGAAGAGAAATTAAGATAGACAAGAAAGCCATCTAAGCAAAGGATGACCCAAAGGCCACTATATATATATATATATATATATATATATATACTGGAAGATGCAGGATCACAAGAAAACAACAGCCAGCCAGGGCAAAAATCTGGATCCCAAAGGATACAAAGAGCCACAAGAAAATGTAATATCCAAGATATTATATATATATATAATATATATATAATATATATATATCTTTGGAAGAGACATAAAAAAGAGACACGAATCTGTTACCCAGATGCTTGCGGTGGGGATGAATAGTTTGATCACTGAGGCCACAGATGTAAATCAAGTCCCTTCTGTACATCTTAATCCTGGAATCCTGGATCATCTTACATCTACAGTGGCTAACTTAACAGCAATCTAAAAATGTACCCTTGGAGAGATCCTGGGAACCAATTCTTACAGACTACAAAAAGTCTGTATTTTTGGTCCACAGATATTCATTCCTTTTTTAAAATTCATTTCGAAACATCCACTAGTATCTAGGTGAGATTTGGAGTTTGTATAAAAGGCACAAATTGTGAAGAAGATAGAACAGCAATTGGCATGCCCACTTGCTTATGGCCACTGTCACTAGTTCAGCCTCATTTTAAAATATAGCCCTCATATTTGGCAACACCACTCACCATATACAAACTGAAAGAGAGTAAAGTAGCAGAGTACCTGCCCTAAGTGAAGGCCAAAGGTCTACACTGGTGTGCTCTAGTTACAACCAGGTGTGCAGAGCTAAGAACGTTTATCTTTTACCAAACACAATACTACTTCCTTTCAGGGGGGGGGAGGTGGGTTAATACTCCAGAATGAGTTCTAAGCAACAGGCTAATAATAGCTGCATGAACCCATGGCCACCTGTCTCCCTGAATTTATAAGAAAGGGTTCTGTGTCAGGTTAGTGACGTGCCTTAAATCCACGCAGCTACTCTGAACAGTAGATTAGTGCAAGGCTTAATTTGTAAAAGAATAAGTGCAGAAGCGCAAAGTTTTTATTAGGATTTTGGCGTTAGTGGTGCCTAATTCCAACCCTGAGAGCCACGGACTGGGTGGTACTGGAACCCCAACACAGTTCGAAATGGCGGACATGAACTGAAAGAAGCTAGGCCCCCTGCACTGTCCTGCACCACGTGTTCAGGCTGGCGGCCTGCTTCAGCGGCACCTGTGAGCGACGAAGTGCCAATTGTCAATTGAGGGATGCTCAGCTCCATCAGTGCTCACTGGTTGCTACTGAGGGGGTGACATTTCCTCCACCCGATCCTCAGTATGCTGCCACCACTGAGTTGGGCTTGGGGCATAGCTATGGAGTGAACTGGTGTACCTGCTATCCCCGTATCCCCTATGGGAATCTGCGATACTGCTCTGCTGCTATACAGTCTAATGTACTGAAGCATGCATTGTACTTCTGGCTGTGATTGCTGCACTTTCACATTCAGTAACCCTGGGGCTGATGTTTGCCTTGTCACTTTCCTACAGGAACTGGATGGAAGCTAGGACCCTTATCGGAGGCTAGGCGCTCTGGTTGTGTGCTGGCTATGGCACCCAGTTGTCCTCCAGTACTGCTTGGTCTGCCAAACTCTGCCCGTGGCACACTGGTGGCTCACTATAGTCTATATGACTGCTTGCAGGACTGTACTCTTAAGATAAGAGCCACTTTGATATGTCACAGAACCGCCAGATGATCCGAATGCAATCTGAAGAAGGTACTCTCGGCACATTGCCAAATAGCACCCTGTTCAGCATCCCAAATTCTCTCACCCTGGTGAATGGGGACCGCCTCCTTCTGGTCGGCACTCTCACCTCCCCCTCACAGGATTGACCATCTTGCTGCACTCTGCCACCGAGGTAGAGATGCCCGACTACTCTGTTCAGCACCTCACTGCCCATCCGCCGCCATGGGGCAGATCACTAGGAAGAAAGATATGGACACTGGGGTGTGCAACAATGGGCAAGTCTGCAGAGCCCCCCGTAGGCTGATGGGGCACCTACCCTAGGACTGGGATCTCCTGGAAGCCCCATGCTCCAAGACATTCTTCAGGCAATAACTGCATCCAAGGAAGTGCTGGAATCAAAGATATAGGAATCATGAAGGACAGCCACCAGCGAATGGCAGAACGCGTCACAACAGCAAACAGGGAATTGACAGTCGTCCCCTTGGACCTAGTAACAGTGAAGGAGTGACTTACTGTCATGGAGTCAAAAGTTAGATAATGAGAGCTCAGAGTGGAAGACACTGAGAACAGATAACTGCGCAATAACATTAGTGTGACAGGGTTTGCTACAGCGAGTGGAGGGAAATAGCATGCCCCACTACTTGGAATGCTGGCTGCATAAGGAAGTGGCAATAGAAGGTCTTTCCCCATATTATGCCCTGGAGAGGGAGCACAGAGTACCAGCGAGACCGCCACTGCTGGAGTGCCGCTGTGGCAAGTGGTGGCCTGACTATTACTTTATGAGGACTGGGATCACATCTTGAGTCAGCCACGAGGAAAGGAGACCTTAGGGTGGACAATAGCAAAGTCATGATATTTCTGGATTTCACAAGAGAGGTACAAAAGCAGTGCTCCACGTTTCTGGATGCGAAACGACACTGCAAACAACTGTGTCTGTCCTACGCCATAATGTTCCCCGCCCAACTATGATTCACCACCCCAGACGGGGAGCAGTTCTTCTGCACCACACATGAGGCGTGGGACTGGCTGGATCTACGCCAACAGCCGGGTCCTACCCAGAGAACCCCACAGCACAAATTTACAAGGACTAGACTGAAGCGTAGGACAAAGAACCATGATAGGACAACCCCCTCCAGAGAAAAAATCTGTCAGGAACCGCAGAGAGTGGTAGCTGTAGTAACAGCAATAAATGGCAGCAGCACGAGTCCTACATTCACGGCAGAGAAAGTTGGTTTCAGAGATTCAGAATCAGACTGCAGATCTAGTTCTTCCAGGGACTTGGACATGGAACTGCCTAAGGTGACACCCAGAACTTTTGACAAACTAATATCGAGAGGATGCCATGCTGATAGCACTACATTTGGTGACCAGGGTGTAGTCCACAGAGAATGCTTGGGGATACATGGGAGAATTTGTTCTGGTCCCCTGCATCTGGAGCTCCTCTTTCTGACCTGTTGCTGGGTGGCAGAGAGCTGGATGAGGTGCCTTTGGATAGCCACAACCTCTCTGTTTAAACTAATCATGGGTGTGCACCGGCAAGTGTTTGCGGTTTGACTGTGAGTTTGGATGGGGGGTCATTGCCTAATTGACCGTGGGTATGGGGGTTGGGAAACATGTTGTTTGAGTGTTGGGGAGGGTTTTGAATCCTGCAACCCCTTAGTACTTCTGATTATGTCCCAACATTGGATGAAAATGATAGCTTGGGATCTTGGACCCAGCGGGGGGTTGTTACTGACTGTGTGTAGTCACACGATGGCGGCCCCCATGAATTATAAACTCATCTAATGGAGCATTAGGGGGATGACCAACATGACAAAGCACCACAAGGTGTTTTCATATCTCAATAGGCGAAGGGTCCACATTGAGCTTCTACAGGAAACATACTTGACAGTCAAGGAAGTGACAGCACTTCAGAAGAGGTGGCGAGGGCAGGCCTTTTACACTACCTATTCAACTTATGGGAGGGGAACACTAATCTGGATACACCCTGGGGTCCCCTTCCAACACACTAGGGACAGATCTGCAGTAGTCACAGGATGGTTGAAAGGCTGCAACATAGCGATTATCAATATCAATATCTATACCCCAAATATAGAGCAGGGAGCGTGCCCAGCAACTTTATCGAGGACCTTAGCCCCATTCTGGTCCAATTGGTTAATCTAGGAAGTAATTATAGGACTTTACCTGCGTGGTGGACCCCACTCTTGACCGCTCCAACCCCCCAGTGAACTAAACAGCCCACTTATTTACGGATTGCCAGGCAAAGGACAAATTGACATCTGGCACCAGACATACCCAACAAGGGATTAATCCTTCTTTTTGAGTAAGCACTAGACACATTCCTTTGAGGCCCAGATGTCCATGGTCTAGTTCATGATGCCAAATACCTCATCAGACCACAACCTGATCCTCCTCCACCTGCAATGAGAGCGTGTAAAACCCTGCACCCCGGTGTGGAAAATAAAGCCGGAATCATTAGAAGGTCTGTTTTTTCCAGATGCCATCAGGGACTCCATTTGACACTATTTCAAGGCCAATACTGGCACAGCATCTGCGCCTCAAGTGGAGTGGGATGCTTTTAAGACCATATTTAGAGGGCAGTGCACTGGCGGAGTCAGTAGGGTTGAAACGCACTTTGCTAAACAAAGTCATGGCCTCGCAGGTGGTATTGAGGACTATAGTACAACGAAGGCGGGTCACTCAGACTTGCACAAATCCCTGAAAAACTGACATGCTTTGATTACAGAGCATACATGACGCAGGCACACACAGAGCATGACTGCACTTGCTCCCTCTTGTCCTGGCTATCTAACCCGGCAAGACGGGGATCAGTCATTACAGAACTCGAGATAGAACAGGGAACCAGGCTCGACAGACTGCAATTAGTCAGCATTTTGGTTGTTATTAATCTGAACTGTATACAAGCGCCTCCATGCATACAGGCAGTGCCACTGACGATTTCTTGGAGCCCCTGGCTCTCCCAGTTACACCGGAGGAGGGGGAGGACAGAGGAAGGGGTATTACCCTACAGGAGACTGCTCGAAGGCTGTTGGAGGGATTCGGCTCGCAGTCTGGGTTAAAACTCAACTGGCAGAAGTCACGGCTGTTCCTGATGCTTGCGTAATGTGGCCCACCTAGGGGACTACAGTTATTACAATGGGAGCCCCGATGTTTGCAGTACCTGAGGACTACAGTGTACCATGAACCCGGCAAACATATTAGATGGAAAAGTCAGAATGGCGATTAGGGCGTCTAGATCGAGTACTGACTTCTGGAAGATGCTCCCCCTATCAGTTTGAGTAGCTTTGCTTAAAATGGCTGCATTCCCCCGACTGCTGAATTTTGGAGTAGTGCTGCCAGTGTGAACCCAAGGGCATTACGTGGATAACTTTTTCATATGGGGGTCAGGTCGCAGACCGGTTGCCCTAGCAACATTACAGAGACCAGTAGCAGAAGGGGGTCTGGCAGTTCCCGAGTTTGAGTCTTACAACCTGGCGGCTTCAATGGCTAACACAATGGTTGGCGGGTAGATCAACACTGGAGAGGGAGATGGGACAATTTGTCCCTGAACTCCACCAGCTGTACAGGGTACTAATGTAGACAGAATGCCCTTCTGGCGGTGATACCGTTGAATTTAATGCGCTGAGGTACTGCTGGGCTCAGTGTTTACAAAAGACACAAGTGCAGGTTCTTTACTCACCCGACATGCCCCTGAGTATGCTAGAAGTGCTACCCCAAGGGGAGTCTGGCAGGGTCTAGCAGATTGGATTGCAGCAGGTGCATCGACTACAGGGGATCTGTTCCGAGCTGAGGAGCGCCTCCGTGTGATGAATTCCACATGGAATCTGATTTACCGCAGGGTCACTTTCTGCTCCATGAGACGGTGACAGCCGGGATCAGTAGACATTGGGGTGTGGGCATGTTGGAACCACAACGCCATAAAAGTTGGCAATACGGGGTCACGTAATCAGGCACCTTCAAGGCAGCTACCTGTCTGTATTGGGAGATCAGGGAAGACGTACTACGTCCATGGAAACACTACAAACCCGGTAGGAGGAGGACCTGGGAATTCCCATATTGGAGGGTGACTGGGCGACTTTACTGTTAAGAGCCCCCAAAGTGTGACGGAATCCCTGATTTAAGTTAATCAACATTTGTTATTGTGTATAGAGCGTACTTTGAGCCTGGGAGAATAAATACATATTTCAACACAGTGGCTACAAGGTGTTCAAGATGTGAAGAGGTAGGAGCAGAATTTCCTACATATGTTATTGAGTTGTCCTTCGCTAACTACCTACTGGGAAGAGGTCACAAATATTGCTGAGAGAGGTCCCCTGCACCCTGAGCACTACTTGTTGTGTTGGTTCCCACATACTGCTAAAATCAAGGCCACAAGCAGGTTCCAAGACTTGTGCTTCATTCTGGCAAAGAGAGAAATCACCAGACACTGGAAGCCTGCAGGGGGACCTCGAGCAGTAACGTGGCGCAAGGAGCTTGTGGGCAGGATATGAAAGCGAGGTGTTCCTCTGGGAGGTAAGGAGGGTAATTGGCTCCTTGGGCATGCCCAGGGCATGGGAGGCTTTAGTGGACTACATGATGGACCAGGATCCCCCGTTGAAATCAGCATCACCGTGTCGCCCGTCAGAGGACGCCTCTGCTTAAGAACGATGAAACACTTGTGACTGCGATTACTACTGATTGGACCCTAATCGACCGGCCTCGGTTAATGGGTGCTGGTTCCTTACTACTCTGACATTATTGAAATTGGCAGATTCCTACTGGGACACATATACTTGCTACGAGGATACAGTGGCGCGAAGGGGGGCAATGGGTAGGTTATTGGGAGGGGGGTTATTGAGAAGTATTACAATTGGCTCAATGATAATGCTCATATGTACGATGAGATGATGACTGTTTCATTCTTCACTGACTGCTGCCTGAAGATGCTTGAAAATTAATAACATCTGTTTAAAAAACATGCGTCTGGTGCTTCTTATATACTTTCAAGCCCCACAAAGTGCAACCATAAAAACAGCCCCTAGAGGACAGCGCTTTCAGGACACATAAAATGCAGCATAGAACTAAACCCTAGAGGGTACTACATTCCATGTGTATTATCTATACATATTTATGCCACATAGATGCAGTCACACAACCAGCCCTTAGAGTGTGCTGCAGTCCCAGCTGTACAGCAAAAGCTCCAGCCTTAGGAGCGTTTTGAAACTCTTGATGAAAATTCACAGGCGGTTATAATTTTGTGGACTCCAGTAACAGAGGGTCAGTTTTCAGACGTCAAGGGAAGGGGCTGCTGTACTCCTACAGCCCTCAAGCATATTTAGTTTCTAATGGCATTGGTGGTGTCCCTGTCCTCTTGGGGCCACCACAAGACAGTAAACATTATGTGAAGAAGCCTGCAGGGCATTATGGGGCCCTCTGTTGAGGAGAGCAGTGGATATTCTATGAACAGCTCTTTTACTGTGTAGGGGTGAGTCGCTTTCCTTTTTGGCATGCAGCCGCACACCTCCTTTAGTGCTTTTTGTTTATTTTTAGGGGGGGTGTCCGGTCCCACTCTATGTAAGACTATGTATTGTTCTAACTATACTACAGAATATTCATCTAGTGCCATGCTATATAATCGTTGAGCCCTTGTGCAAACTGGCAGCCCTGTATACCTACCTTTGATCACATCCCAGCAGGATCTTTCTGGGATTCGTTTCGTTACTTAAAATCCAGGATTTTTCAAGTACTATCCACTTCAAGTCATTCTCGGTGTGGTTTACTTCTAAGTAAGGTTGAGTTGGTTTTGTAGCTTATCTAGCACATCTTTTTTATTATTCTTGTTTTAACTTTTTAGCTTGTGGGGCATGTGATTAGGCAAATGACTCTTTCCTGGGTGCCATTTGTGTGCTGCTTCAGGATCCCTGCTGTTCTCAATCCTACATCAAACTGTTTGGCAGTGACTGTAAATCTACAAACATTACAACTACCAAATGAGTAATGACCCTCCACAGGGTCCAGATTCAGAAGAGTATTCTCATCCAGTAGTCTTTTTGTTTAGTGGTGTGGTATGAACCACTAAGTCCCGTATGCTCGCACTTTTCATACATGAAAACATTGATTTTGGAGCCTGTAATTAATTTGTTAATTACCTTTGTCTCCTTGTTAGAAGAAGTACCAAATGTAGTTATGGATATCTGATTATTGTGTTCCTTCCGTCGGTACTTCTCCAATAAGGCATCTCTATTATTATTCCTTGCACACTTGGGTGCTCATTTTATGATCTATAATGGATAACCCCAATTCAACAACTTATCATACAACTCTTTGGCCTCACAGTAGAAACTGTTGAAATCTGAGCAGTTGTGTTGGAATCTTAAAACATGTCCCCCGGTAGCTTATCTTGCAATGACTTAGGATGAAAATATTCACAGTGAAGTAAGATGCTCCTATCTGTTGGCTCATGATAGACTCTGGGTATCAGTACGTTTTCCACCGGTACAATCTACAAATCCAAAAAGGCTAAACCAGTGTGTGTTATATTATGTTTAAGTGTTGCTGCAGGTGTTGATCCTTTCTATACATTTTGTGGCCAATTGATTGTTGCCTTTCCACATTATCAAAACGTTGTCTATGTATCTATGCCATACAAAGACGTTTTATCTGAATGGGTTTGTGTCTGAAAAGATGTACTATGTCTCAAAACGATTCTGAAAAAGTATTGTTTTATAATATTATTGCTGTGAGTTGCTGGGCTTTCTCTTTTTATTCTTTTCACATAGGTGACCTGACTGTAGGGACAGCAGCCGTGCAATTAAAAATCTATAGATCAAATAGGTTTTATACATAATAAATTTGGATTTTAGACCAGAGACTACTTTACTACTGTGGAAAGCCATAAGACCTATTGTGCGTAAATCCTTCAGATGGTAGGGTACTGATAGCCCCCATCCATTGCTATTAGCAACTTGTGTTGTTAACCTTTAGATTTGAATCAAATCCAGACAAAGTTACCATTAATAAATTATCAAGCTGGGTTACTGAAGGCTGTTTTAGTGGATGTTTTTTCTCTGGCACCTGGAAACTGCATCTCCTTCGAGATGAGTGAAAAACGCTTGCTCTCACCAGTGGTGGTCATAGCCCACTTATAGTCAAATTAGTTCAAGTTTGCCCAATGGCTAAATATACTACTTTACGGAGGTGAGGGCCTTGTATTTCCCAGTGGTATATCTGTCAAAAGATGCTGATTACTGAGTAACCCTATTCCTTTCCGTTGTGAGTTAAGATTACATACTAAAAAACACAAGCAGCTTGTCCTGAGGACAACATTTGACATGAACTCTTTTTTGATCACACAAGCAGAATATGCACTAAACAAATTGAAATGGAAACACGCCAAGCATGATGAGAAGGCAGGCACCTTTTAGCATTTCAGCTACAGAACAGAGAATCCCAATTGGCCACATTGTTCGAACACGAAGAGGAAGATCACTGCCACTCCCATTGGTGGACATAATGTTGACCCTTACTTGAAAAAACGGCTCTGCAGCAGGGTTTAGTCTAGGAGAGAGCTCTTATGTGAAGATATGGATGCTGCCATCGTGGACATCTCATCTGAGAACTCCCCAGTTGAAGATGGATTCATGATCAAAATGCAGAAATTGAATAAAAATTGTGTTTCTTCACTATGTTAGAAAGCCTTGAAAGACACCAAGACATATGGCTATCTAAATTAAGAATTTACCACAGCAATGAACTCATTTAGATCAACATCTGACAATGCTCGACTACAATGTGCAAGTTACAGTCCTATCTCGCTTATAAATAGACATTAAGATACTGTCAAACGTATTAGCCAGCAGTAGGAAGGCTGTCATCCCAACTTTTATCCATCACTCGGAGGCTGGATTTGTTGTTTGGAGACCCACGGGAGACAATATGAAAACTCATTATGCACCTTCTTGGCATGTGCAAAATCAGTCAAAGGAGAACATCACCATTTCGTAAGATCCTGAAAGATAGTTTCATTGCATAAGGGGGGAAATGCTCAGAATCCTAAAAAGATTTTGAATAGAAAACAACTTCATTTCAGAGGTTAAATGGCTCTATACTAGACTAATGGTACAAGTGAATTGTGATATAATTTTTTCTGAGCCCTTTGAAATAAATAGGACACAAGGTGGGGATGTCAACTCTCCCTATTACTATTTCTCTTGGCATTAGAACCATTCGCAGGTGCCATCCGAGCATCAGAATCTGCATCTGTACACATGAAAGAAACATCTGAGTGGGAAATCAAGATCATTCTGTAACCATACACATACTATTGGCACACACTGAACCTAAATTATCAATACAAAACATCACAAAAGAATTACAGTGCTGCTCTTGACACAAGATCAACTGGAGTAAAAGAGAGGGAATGCCTATGTCACAAGAAAACTAGGAAAGCAGCAATACCCGACTACCACTTCTAATGTACCTAGGTGAAGATCTACCATTGTCCTCTTTTCCTATTTCACCCTAATACAGCCCCCTTGCTTGAAATATATGTGGTTTGCCAGTTAAGATTAGTAGTTCATGATGGGAATAATTAGTTTCTTTTTCTAAATTTAATTTGGGGGAAATTGTCAGTCCTATAGACTTAGGTGGTGGGCATGCCTTCGAGATGAGGATATAGAGATATTAAATGAAACTGTCATATGTATATTTATCTGTGTCAACTTGGCAATAACTTCTAATGAATACATGTATCAAAAAACAAGCATCTCTTCGCTGTAATGTTATTCACATCTTTGATCAGACCAGAAACAGGCTAGCAGAAGCGGCGGCTGGGCACTTTGTATGGTATAGGAAAAAAATAGATTGAAGTTTACCAAGCAGCCCTATTAAACAACATCACCAAATTGCGAGGGGATGCAGCCAGCAACAGATTTATGTGGATTTGTCACACAATCCTTGATACTGTGTTTCTCTATATTTGTAGTGCACTTTAACTCAGCTATAAATTACCGTTATCGTGGAAATTAAAAGATGACTCATAGAATGCAGTAGACATTTTGAAACAGGGTCGCAAACGTTAGTGCAGCAAATGCTTGGCTTGTAACTCCTTTTGGCTCCTTTTTCACTGCCAGGGACACTCATTGCAATTACTCATGCAGTCTTTGGGTGTGGGCATACCTGAATGCAAATTGGTGTTGACACTGCTGGACAGCCTGGACAGTGTGGAGGCAAACTTGCATAAACAAAATGTGAGAATTAGAGAGCAGTAAGGGAGAAATGCAATAAAGTAAACAAAAGAAAGCATGTGGAGAAAACAGGAACAGAGGGTGATGGAGAGACTGAAGATTAAGCAGGGAGGATTTTGAAGACAGACAAAAATGGTAGAGAAAGAGAAGAGTACAATGGTGATGAAAGCAAGTCCCAGGACCAGCTCTCCCGGTGCTGCTGCATCTCCTTGCTTTTTCCCCCGTTTTCACTCCTTTCTCCTAGCTTTTTCCCAGTTTTTGTGTGCCTTTTCCTTGCTTTTCCCTTGTTTTCAATGCTTTCTCCTTGCTTTTCCCCCCATCTTTTGCGTGCCTTCTCCTTGCTTTTCACTCATTTTCATTGCTTCTCCTTGCTGTTTCCCTCAATGCTGCTCCTGCATGCCACCTGTTATTTCCCGCCCACCGCCTCCCAGCATCCCGCCACTCCTCCCCAGTCCTAGTTAATGGAGGCTGCAGCACGACCCCATTGAGCAGGTCCCAGGCCTAGCTCTCCTTGTGCTGCTGCTTCGCTCTAGCGCCTTTCTTTTCTTTGCTTTTCTCTCCCTGTCACAGCTTTCTCCTTGCTTTTCCCCTATTTCCTGTGTGCCTTCTTGTTGCTTTTCCCTTGTTTCACTGCTTTCGCCTTGCTTTTTCCCCTTTTTTTTGTATACCTTCTCTTTTCTTTTCTTTTCACTGTTTTCACTGCTGATTCCTTGCTTTTACCCTTTTTTGTGTGCCTTCTTATTGCTTTTCCCTCATTTTCACTGCTTTCTCTTTGCGTTTTCCCCCTGTTTTTTGTGTGCCTTCTCCTTGTTTTTTCCCTCGTTGTGACTGCTTTCTCCTTGCTTTTCCCCTGCCTTTTTGTGTGCCTTCTCCTTGCTTTTTACCAGTTTTCAATGCTTTCTCTGTGCTTTCCCCTCGTTTTTGTGTGCCAGCACCGTGAGACCCTCATTGGTGAAATGCTGCGATTTATAAATCCTTTTTGTTTTATAAATGTGTTTATTAAGAACTATTTCAGAAACACCAAGAAGGAACCATAACATTATCGAAACAAAAACAAAATTACACTGGGTGAAATGTCATGGGTTTGCCCTCACTAGAGGTGCATGGTACAACCATCAATATAAGTGAGAGGATAGGGGCAGTGGTGTGCATCTTGTACGGGAAAAGAGAAGCCCTGAAAAACAAAAAACTAAATTTCACAGGAGGGAAAATAGGAGGGTGAAATAAGGACTAAGTAAGGCTGTGAAGGAACCTGCATGTGTATCATGTGACAGGGTCTCCTGCATCCATGCAAGAGGAGGAACTGTCAGGTGGGCTTGAGGAGGATGTGGGGGATTTAGAGAAGAAATAGGTGCAAAAGTGGTTGCTGTATGTCTTTGGGTATGGAGGATGGGGGTTGCAGAGATGCTTAAAGCACATTAATGGTGTCACAGTATGTGAGGTGTTGCAACCAGGAAGCTGCCGTGGTACGATTACTGCTGCCCCAGTGCAGGGCAATTTGCATCTTGGCCA